>NC_138034.1:61229116-61756809 GCF_964106645.2 Podarcis pityusensis | reverse complement strand
AAACTGCCACAAGATTCGAGTGAAACACATCTGCAACCCAACTATTTTGATAGCAATGGCTCTATCAAGGAAGGGGAACTTGTGGCTCTGCCGATGTTTTTGGACTACAAATCCCATCAGCCTCAGCCAATGGTCAGGGATGAAAGAGTTGCAGTCTAGTAACATCTGAGGCTCAGAGGTTCCCCTTCCTGGGATTACCAAGCCTAAATACATGGCGCTCTAGCAGTAGTCTGTTCCTTCCCATGTACCCCAATAATAATAATAATAATAATAATTTATTATTTGTACCCCGCCCATCTGGCTGGGTTTCCCCAGCCACTCTGGGCGGCTTCCATAGAAACCAAAAATACACTAAAATATCATACATTAAAAACTTCCCTGAACAGGAAGTAAGGAAATGAAATGTAAGTTATGGAAAGATCGATGTGTTTTTTAAGTGTTTTTCTTATCTTTTTTCTGTAATGTGTATTTTTTCTTCTTTATTTCTTTTTCTTTTTCTCTTCTTTTTATCTATGTAATCTTTTCTTTGAAACTTTAATAAATATCAATTAAAAAAAAACTTCCCTGAACAGGGCTGCTTTAAGATGTCTTCTGAATGTCAGGTAGTTATTTATCGCTTTGACATCTGATGGGAGGGCGTTCCACAGGGCGGGACTTCCCCCAACTTCATCACCCTCCTCTTCCTCTTGAGGAAAGGACCCTCATTCTTTGTAAACTTCCATGTTAATGCAAACAACAACAACACATGCATAATTGGCATCAAATAGAATCGCAGAATTGTAGAGTTGAAAGGGACCAAGAGGGTTATCCTAGTTCTTCAACGCAGGAATCTTTTGCCCAACGTGGGGCTCGAACCCACAAGCCTGAGATTGAGAGTCTCGTGCTCGACTGACTGAGCTACCCAGTAAGCTGAATGAATACTAGGTGAAATGGGCCAAGGGCCTAACTCAGTATAGAACGGCTTCACATGATCATAAAGTATCAGACTTCCAGTGCAATCCTAGACATCTTTACTCAGAGATAAGTCCCATTATGTGCGGTGGGGCTTCAACCCCTTCGTTTTCTTCTAGGTCCAGTGGTAAGGACTGCCTGAACCCTGTTCACTGAGGTCATTCAGAGGAGCACTGTTAGTTGTCCCTTACGCCATGGCGCCTGACTAGCGTCTACTAGATGTTGGGCATTTAGTGTCACTGGTCCCAGGCTGTGGAGCACTCTTCCAGCAGAGATTCAGAAGGCATCTTTGACTCTCAGGAATCTCTTGGAAGACTGGCTGACTTTTTAACGCAGCTGCTTAAAACACTTCAGACCAACCAGTTATTTTAATGATTGCTTTGTACTTTCTTAAACGACATTTTATGGTTCACTGCTGTATACCACCCCCTGATATTGCAGTATATAAATGGTGGTATATAACTACTTTTACAAATAAATAAAATGTTCATCTATTAGTCTTTTAAAATCAAATATAAACACACACACACACACACGGTGTAACCACCTAGTACATCCCTAAAGGTGAGGCTCTGTAATGTGCCTTAGAAGATGTACATACCAGGGCAATCAGTTGACAATGATGATATATAATTATGTGGGTTCTTTTCTTCCTTGTGTCAAAAAGCAGCTGATATGCTAATGAATATTCTGAATGCCAATTAAAGATACTTCTTTTTTTAAACTTAGACAAAGGTGGCAGGGCATGCTTTTCAGTTATTTTAATTTTTAATGTCACTTAACAGAAACCAATCTGTTGTGCATCTGATGCTGAGGAACCTAAGTGAAGAGGGGAAATGGGAAAGATCAGCTGCAGAAAAAAATGTCAATTGCTTAAAAACACACACAACTAAACAAAGAGGAAAGAAGACTGCAATCTCATGCACACAGAATAGTACAACACAGGGAATATGTACATGTCTTCCTCTAGGTGGGAAGTCTTCTAGATAGGTTAGGAAAAGAAAGCTATTGAATCTGATCAATATAGCTTTTGTATCATAGCTTTTTGTATCAGGTCTGTAACATTTAGTTGTGCCCTGGCATTAGGAGTGTTTGTCACAAAAGAACTACCTGTCTCCTTGGAGGGTTGATGAACATGAGGAAATAACAGAAAAAACCTTACAACTGTAATGCCGTATGATTTCTCCGTGTATGAGCAGATTCTGCACAGAGTTTGAGAACTGGTGCGCTATTCATCATTTTCAGCCATTGCATTTATTAGCAAGTCACAAAAAATGATGCACATTATTTTGGAATCCATATACTTGGAAAGGGGAAAAGAAGACGACTGCCCTTCTGTTCAGTCCAAATCATCTATATAAATACAGTACTGTGCACCACCCTAGCAACTGTTTCTATAGACAAAGAGCTTCAGATTTGAAGACCACGGTAAGGTATTAGGGCATCTTACCAACTTAATGTATCTGAGATGGTAGGGATGATATTCCCTCTGCAGTGTCAGCTTCAACAGCTATAGCCTTTAAAACCCTAAATGGTTTTAGGACTGGAGTACCTAAATAATGGACTCCCTATCTCAGGAAGTAAGCAATGTGGTTTCCTGCTGAAATTGTTGGATTACAGCTCCCAGCAACCCTGAACGGTGGTCAAACATGGTGGACAGGGCCTTTTCTGCTATGGCACTCAGGAATGTGAAACTCTCTGCTCCATGAGATTACACTATCTCCTCCTACTTAGCAAGTGTTCCATTGCTGTCCGGAAAAAAAGTCACTTTCTGCAATGTAGATTTGTTTCAGCCCTACTATTTTTAGGTTTCATCAGTTTAAATGTTTTATTGCTGCTTCCTGTATTCTGTTGTAGCGATCCACTTTTGTTTTTGATGGTACTGACTATTGGTATAAATATTTTTATTTGCTGTGGGCTCCTCCATTTTAATATAAATAAATGAACTTTAAATGAACTTTAAAAACTGCTCACCTCACACTCACACCCTGCAATAAACCAAGTTACTCACTTTGATGCAAGAGTTTTGCAGATTTAATAAGTAACTAAATATCTGTGATTAGAATACCAGTTATCACCAGTCTTTGTTTCAGCAAAATAGCTGCAGAGTTCAAAGTCCACAAACCAGTTTACACACACACACACACACACACACACACACGATTTCACCCAATGGATAATAGTTTCACCAGGAAATGATCTACATAAAGCATTTTCCGCAAGGCAATTTTGTTAAAACAGACATAAATTCACTTGCCACAAAGTATTATTTATTTTGGTTAAATATGTTTCTCTTTCTTTGCAACATTCAGACATCAACATAGACAATAATTTGTTGCATCTGAGCTTGTGGTGGGGAAAAAATAAGCCACAATCCTTGGATCAGTGTTACATCCAAACCAGGAGTCATGGTTTGTTCCGCTCTAAACAAACGGCAACCAATAAGCCAAGAAAACCTTGGCTTATCATTGTAGATTGTTTGGAACAAAACAAATCACAGTCCCTGCTTCAGAAGTAATGTTAATCTGAGGGCCATGGTTTGTTTCTCCCCCGTGTGAGCGGAAAGAAGAAAAGCTGGCAAGTTGGCTTAAGCACATCAAACCATTAGCTATGGTTTACTGCAGGGCCAGCCTTATCATCAGGCAGAATGAGGCAGCTGCTTCAGGCAGCAGATGATAAGGGACTTGGAGCAGCAAGAGTTCCTTGAGTCGTACGGAGTGCCCCGTGTTCCCTAAGCTAGCACTCAAGTTTGGTGAAGGATGCTCTCCATCACCTGTGATGAAGTCAACTGGAATCTTGCTGGCTTTGGACGGGGCCATGCATTAGCTTGTGACAGGAGCAAGACGGCAGTAAATCACACCGAGAAAGTTGGAGTTCATGTTTATTAGCAAGGAGAGGATCTAACACAGGAGTGTCAATGAGCACAGCAGTTCTTCATAGGTTTTCCCTCCATGAAGCAGTTACTGAGACTGAATGTCCCCATTTCCCCACAGCTGCCTAAGTCCCTTCCTCTCCAAGGGTTTTCCCAAGCAATCTGAGACTGTGCCTGTGTGAAGCTAATCTCTTCATGCCTCTCCTGGTTCTGGAGACCAGCAAGGGATGGAAGCTTGCCACAGCAGGAGAATATACCCATGCCTCTTCACCAGCCTGACTCATCTCTGCCTCTTGTGCTCCGTCATTCCACTCTCCTGCTTCAGTTTCTGATTCTGGACTTCTCTCTGCGACAGACCCCACTCACTAAACCCTGTTTTCAGCTTCTGACACCTCCTCCCAGTCTTCTCTCTCTTACCACACATCACCGTCCCATCACCGATCCCCTCGCTCTGAGCCTTCTTCCCCAGCTGATTCCCCTCACCATTCCTCTGCATCCAACCAGTCTGTGACATCTTGTGTTTTGGCTCAGGCAGATAAATGTCTTGGTCCAGCCCTGACTAACCTGATGTCTGAAAGTGGCCAAGGCTATAGTAGAATCTGTGCTAGAGCTATCAGGTGGATAAAGGCATTTCTGCCAATCTACATTACAAATACAGGAGGGATCCAGCTATATTGTAAATATGTGTGTATATTTATTGTCTAAAGCAGCCTACCTCAACTTCCTGCCAGCCTGATGCTTTGAACTCTAATTCCCCTCAGCCCCAGCCAGCATGACCAATGGTCAGCGATAAAGGGAGCTGTGGTCCAACAACATACGGAGGGCATCAAGTGTTTTAGGGTTCCAGCTACATTGAAAGAGCTTCCAGTTTCATAGCAGCCATATCTGGTTGGGTAGATAAACATCAATAATAATGCATTGCCTAATTTACCACTCAAACTCTGCAGGTAAGCTCTTGTTATGAAAAGGAAGCATGAGCTTATCGAAGGCCAACTTGAGCATTGGCACCAGAGGCCAAAGCTTTCATCTGCTCTGGAACAGAGGAAGCAGCAGGTGGACACTATCATAAAACATTAGGAGAAACGCCCTCACAGTACGGGCTTTGAACAACGGCTTGGAAGATGGTGAGCTCTCCTTCACTGGAGATGTTTAAGCAGAGACTGCACGGGAATTTTATTTAGTAAATAAAAAAGCCCTAAACGGCCTCGGTCCTGTATACCTGAAGGAGCATCTCCACCCCCATCGTTCAGCCCGGACACTGAGATCCAGCGCCGAGGGCCTTCTGGCGGTTCCCTCATTGCAAGAAGTGAGGTTACAGGGAACCAGACAGAGGGCCTTCTCGGTAGTGGCGCCCACCCTGTGGAACACCCTCCCTTCAGATGTGAAGGAACTAAGCAGCTATCCTATCTTTAAAAGACATCTGAAGGCAGTCCTCTTCAGGGATGTTTTTAATAATTAACGCTGTACTGTTTTTAACACTTGATTGGTAGCCACCCAGAGTGACCGGGGAAACTCAGCCAGATGGGCGGGGTATAAATAATAAATTATTATTAGTAGTAGTAGTAGTAAAAATTGTTAGCTGCTTTTCAAAATAACTGTGTTTTCCCAGGCGGCTTGCACTCAATGGCATAGCATGGGAAGGGCTATAGGGGCGGTTGCCCCATGCACAAAATTGTTAAGGGTGCAAAATTTCAGTACCCGGTGCTGCCTTAATACAGCCGCACACTTCCATCACTAGGCTCCATTGAAACGGATTCCCCATGTGAACCAGGAAGTGACCTCGCCAGGCAATGGATGATGCGGACACCGTTAGGCAGTTGAATGCGCATGCGTACTCCAGTTATTTAACCCCTCCTTCACACAGCCCTGGGCTCTGCCAACCCATGCTCTACCACTGCTTGTGGTGTCTGATAAAGCCAGCAAAAAACGTAGTCAATGCCACAATAACACAACACACAAGAATAATAAACAGAAAACAGGACAGTCACAAAATTCCTCCAGCAAGTCACCACAGAACAGAAACTAAATCAGTCAGGCATGCCTTGGGCAGGAGGGTGACTAGATGAATCAGAGGATCCCTTCCAACTCCACGACTCAGTTTTTATGAATTGTTATGTTCTTACAAGGAACTGAAATGTACCATTCTGAAGGTGCCACAATAGCTTAAAAATACCTAATTGGGAATATATAGAGTAGACATAGCCTGCTCATGCGTTTAATAGGCTGCCTAACAAAAAGCTCAACAGGAGCAGTGTCTGTCACAGCAGCAGAAACAGCTGGATCTGTTTGAATTTGTTCCTGCAACACAGTCGTTAAAAATACAGTATTATTCTGTGGGGTCTCTCTTTCTCTGACTTCATGGATAGGAAAAGGTTTTCACAGAGAAGCTGTCATATGCCAGGTGAGAAGATTCATCCCCATCTAGCCCAATGCTGTCTACCCTGATTGGCAGTGGCTCGCCAGGGAGTCAGGCAGATAGTCTTACCCATCACCTGCCACCGTAGCCTTTTTAATTGCAGGTGCCAGGGATTGAACCCAAGTCCATCTGCACATGGAGCTCTGGTCTCCTGCTCAGCAGGCAACAGTGGAGAGAAGCAGAGGAGGACTCTATCCCAGCTTTCTATGGAAGCACTGGGTTCTTCTTCACAAAATACCTATAATACCCTGGCTCTTAGATGTGCCACACTTAAGGCTGGCTCACACATGTACACGCATCCCTTGTTTTTTGGCAGCTGGTTGCACACACCAATTTCACACACACACAAAAAATCACCGTGTTTAAAATGCTATGAGAGTCCTCTATGGAAAAGAATTATCTCATTGACAACCCATTCATGTTTAGAGATCATTAAAGTTACAGTCATCGAGTGATAATCCTGCACACAATTCTATGCGTGCCTAGTAAGAAAAGAGAAATGTCTGCATTTTTCAGAGAACAGATCTTATTTGCATGTTCTGGATCAATAAGCACTTATCTTTCAGAGTTCACGCTTCTCCACACATTGCAATGCAGTTTGTGGCTCCACCAAAAATGCATACTGAAATGCACTGTTTTAGGGCAAAAGCCATGCAAAAATGTGGTTTGTGTGCATGCATGCATTTAGACAAGATTGCAGATTGATGCAGTAAGGACTGATTGAATGAGCACAACCAAAACAGACTTGGGTCACCCATTGTAACTCAAAAGCATGTCCTGTTGAGTTCAGTGGAGCTTAAAGGTAAAGGTACCCCTGCCCGTACGGGCTAGTCTTGACAGAGTCTAGGGTTGTGCACCCATCTCACTCAAGAGGCCGGGGGCCAGCGCTGTCCGGAGACACTTCCGGGTCACGTGGCCAGCGTGACAAAGCCGCATCTGGCGAGCCAGCGCAGCACACGGAAACGCTGTTTACCTTCCCGCTAGTAAGTGGTCCCTATTTATCTACTTGCACCCAGGGGTGCTTTCGAACTGCTAGGTTGGCAGGCGCTGGGACCGAGCAATGGGAGCGCACCCCGCCGCGGGGATTCGAACCGCCGACCTTTCGATTGGCAAGCCCTAGGCGCTGAGGCTTTTACCCACAGCACCACCCATGTCCCGGAGCTTACTCTTCTGTAAGTACACATAGGATGAGTGATGCCATGTGTTTGTGGGAGGTTTATTGCATATATTTTTGAGAGAGACCAACTGGCTTGTTGGGACTTCCATTGCGAAGAAGAAAAGGGAAAGGTCCCATCCTTTGCTTTGCCCTTCGTCTTGGGGACAGAACTTCCAAAATGACAACCGGTGGGGTGGGGAGCAATCATAATTATAGCATGTCTCCAGATTTCCCACTGGCTGCCTCCTTGATGGATTCAAAGAGAAGGTTCAGAACCAGAAGCAATTTAATCATGTTCTTATAAGTACGTGCGCAGGGAGAAAATGCCCTATAGGAGAGGCCTGTTCCTATCTAGCAGACAAAGGCATAACAAGATCAAATAGGAGGAAATTGCAGCAGCGATGTTCCAAGTGGGTATATTTTTAAACAGGGCTAATTAGACAATGGCTCAAAAACGTAGGGGAATGGGGTAGTGCCTCCCTTTGCTAGGAATCTTTTAAAACTCAGGAGCTGCAGACCTATGGCAGCTCAACCTTGTTACTACCTTACGTGTTCTTGTGTTTTTGTATTGTAAACTGCCCTGTGACCCTTGGATGAAGGCTGGTTTAGAAATTTAATAATAACGGTAATGGTAATAACATCACCTCTGCAGGTTGGGAGGTCTCTTGCCAGCTCAGTGTTTCAAAAAAAATCAAGGGACACTGCAGAGAAAACACAAACCGTTCCAGGAAGCTGCAGTGTTCCAAAATGTGTTGACGTTTGGCTGTTATTGAGAAAGCAGAGAGGAAAATAATAATAATAATAATAAAGAAACGATCTTAAAATGAAACTATTCAGATTCTTCTGGGGGAAGACAGATCTGTGTTTGTTTCATTAGTACTCCAAATATTTAAGAGTACGCCTGAAACATCTACTGTCTCAACTGGCCTTCAAGTCAAAGCTGGACATCTGCCTAGGAAGGTCATGATTCGTCCAAGTTCTAGTTGCCAATTAATTACAATTACTATGCTATTATTATAATTTCTAGAGTATAATCGACGGGCACGATGCTTTACAAAGTACAAGAGGACAGGTCCCTGCCTCAAGGAACTTACAATCTATATAATTCACTGCATGGGGGTGGGGAAGAAGAGGAGGGAGGTGAATTCAGCGGTAAACAGGGAAAGAATCTGCATTATTTCAGGCACACATGCTTAGGGTTAGACTGCAATCAGATACCCACTTCTCCATGAGTAAAACCCACTGGGCTCATTGGGACTTTATTTCTGAGTAAACAACCCCTGGATGGTTAAGTCCAGTCAAAGGCAACTATGGGGTTGCGACGCTCATCTCACTTTCAGGCCAAGGGAACTGGTGTTTGTCCACAGACAGCTTTTTGGGTCATATGGCCAGCAAGACTAAACCGTTTCTCATGCAATGGGACACCGTAACAGAAACTAGAGCGCACGGAAACACCGTTTAGCTTCCCGCCGCAGTGGTACCTATTTATCTACTTGCACTGGCATGCTTTTGAACTGCTAGGTTGGCAGGAGCTGGGTCAGAGCATTGGGAGCTCACTCTGTCGTGGGGATTCAAACTGTCGCCTTTCTGATCAGCAAGCCCAAGAGGCTCAGTGGTTTAGACCACAGCGCCACCCGCGTCCCCTAAAAACAAACACTGTAATCGCTATACTATCAAACACAATGGCACATAAATAAAGCAAATGAAAACAAATTCATCAAAACAATTCATGCAATTCAATAAAATCATAGTAATTCAAAAGATCAGAAAATACCACAAATCATTCATCAAAATGATTAATACAATGCAAGAGTGTTATGGCAACTTCCCCTTTCATCTGCCTTGTGTTACTATTGATACTTGTCTACATTTCTGTCCAAACACAGCTAAGGCTCACCATGTCTTTCTCAATCCTCTTGTGCTTATTTGCTCTTTAGCCATCAGCCACCAGTCGCTGCTCTGGTAGCAGGTTCCCACCCGGTTTCAAGCCAATTAATGCAACCACAAAACCAGCCTTCCTTCACAACGTAGACTCAGCAAATCTGGGCAAGACTCAGCACCCAGTAAAGTGGCTGCACTTCCTCTGGGCAGCCATCTGGCAATTCAGCCTCACTTAGAGAGAGCCGCTGAGAGCAAGTTGCATTGCAAGCAGGCGAAGCGCGTGGCCAGGGGCTCCAGATGGACCCACTGCATGCCAAAATCTGCAAGGATCTGCTCAGCTCAGGTGCCAATTCAGTCCTGGAGAATTAGTCCTTGTCAGAGGACCTTCGGGGGCAGCATGTCTCAGTCCCAACATGCAACAATGTTCCAGGACAGCACTGGGGAATCTGTGGCCTTCCAAATGTTGTTGGGTGACAACTCCCATCTTCCCTGTTCCTATTCTAGAACAACAGGAACGTGTCTGTAGAAGAGGAGTTCAGATTTGATATCTCGCTTTATCCCTTCAGGAGTCTCAAAGCAGCTAACATTCTCCTTTCCCTTCCTCCCCCATAACAAACACTCTGTGAGGTGAGTGGGGCTGAGAGACTTCAAAGAAGTGTGACTGGCCCAAGGTCACCCAGCAGCTGCATGTAGAGGAGCGGGGAAGCGAACCTGGTTCACCAGATCTACCGCTCTTAACCACTACACCACACTGGCTCCCTGCACCCTGCACAACCCCATCAATTTGGCATGGACCTATCATCACCATATGGGACAATTGAGAACATCTGTATAAATCACTAACAATCCATCTCTGAACCAGGGTTTCCCAAACTTGGGTCTCTGGCTGTTTTTTGACTACAACTCCCACAATCCCTGACCACTGCTAGCTAGGGATGATGGGAGTTGTATTCTAATAACAGCTGGAGGTCCACATTTGGGAAAGCCTATGCAAACTGGATTGTATCAGTTCAGGTCTGGTGCATTTATGTAAGGATGGGGAGGGAAATTGTTTCAGTTCAAATTTAAAGGCAAACATACCAAGTTTGCACATTCTGAAACATCATACCAACTGAAACACGGCCATGCGTCAATATTCTCACTTCCTGGAATGTTGCAGTGCGGTTCCCCAGCTGAGTAACGTGTATAGAAATGCACATACTAGGGTAAAATGTGCATTAGAATGCACATATTGGAGAAAATTACATGCAAAAAACGCATTACATGAGGGGAAATGTGTTTGGAGACATTCGCTGGTGAATTTTCACGAGGTCTTTAATGTGCAAATTGATTGGAAATGTGGGGAATGACCTAGGATTGGGAAAAAATGCAAAACACAGAGCGAAACCAAAACTTCCAAATCCACCCATCCCTGGTATTATTTCACATGCGCAAATGCTCCCTGAAATGGATGAAGAAGGATCTGTACACATGCAAAAGAAGAGATCAAAAGGAAGGCTGGGCTTTTCATTGAACGCAAATCACTTTGTTGAAATTGGAGAAGTGACTCAAATTCCATTGACTAGAACCCTTCTCCCTAACACCCAGTTTCCCTGTGAAATTGAGGGTTAAGGTGAGATTGAGTTACCGGCCCTAAGTCACCTAGCGGGTTTTAGGCCCAGTAGGGGTTTGAACCCTGCCCTCTCCTCCCAACACCCTTCAGCATTCTCACAGAATTAGGTGACTACCAGGCCATTTCCTTTGCCTTCTACAAAATATGGAAAAGTGAAGGGAACAGGGGAAGGAGGGAGTTTTCTCTTTTCTTTCTAATTCTAGTTATTTTGCTTCTCTGCAGAGAGAGGGTCCAAGGTCGTCTTGCCGGCCTTGCTTTCCTACATCGCGAGTATTGCTGCAATTTCAGGTTGCCTAAAGCTATAAAAGTAAGTTAAGGGGAAAGGGCCGCTATCTTCCCTTCAACTTTCCCAGACCCACCAGCCTCTTTCTGGGACATACCTGGAAGGACATGTATTATAGCTTATAGTTTGCAGTCTGGGGATAGGTACTGCCTGTCCAATTGTGAACCACCCTGAGATCAATGGGTATAGGGCGGTATACAAATTTAATAAATAATAATAATAATGCTTGTTAAACAAATCACAGCTGAACAGCAAACTCAAAGAATATGAAATTTTAAATCTTTCAGTGGACTTGTTATCAGCTGGAAGAGAGAAGAAACCACAATATTATATGCTTGCCACGCCGGCTCCCTCGGCCAATAAAGCGAGATGAGCGCCACAACCCCAGAATCGGCCACGACTGGACCTAATGGTCAGTGGTCCCTTTACCTTTTTAAGGAGTCCTGGTATGCATAAGGAACTAACAGGAACAGTTATTTGGAGAAGGACCCGGACCAGCCCAAGCCATTTTGCTGCCCAAGGCACAAGACAAGATGCCACCTTTACCTACTCCATGCACAGAAGCAAACCAGACTGGCAGCTGATGTTTGGTTCAATGCTGGAGATGCAATTGTGTTCTCTATAGCACCCAAGGTCAGTGGGATAGTTCTGGGGAGCACAGAGCACATACAGCTGCGTCCTTTACCTGCCCCTCTGCATTTGCCGCCTGAGACAGTTGCCCCACTCTGTCTAATAGCAGGGCTTTCTTGGGACAGAAAAATCGCTCAATGGCAGAGTACCTGCTTCGCATAAAGAAGACCCCGGCAGGGGCAGACCTTGGTAATATGGTGCCGGGCTTTGGGAAGGAGCCACGATGATCTGGCAGGGTTCTGGAGCCCTCCCATCTCCTTCCCAAAGCTGGGCAAGAGCAAACTAGGCTTTGGGAAGGACCCTGTCAGAGCCCTCATGCCTCCTTCCTGAAGCAAGCACTTACTAAGCTTTCGGAAGGTGGCAGGAAGGCACCCTCTCAGCTTGGCAGCCTGTAAAAGGGTCCCAGACTGTAGGAGAACCATTGCTTCCGAGAATTGACAACACTGAGCAAGGTAGACAATGTGGCCTATACAGTAGTACCTCGGTTTACAAACAGTCCTGTTTATGAACTATTCAGTTTACGAACTCCGCAAAACTGGAAGTAGTGTCCCAGTTTGTGAACTTTACCTCGCTCTACGAACGGAAGCCGAATGGTGGAAGGGCACCGGCAGTGGGAGGCCTCATTATGGAAAGCATGCCTCGGTTTAAGAACGGATTTGGTTTAAGAATGGACTGCGGGAATGGATTAAGTTCGTAAACAGAGGTACCATTGTACCTCTGGTTGCGAATGGGATCTGTTCCGGAGGCCCATTCGCAACATATAAATAGTGCAACCCGCAGCAGCACATCTGTGAACGCGCGGGTTGCGATTTGCCGCTTCTGCACATGCGTGTGACGTCATTTGCGCTTCTGCGCATGCGCGAGTGGTGAAACCCAGAAGTAACCCTTTCTGGTACTTCCGGGTTGCCGTGGGACGTAACCTGAAAGAACGTAACATGAAGCGGACATAACATGATGTATGACTGTATTGTATATCTTCGTGTGCTTCCCTTTCTTTCAGCAAAAGCACCAAAAGAATATCTGTCTGTTCTCCTGGCAACCCTGTTGGGACAGTGAACACGATAAAGCAGCCACCTCACACAGGCTAGTCATATACCTCTGCACCCTGCTTAGGCCTTCTTCCTATGACCCAGCCACATTCCTGTGGACTTTCAGAGGGAGTCAACATGGTGTCCATCCAGCTGCCTCTGGACTACAGTTCCCATCAGCCCCAGGCAGCCTGGCCAATGCTGAGGGGACTGACGGTCATGGCTAAGCATTGCAGAGCCATCTGAAAAATCAATGAATGAAAAATGGAGGGGGCAGGGGAAGAGTACCAGAATACATGCAGGCTGGCAGGGGAAACAGAAAATGCGGGGGATGCAATTTTTTGACACAAATATAGATACCCCACTCTCCGTCCGCAATGCCCCTCAACAACAATCAGTGGCAGCAGGAGCCACCCAAACCGTACGTGTGAATTAACGAAAGATGCCACAAAGCTTGTGTTCTGTTGTTGTCTTGTTTTCCCCATCACCTGTACTGAGGAAGTATTTAGGTGCTGTGACAGTGGTGTTGCTATGGCAATGACTCTTCTATCTACTGGATTGAGACGGGAGGGGGCACCCTGTACAATCCGAACACACTGCAGCAGTGTGATAGAGGGCAGGATCCGGAGGGAAGTTCTGCTTCACACATTCCTCTGCAGCTCCCATTCATCTCAACAAACTGCATGCCAAAGAGAACCTTCTGGACTCTGTCCAGATATTGTTAACCATTTGTCGGCAAAAAGCCTCTGAAGTGGGCATATTGTGAACCCATTTTTTTATTATAAAAAATTAATACATCTGACTTACACCTATCTGTTTGTTGGCAGTTCTCCTCCCTACCTTTTCTTTTAAAAGCCCTCTGAAGGCAGAATTGAAAAACACCTCCGTCAAATGAAATATAATCAAGTCAATAAACCAAGAGTTAAAATGCCCTTCTTGGGACATGTGTCTATTACCTAGTCTGTTGTTCAGCTTTTGTTACAGACAAGCCACCACTTGGAAACTGGAAGAAGAAACTCAATGTGTTTGTTCCCTGAACCCTCTCCTCCATTCATTCTGAGCAACGACAAATGAGGGTGTCCCTTTTTGTCCGGTCTCCAAAATGGCTATGGTGGTGCAATTGCTAAGGTTTGCTCTAGAAAGTGGTGGTTTTTATTTGCCAATTTTACAAAGGGTGTATATGGAAGATGATTGCCATTCTTGAGACTAAATGTATTCCCAAGGTAAAGCTGCATTCACACGAAGGAAGGCAAGGCTATCAGCTACCCCTGTATGCGTTAGAATCTCTCCCCTGTTTTGTGCTTACAGACTCTTGCACATACACTTCTAAACAGGCAAAGCAGAACGGTGGTGTATGTGCTCTGGAGAACACCTGGGTTGGTGCAGGCCTCAATTTACCTTGACTTCCGGCAAGATCAGAATCGTAGTTAAAAAGGATTGAGATCTTTACGTCGCCTGGAAGGATCGTTTGTGCAAAAGTAGCCTAGGAAGCAGCTGGCCTCTTGAAAGCACCAGGGCCTCTCGCCCTGACCTTGCGTCTGGGAAAAGTTCCCTCAAGTGCTTTATTTTCATAATAAATTATCCAGCCATCAAAGCAGCTCGTAAACAGTTAGTACACATGTCACGCATCTGGGCTTCAATCCAGTCCCCTTCGTTTATTCCCTCTTCCCCAAGGCAATTCTCATTGGATGTCTCTTCCAATTCCTTTCTAGGGGAGAATAGCAATCCTAAAGGCATCAAAGCTTTTATGGGATGTAACTAATAATACCATCATAATTTGAGTTGGCCATTGACCTGATTTAATTTTTGGTGCATGCAAAGTGAAGATCACTTGAAGGAGAGGACTGACCCCCTTTTAAAATAAACATTTGCCCATCACCCCCATACCAAAAACACACGTGCAACTTTTTTTTCTTGGTCTCTCCCTACAAGGGCCAGTAAAACTACATATCTGCAAAGAAGATATTCGGGTTGAATGTGCCTGAATGAATGCAACCACAGCCAGGCCAGGGAAAATGAACTTATCTGCAAAGTTCTTCTATTATTAGTAAGTGGTTTCTTCCTATCAAAGCAGGACTTCTATAATAATACTATTTACATATTTAGAAGGGGAGAGAAACGATGAAAACAAGACTGGCGAGGAAGGGGTTTGGATGCCATTTCTTCCATTAGGCGCAGCGCGATCCTAAGCCTATGCCAATTCCGCCGTGTTTATGGCGGTGGCCATGCGCTTTTCGGCACGTTTCCTTGGAAGAAAGAATTACTCCCCAGTTACGCGCGCGCCTAGGAGTAATCCAGTCAACGTACATTTGAGACGCGGCAGGATTTTTATCAGAATCCTCGCCGGCCGCCGCCTGCAACCTGCATTGCCCCAACGCAAGCGCAACTCCCCGAGCCTCCGCTTACCTTCCGCAGCCAGGGGGAAGCAGCAGCGGCCGCCGCCGCAGCACCGGCAGCCAGGAGAGATGACCTTGCAGAGAAATTCCTCATCGGAGCAGCAACCGAGCAGCTTTCCCAGCTCGCAGCCTGGCGCGTAAAAACGCAGACGGAAAGAACCCTCCAGGTCGGGATCCAGGCGCCCAAGCGGCCAGGATGGATCCCAACGCGGGCGAAACCCGGAAAGCCTCGTCTACGAAGGCTCGGAATTTGAGGGAAAACCCACCGTGGGGAGAAGGAGCCACAAGTCGAAAGCGGAGGCGAAGCCGGGAACGCCGCGGCTGCTTGGGTGGCTCCGGCTCCTCCCGGCGCGCATTTGGCGCTGTTGCAGAGGGCGGCGCAGGTGCCTCCTGGGGGGGCGTTTCTAGCCTTGGCCAGGCGGACGGGGAGGCGGCTGCTTCCGCTGCCGGCGGCTCCCGCAGCTGCTGTGCACGCGACCGCCTTCGGAGCAGCCGCTCCTCCAAGGCGGCCCGCGATGTGGCAAGGCGAGAGGGAGCCGCGCGCCCGCGCCCGCGCGTCACAGGGGCGCGTTGCTGGCTGCGCCGGCAAGGAATCGGGGCATTCAGAGCAGCCCCGGGAGGCGGAGCAGGAAGGCCTCTCGCCCCGGTTGCCTCTCCGCCCGACGCATCTCTCAAGAGCTTCCTGCTGCAGGAGAGAGGAAGACACAGCAGCTGAAGTTTCCGCCCGTCTGGGGCCAGATTTTCGTTCCTCCCCGCCAAGTGCCATCCAGCATCGCCCTTCTCTTCGTTCCCATTTTGGGGACGCAGCTCAGTTGTAAACTCTCTTGGACGCCAAAGATCGGCAGCGATGGAAACGTGGAGAGTGCTCCTGCCCATGTGCAGAGTGTTATCCACCCCACCCCATCCCACTCACACCTTGCTACATACCCAGAGCCAGCGCGCCCAGTTCAGAGTAGACGGCTCAGTGCAGGCAGCGTCCAGCGGGCGGGAAACCTGGTTTTAATGGCCTGTTCGTTTCTGGTGTTAAATACTGCAGAAGGCTGAAGCCTCTCTGTTCTATGGACCAGGGATCCCAGCTTGAATATTTTTTTTGGGGGGGGGGTACGCCCTGCCCTGCCCAATCAAATCAAAACTGTGCACCCACAGTATTTGAATGGCAATGCCCATCAACTTGGGGTGGGGGGCGGTCCCCTCAAATATTTTATTGAAGGGGTGTGTGTGAAGGGACCATGGCAAGCATTCTACTGATGAAATGCTGGTGTGTCCTGTGCATAGCTGTCAACATTTCCCTTTTCTTGCGAGGAATCCTATTCGGAATAAGGGAATTTCCCTTAAGAAAAGGGAAACGTTGACAGCTATGGTCCTGTGGTGGGGAAGTAGACCAGCTTTCTGTGAAGACAAATGTAAAATCATAAATGATAGACGCTTAACACAAATTATATGACACTATCAATATACATGGTACTTCACTTGCACAGATAAACCCTTGTAATAACTCACTATTGATAATAACGAATAAGAAGCAAAAGGGCATGTGGAAGAAAGACCTAGAAACACTAGCGATGACCATTTGGATTTGCTTGTGCAATTTCTGTTCCTGACCTTGGGCGAATATGTGAATTGTGGCAATTTCCACTCCTATTTCCATTTCTGACAGAAATCTGCAACATCCCTACACCTCTTGCACCTCTGGTGTTGTGCCATTGCAAGAAGGTCGCCCTTCAGCCACCTGTGAGGTCAAGGGAATATTCCTCTCTGTAAAAACGACATAATGCCTCTTTGCAAGTACAGTGGTACCTCGGGTTAAAAACTTAATTCGTTCTGGAGGTCCGTTCTTAACCTGAAACTGTTCTTAACCTGAGTCACCACTTTAGCTAATGGGGCTTCCCACTGCCGCCACACCGCCGTCGTGTGATTTCTGTTCTTATCCTGAAGCAAAGTTCTTAACCCGAGGTACTATTTTTGTAGCGGAGTCTGTAACCTGAAGCGCCTGTAACCTGAAGCATCTGTAACCTGAGGTACCACTGTAGAGAACTGTCAGACCATGGACCAAGGGCAGGGTAGAGCCTTCTATGGCATCCACCTGTTTGCTTCTGGAACTAAGCTTCATCTGTAGGAAAGCTTTTAAAAAGTGGTAGCCACCCATCACGACCTACAATCTCAAGTGGTACAGTCTGCTCTGCCACCTCATTCCATTGCACATGCAGAACACGCCCAAGCACTGCATCTAACTATTCACCAGGCTTGAGATTCCCATGGTGAGAGAACACTAAGCAAGGCCTTCCAAGAAGGAGGAGAAGGAGAAGGAGAAGAAGACGACATTCAGGAGGGCAGGGAACACATTTTAGCAGGCTTTCCCTTTAAGCACCCTGCACCCGGATATTACAGGGATCAAAAGGGCAACAGCAGAACTCTGAATTGAGCCCACAAAGTCACCAGTAACTTAGCGTTGCTCCTTCACAATTGGTCTCATTTTCCCAGCTGGTAAAAAGGTAAAGGTAAAGGGACCCCTGACCATTAGGTCCAGTCATGGCCGACTCTGGGGTTGCAGCGCTCATCTCACTTTATTGGCTTCCGGGTCATGTGGCAACATGACTAAGCTGCTTCTGGTGAACCAGAGCAGCACATGGAAACGCCGTTTACCTTCCCACCGGGGCGGTACCTATTTATCTACTTGAACTTTGACGTGCTTTCGATCTGCTAGGTTGGCAGGAGGAGGGACTGAGCAATGGGAGCTCACCGCGCCGTGGGGATTTGAATCGTGGGGATTTGAACCGCTGACCTTCTTATCAGCAAGTCCTAGGCTCTGTGGTTTAACCCGCAGCGCCACACGCGTCCCAGCTGGTACCAGTCAGTAAATTCTTGACCAGTGGAAATTTCCAAGCAGGCCTGTGCACGTGGTACATCAGTGTGCAATGGCATCTTGCAGAGCGCAGGTCAACAAGATGGGTCTTTGTGCCAGGGAGGTTGCGATCTACAATTTAACACAGAGGAAACGGCAGAGGGAGGGGAGGGGAGGCAGGGATAGGAATATGCAATTGCTCATGATTAATTTAAGTGCATTAGGCTTAATTATAGGCTGAGTTGCAGGAGGGCGTGGGAACTCGAGGGTTGAGCCAAAGTCTTCACGGACGAGGTGGATTTTGAGGAGGTATTTGATGGAAGAATGAGAGGTGGCGTTACACAGGGGTTCTGGGAGGCAGTATGGAACAAAGGGAAAGTCGCTTGAGGGTGTGGGAGACCTTTGACTGGTGGAGGCTGGTAATGAACAGCAAAGGTCTCTTCAAAGGCGGCTTCTGTGCACTGCCGTAATCTAATCTAGAGGTTACCAAGGGGTGTGTTAGTTCAACTGCAGCTGGTGAGTTTATGTTCGCAATCTTAACAAATCACATCCAATCTGAGTCGCTTCCCTAATTTGGTTCAGGGTGTGGTGAACTTGCAGGATTTGCTTTCGTTATAATAAACTTTGGGTGGTTGGATAGAAAAATCTGCAGTGTGTGAAATATTTGTTGTAAGAGACTTGTTTCCAGCTTCTTAGACATGACCTTGAGTTGCAACTATGTATGCTTCGGAGTTTCTCTATCTTACCCCACCCCACTAACAAGCTCTTTGGCTGTCTCCAAATTATGAAAATGGAAAACCTATTACACAGCCTATTAGCTATTACAAGTCTATTTATATCTCAGCAGCATCTATAAACACCAGCTTCAGTTTATGTAGTAGGATCTATTCTAGGATTTGGCAAACAGAGATGAATTTGACAAAGAGATATCCAAGGCAATAATTACCCTAGGTTTATTCAGAAACTTACTAACAACCAAAAATGGTTTTCTCTGCAAGGCCTTTCTGCGCACAAAAAAAATAAGTTCCTCTTATTCGTGCATACTTGCACTCTAAACCAAAACTCAGAAGTGCCACTAATGTGCAAACTAGATGAGGTATGAGGGTCTGCTTAATCCTTTCCCCACTCACCATTTCCCCTCTAAAAATCACTCAGCAGCTGCCTTTATAGCAGAGATACAGACATGCATATGTTTCCTCCTGTAGGTGGAAAACCAACAAGGAGTGGCAATTTTGAGCAAAAGCAAGTCAACAACAACGGGTGGAGGGGAAAGGGTTAAGCCTTCCAGAGAGCCTTCTAGTTTTGTAAACAAATATGTTAGAAGAAAGATTCAAATGACTTCATGCCACATCTAGTTTGGCCCTCGATTCAGCAGGGCTTAGGGTGTAGGTATATATTCCATCTGTTAACACAAGTTGCCAGCCACTGGGTTTGATGAGGGCCATAAATGCAGGGCGATGGGCGTGAGATATATTTTCAGAGGAGAAGCAGCAGATGGGATGGAGTCTACAGCTCTCCCCATGTCTCTCCCCATTCCCCTGCAACCTCTCCTGCCTAGCTATTTTGCTCACATCCCCTTGACTCCCAATTCCAGAAATAAGTCAGGCTGCAGTGAAACAGCTGGAAAGATGGGTTGGTTGGGGGAATGGCAGGTGGAGAGAAGGGTTAAGCAGCCCCACATTACTTGGCCATTTCTATCCTGGAAATTGTCGCACTCCTCTGCACACATGGGTTTGGGAACCTCTCTGGCAATACAGTGGTACCTCAGGTTACAGACGCTTCAGGTTACAGACTCCGCTAACCCAGAAATAGTACATCAGGTTAAGAACTTGCTTCAGGATGAGAACAGAAATCATGTAGCGGCAGTGGGAGGCCCCATTAACTAAAGTGATACCTCAGGTTAAGAACAGTTTCAGGTTAAGAACGGACCTCCAGAACGAATTAAGTTCTTAACCCAAGGTACCACTGTATAATGTGTAGCTTTGCCCAGAGCTATCGCTACCGGGGGGGGGGGGCTAACTGAGGTTTTTTTGCCTCAGGTTTAACCTCCAGAGGGATGCCTTTGAGGCTCCCAGCCTGTGTGTGTGTGTGTGTGTGTGTGTGTGTGTGTGTACACAAATGCGTGAGTGGGTGGGTGCCAAACTGGGTTAAATAAAGTGTGCATGGAATTTCAGACAATCCTGAGCAGATTTAGTGGGCCTTGTTTTAGAACTACAACTGTGCAGCCTGACATGTTAATTTCACTGAATTCAATGGCAATTTGTCTGGTAAAACCTAGTTTTTCTCCACCTGGAGCCAGGCATAAATTTTATTCATTGTGGCACATTTCTGACTTGCTTTGCAGTTAAGAGAAGTCTCAGGTCTTGCTACAGTCAGAACTTGTATTCAGCTACCTTAGGCGTAGGGTTGCATGGCTCCGTTTCAGGAGTTATTATCCACCGGTGCAAAGTGAGGAAGGGTTTGTAGCTCCACGGTTGAACATATTTGCATGCAGAAGGGCCCAGTGTCAGTCCCAGGCATCTGCGGGCAGGGCTGAAAAACATTCCCACCCCGAAACCATGCAAAGGTGCCGGTGCCAAACATATTGCTTTCCTTTGGATCACATCAGTGAGGTCAAGGGGGGGATGTCTTTGTCGACATACAGAGGGCAGCTGGCTAGCCCCAGCTGGGCTGTCTCCTTCCAGCCGTCGCGCTGCAAAAACCATCGGCCTCTGCTCCGATGTAAATCAGCGACCCAGGCTTCAGAGCCAGGGCACACTATCAGCAGATCGAACTGCGCACACAGAATAGGCGTGAGGCTCGTGAAAGCATACTACAACTACAGATTTATTAAGCATAAATCAGGACAAAGAAACATGTCATCTCTCTCTCTCCGTCTTCTCGGAGAGAACTAGAAAAAGCAAAAGCTATACACACAACGGAACTTCCCAGCAAGCTGTGCTGGAATGTGAACAGACATGTGACATGCAACGGTTCCACACGTCTGCTCCTTAAGGTGGAATAGAAATCTCAACTGTCTTCTCATCTGGGCAGCCCAGGACCTCGATACACACTGCCCAGGCTTGCACCCCGCGGTGGTCACCTCAGTGTTGCTAGCACAGCTGTTTGACTTCACCCCCGGAGGCGCACTCCATTGTCTCTCAAGACAGACGGATGCCAACAACATTTATAGGGTGATTGTAAACAGCTACCTGTTTACAATAGGGTATTTTACTTACTTACTTACTTACTTACTTACTTACATTTATATCACACCTTTCTTCCCAGTGAGCTTTCCAAAACAATATGAGAACAGAAACACAGCCATCCTTTAAAGTTTGCAATGCTCTGAGTTTTGCAATGCACTACTCCAGTCAAGTAATGCCTATAAAAAATGCATATACTGAGGTCAAGTGTGACTAAGTGGAGAGGTTCTGTAGTGGCAGGCTGAAAGACGGAGCTTCGGGGGTATGTTTGTAGTGCCATTTATGTAAAATCCACACACATACGATTAAAACAAAATATTGTTATTGCTTGATGTTTACAAATTATAAGCTAGTTGCCTCTGCACAAGTCCTTTGTTAGGAGTCCTCCGCCGTGGCCACAGGAACATCCTAAATAAGGAACTTTAAATACATATAAAAGAATAGTGAATTTTTTTTTGAAGAGTTACAGGAACAGGGAGACCGACCTTGCGCTCTTAAGATAAATATAGCTAACTTGTGAAAGCATGTTGATAAGTCTTGCCGTATTTGGTATCTGCGGGGCATGAACAGATTAACTTTGCAATTCCAACAATCACACTAAGCTGCAAGAAGTCAGGGCAAGAGGTGGCTCTGCCAGAAATGAGATCTGGGACTTGGCCGCTGACTGGGTGGTGGAGGAAATAACTGGATTCTACCAACCGTATCAGGTCAATTGGGCTATTGCTTGATAGGCCTCAAGAGAGCAATTGGCGATCGACGACTGAGAAGCACAGCTGTATGGGAAGACACGCAAGGCAGAATACCACGGGACCATTTTGGCTTGCTGGGTCGGATCACAAATGAATTTGCTCTGGAAGGATTTCTATTCTGGCATGATCTCCATTTCTCCAAGTGTTGAGAAGCTCCACTGTCACTGCTCCTCTGATTTGATTTCCTGTGGATGAGAGAGTATTGGAAATTGCAAGCCTGTCTTAACGTAAGCAGAAAATTCACCTCGCACGAAAACAGAAATGTTATCAGAAATGACTGGGGTCTCTGCAAAAGCACATTGATTTCTCAAAGCCTCATAACAGGATCACTTTTGACATCTTCACATCCCCTTGGTCCAGGCATAGGCAAACTCGGCCCTCCAGATGTTTTGGGACTACAACTCCCATCATCCCTAGCTAACAGGACCAGTGGTCAGGGATGATGAGAGTTGTAGTCCCAAAACATCTGGAGGGACGAGTTTGCCTATGCCTGCCTTAGTCTCTCATTTTGAATATTTTCATTTCCTTTTCTCTCCTGAGCTTCTGCTTGCAGAAATTCAGTCATCTTCCCTGTTGCCCCTTCTTCCTGGTACTCTCTCCCAGAATGGGATTCCACTTCTCCCATTCTCCAGCTCAAAATCTACCTTTCCCATGAACCCATTGCCTGCTGAGGCCTCCCAGCTTGAGACTTGGCTGACTGCAGCTGAAGACACACAGGCTCCCCCTGACCACCTGCCAAAGAAAATATTTTCACACATTGACCTGGTTCGCATGTAATGCTAAGCCACAGTTACAAAGAATGAAATGAAGCACTAAGAGCTTAATACAATTCAGGGTGCATATTTATTCCCCTCCCATTTTATGTGATCTTTCATATGGCCTAGAAGCCACTTCTGGAAAATCTAGTTGAATTTGGTGCTCATTTCCAGTTTCATTGCTTCCGGGGGGTGGGGGTGGGTGGGAATGGCACACCACTAACCTGGAAAGTTGAGGGATGAAATTTGGGGTGCAAACCCTGCATACAGTTCTTTCCCACTGCTTTCATACATGAAATACCCCCCCCAAAAAAGTGGGTTTTTGGAGTCCGTGATCTTGCACGGTGCCCCAAAAAGTGCGTTTTTGGGTACCATACCTGACAATGTGCTTTTTCTGGGTCCATGGTGTCATGTGACTGGCACGGGATTTTGGACCTGGAAGATAGTGTCCTGGATTTGGGCTGTGTCCTGCTGGAGGGTATAAAGGGGCAAGAAGGTTGGCAACATGTCCAATGATGCCTGTTTTAGCATGCCACACCCACTGGCGTGAATGTAATTTAGTGTGACATGGTGGTATATTGATAAAAAAAGCCACCGTTCCATAATGCCGCAGGTGATTTGGTGTAAAAGGAACATTAGAAACTGGTGTGTGTGTGTGTGTGTGTGTGTGTGTGGTGTGTGGTGTGTGTGTGCGTGTGCGCGCGCATGAGCATTATAACCAGGAGAACCTAACACAATGATCCCAATGTCTGAATGAACCATCAGCTGCTGTTTAAAGCACAGAGGAAGATATTTCAGCCTGGTATCTTAAGTCGTAACAATGATGACCCAAAGAGAACTTGTCTCGGAAAGAGATTTCACAGCCAGGATGCTGGCACAAAACAAACCTTATTTCCTGGTTGCCACCTGCCTCACCCGCAAAGGATGGCCATAGGCAGCTGTCGTTACACAAAACCCCACTGTAAAAAACGGATGCAGACATTCCCAAAGAACAGGCAATTAGAATGATAGGTTATCATTTTATTAATAGCCTGCAACACGCCGCCCCTGAGCAAAGTGAAAAAGCAGGCAAACAAATGAGCCACCTTCCCCCCGGCCTTTGGGTTCAGCGGATGACAGAGTCCACTCAGATTACACAGCTCCCTCACAAGATGTGGTTAATTGTACAATTAGAGACCCAGCTGCATTGGGGATAAAATAAGCAAGAAAAGTGATGTGGAGCCTGTGTGCATTTCCTACTGATCACGCACTCTCTCCATGCGACCTGAATACAGCAAATATTCCACATGCTGTTCCAGTGCCTCTTGCTTTCCACCTTGCCTAATTGAGTGTTTCAGGTATCTCGCAAATGGATCTGGATTCTGGCTAAACAACGGCACCTTTGTGTCACCGGGCTTGAATCGGAGAGGAAACGAAAAGCATTTGTTCCAGGTAGTTGGAAATCCTCCCTCGTTTTGGATTGAAAAACATTAAGGTACATAATGGACGCTATGCTAATGCAAAGTATGCAAATATTTTGGGTGTCATCTCAGTCTTCTGCAATGAAACAGCACTGCAGAGGTTCTGAAGGCCTAAAGTGAAGAAAATACTTACTCTTATTTCAATATTTATTTGAAATGTTTCTGGCCTGCCCTTCAGTGTCACCAACCCAAGGGTGGGTTACAAAACATAAAAATGTAAACATGAAATATTACAAACAGACCAAAGTAGACAAAAGTACCACAAGTGAACCAATGATTTTAAATATACTATGAGGCAGAAGACAGATGTTCAGGAGAGCCTTTTATGCCCAATGGCCTTGTGGAGTAGGCCAGTTGTGCCTTTTATCTGGTAAAAAAAGGTAAAGGGACCCTGACCATTAGGTCCAGTCGTGGCCAACTCTGGGGTTGTGGCGCTCATCTCGCTTTATTGGCCGAGGGAGCCGGCGTACAGCTTCCGGGTCATGTGGCCAGCATGACTAAGCTGCTTCTGGCAAACCAGAGCAGCGCACAGAAATGGCGTTTACCTTCCCACCAGAGTGGTCCCTATTTATCTACTTGCACTTTGACGTGCTTTTGAACTGCTAGGTTGGCAGGAGCAGGGACCGAGTGACGGGAGCTCACCCCGTCATGGGGTTTCGAACCACCGATCTTATGATCAGCAAGTCTTAGGCTCTGTGGTTTAACCCACAGCGCCACCCGCATACCTGGTAGTCACTGCCAACAGTTCCCTCTGAACTTACAGTCTTCTCCAGCTGGGAAGAAATCTGGGGATCCTGAACCAACAGAGCCTGTATTTTCCAGTCGATCCCTCTCAGCTCACTTTGAGGTTAAAGCCAGCACCCAACTCTCTCTCCCTGTCTCTCCCACAGATCAGAAGAGTGTGATTCTCTATAACAGCCAAAACCTATATTCACAGAGTGTCCCAGCAGTTTAAGCGAGTGGGAGATTGCAAAGATCCCTGAGGTTGGTAAGCACCAAATTCTGAATCCGTATTAAGGACGGAAGGAAGGGAAGAATGAAGCAAATGGACAAAAGCAGAATACTGAAAGAAAATGAACTCTGTGGCTCAAACCTGACAGATCCTAAGCTGGTCTCCTCAAGAGTAGGGCTGCCTGGACATTACCAGGATTTCAAAGGCAGAATTGTCATCCTGGGGGGATTTCTGAAATGTGACGCTTTGTTCTGGATATTAGGCAAGTCAAGTTTTTTGGGAGTTTTTGTAAAAAAGAAAAAGGCTCCACAACTTTTGGGTCTTCCTTTAAGAAGCTCAACAAGTTTCAGGGTGTCCTGGTTTTCACTTGTTGAAATATGGCAACTCTACTCAAGAGTAACACAACCAGGATGGTCACTTGCAAGTTTCCTGATGGTCAGCAATCGATTCTGGAGTTAGGGTGGGGATGGAGCCCGGTGTGCGTACGACAGCTCAGTTTTAAAGGACTCCTTCTCTCTCCCATTGGTTTGTGTGACAGTTGTCATTCAGTGATCAATCAGACCCCATGCCATGTTTCATAGGTAAGGGCGGGTCTTGACACCTGAGATCAGAGGAAACCAGTGATCTTGGTGTTCATAAGCACCTGGATTCCCCCTGCCTTCCTCTTTGTGGATCAAAGAACTTGGCGAGACTTTTCGTGTCTGGCTCATTCAACCAAAATGGAGGGGCAAGGATTCTCCCCACCCCACATAATATACTGTAGGGGAAAAAAACTGCCTTCAATATTGCAGGTGGCTCTGTTCTTCCAAGACTGGGCCAAATTAGTCTTCTGCAAATGACTGGGAAAATAGCTGTATTATAAGTTGGCACCAAAGAGTCCTCCAGGCATCTCCCTGCTGCTGAGGAGTCACCTGAAGCCACCATCCCTCCCTGGCCCTGGCCCATGTCCTCCTTGAGTGTTTTTGCCCAGCTTGAATGTGTTCTTGAACTTGTGTTTTTGCTGCTTCCTTCCCTGGGTGGAGATTTGTATGTAAACCTCTGACCTTGGCACAGCTGGAATGTAGCTAGCAGAAGAAAGGTAAGAGTCACATCCATTACTCCGCCCACTTTTGCCTCTGGCTCCACCCACCATTAGCATATGGCCCCTGGAAGGTGGCTTAGAGAAGAATGTGGCCCTCAGGTGAAAAAAGGTTCCTTGCCCATGCTTTAAAGGTACAGGCATATTTGCCCTCTGTGTCTATCCAGTCACACTAATAGGTTTTATTCATCATGAGGGTGAATGTTGCCTCTTATTTCTTATCCTGGAGTACCTTTTTTAAAAAATAGAAAAAGCTTGATGACTTTGCCAACTAATAGCTTCTCACAGGCAATTCAAAGAACTAGGCTAACAGTTTCAGAGCAATTATCAGTGCACTTCCATCCTTAAAAATGCAAATCTCATTAAATTTGCACAAAAAAACCAGTTGTTTCTGGCCAGAGGTGCTCTGGCGACTCTGTGCATATGGGCGAATGTTTAAAAGTTACATTTCTGCCTGTTTCACTAGGCCACATGACAGCTTAAGCCGTTTGCATCCAGAATAACAACCATACATCCTCAAAACTATCAAGGAACTATTTACTTTCTTTCCTTCTTTGTTCCCCAGGACTCACTTTGAATCTTTCACTGTAGGAAAGGCAGATAAGAAAAGAAGGGACATCTTCACACAGTGCAGAATTAATGTACGGGATACTCTGTGAAAGCAAGATGTCCTCACCATCCATCGTCAGCTTAGATTAGCTAGGAGGCTAAGGGACAGGTCCATCAGAAACACAGGACGGGTCTATCAGTGGCTATTGATGGCTGTATCAGAGGCAGCATCCCCTGAATACCCATGGATGAGGTGGAAGCAGGAGTGCGAAAGAGCTATTTCATGCATGCCCAGTTTGTTGGCTTCTTGGGAATATCCAATTGGACTCTATGAATCTTGAGTTTCCTTTGATGGGGCCTCTCCTTTATCAGTTGACCCTGGCAAGCTGGCAAGCTGATCTTGCAGGTTTGGCAGCAGTCCAGGCGGGGCCACCCCTTTAATTTCCCATAATGCTCCATAACAATGGTAGGCACAGCTGTACACACATAGCCAAGTACAAAGCAAAAGTACAATATTGGATTCTGATATATGAGGTGATTGTGAGGGAAGGAGGGGGCGGGCTGGGTTCAGCCCTGCCAATTGGTGGATTCCAGCTTCTTTCCTTGAATATGTGTTTATGTGTGTGTGACCCTGTCTGCCACATAAGTCAGATCAGATCCAAGAAAGAGGAATATTTTGTTTAACGGAATATTACTGTCTACTCCAAACAAAGGCTCACCTTCACTACATATCTTTAGGCGCCAGGCAAAAACATTCCTCTTCTCCCAGGGCCTTTGGCTAATTAAGCAATCTATGGCCTTTAAAACTGTTTACGACGTATATACTGGGGGTTATTGTTTTTCTTTGTTACTATGGTATGTATTTTTGTGCTTTTATGTCGTAAACCGCCCTGTGATCCAACAGTGAGGGGCAGTATAGAAAATTAATAAATAAATACAACAAACAAACAAACAAACAAACAAACAAACAATAAATAAATAAATAAATGCAACCTATCAGAATACTTCTGCAAGAAGTAGCTGGAGAAATGTAGAAACTCCCCATCTATATGAGAGGTATGTGAGAGCTACCAGCATGAGTTTGACCAAACTGCGGGAGGCAGTGGAAGACAGGAGTGCCTGTTGTGCTCTGGTCCATGGGGTCACGAAGAGCCGGACATGACTAAACAACAATATGAGAGGAAGATTTCTCTGTGCTTAATGATGTGAATGGTAACTATGAAGTAGCCCTAAGGTACCAAAAGGATTTCCCACAAACAGTAACATTTCATTCTGGGTGCGCTCTCTGACAGGGTTCTGGGACAGAATATTTGCTTGGAATGTAAAACTACTTATTTAACTGTGACTTGTGGAATGGATACATTTTGGTTGAATGGACACATTTTCAGATCCTAAGTGACATGTTTGGAAATGAATGGATGTCAGTTCATTGTTTTCTCAAATCACAGGATGTCACATTGATGTTCTGAAGCCTATCAACCCTATAACATTGATCCGACCTTGTCTTTTGGTTTTTTTTAAAAAAACTGATTCTCTTAATGAGTAGGCTTCAGACAAAGAGCAGCAAAAACTGCCAGGATAAATGACAGCTACTGGGTTAAGAGCAGCATTTTGGCTCCCTTGAGGAGCCAGAGACTGTTTTTATGTGGCACTCCTGGGTAGCTTTTTAGACTAGACCAGACCTGGAGCCTCTTAAAAATCAGTGCTTTGATAAGCACCAGGTAGCTGCCATTTTTATTTCCCACATTGCCCACAATGTAGCATCTTTCTGGTGCATTGTGGGAAATTAAAATGGCAGCCATCCAGCACCAATAAGAGCACAGCTACTGCTCATCTAAGGGATACATGGAAATAGAAGTGGTCTCACCAAAGGACACTTATCTTCAGCTAGCCTAGTTCACCCCTGAGAATTCATGCAGATAATTTGTCCTGGCAAATGCATACAAATTGAGGACTACACAACACAAGAGGAATGGGGAGCAGGACTCTTCTCACTGAAACCCCTTTAATTAGAATGAAAAGCGGCAAACTGCTTTTCTGCACATTGCAAAGGAGAACCTTAGGGGCCCGTGCAGAAGGGAAATTGCTTACATTTACATCCCATTCCCAAACACATTAATGCTGTTGCCAGGATACTTGCTCCTGATCATTATTCTCTCCTTGCTGGCCAAAAAATAAACAAAAATTAATGCAGTGCTTTGGTTATGGAAAAATTATTTTACTGCCAGATGGCTGGCCAATAGTATAAAAACTTTTCTAAATCTAGAGTTATTATAAGTAGGTGTTTATTGTAGAGTTAGTGCTGCTTACGGATGATACTTCTTGTTCAAACATGCATCAAAGTCCATATTCCCCACCCCACGCCTAGTTTAATCTGGCTTTAACTTTTTGGGGGAATATCTGGAAAGGTCACTTCTAGACAACCTGTTCATTGAGCACCCACCCTGGATTGTTTGCACAAAGTTTGCAGAGAGGTTAGACGATGTCAGCTATACATCAATAATTTGTTCTGATTCGTGTGCAGTGAGGTTATACAATATTGCACCAAACAATTGAAATCCCACAATTCCCAGCGCACTTTCTTTATTGAAAAAAGTAAAAAATAAAAATAAAAAAATGGAAGGGGGAGTAGGTTTATTGTACAAGAGCACCATATCAACTGCAATTGTGCAATCTGAATTTGCAGGTCTGTTACTGAATCACAACAAAAAACAGTGACAGTCTGGAAGCCCCTTTAGTTGCCAATGACCTGCTGCCATTTTCTCCATGACATGTTTGTAAGTTAACCCCCCATCTGGAAGCTTCTCTAGATTCATAATTGAAGCAAAGACAGGTTGTTGTTTCATGTTTTGTTTTTTTAAACTTGCATCAAAGGTTTTACAAGCAGAGCATTCGACTTTGGCAGTTTGACTGAGCATAAGGCTGCCTTAGGGACGCGGGTGGCGCTGTGGGTTAAACCACAGAGCCTAGGACTTGCTGATCAGAAGGTCGGCAGTTCGAATCCCCGCGACGGGGTGAGCTCCCGTTGCTCCGTCTCTGCTCCTGCCAACCTAGCAGTTCGAAAGCACGTCAAAGTGCAAGTAGATAAATAGGTACCAGTCCGGCAGGAAGGTAAACGGCGTTTCTGTGCACTGCTCTGGTTCGCCAGAAGCAGCTTAGTCATGCTGGCCACATGACCCGAAAGCTGTATGCCGGCTCCCTCGGCCCATAGAGCGAGATGAGCGCCGCAACCCCAGAGTCTGTCACGACTGGACCTAATGGTCAGGGGTACCTTTACCTTTTTACCTTTAAGGCTGCCTTATACTGAACCAAACCATTGGTCCATCTCGCTCAATATTTTAACACCGACCAGAGAGGCACTCCAGGATCTTCAGAGTCTCTCCCAGCCCTACTTAGAGATTCCAGGGATAGAATCTGGAACTTTCTGCATCGAAAGCAGATGGCATGCCACTGAGCTACAGCTCTCATTCAGTTTAAGAGTCTGAATAGATCTTCACCACAAGCCTAATTTTGGTCGGCACGTTTGCCTTCACTCTCATGGACTCAGGATCTCATTTGTAGTCTGCAACGACTGTGCATTCATCCACTGATTATAGCTTAACGGCATTCAGACAATGCGTCTGATTGCTCTTAGCGGAACTGAAACCGGTACTGCCCTCAGAAAGTGCTAATATTGTGTGTTTTGCTTTTCGTTGCTGGTGTCGCCGCATCCCGCAGGAGGAAGGATGCAGGACTGGGATCCAGCCCCAGGCAAAAACATGTCTAGCTAAGGCATTGCCTGAGGATACAGCATGAATGAAGAACTCGGGGTTAATCCTATATATCTGCTACATTCTCTTTGTGGAGTTTGTAGCAGCAGCAGCAGCAGCAGCACCTGTTCCTGGAGGGGCCTGAGCTGAGAAGCATCGACACGAGGCCCAAAACATGTGAATGGATTCACGAGGGATATGTCTTGCCTCCTCAATTGCATCACGGCTCTATCACTGCAGGGAAATTTGATTTATGAAGCTCAGCTCCCACGTCTGTCCTGGCCCCGGTTGTGTTGCTTAATTTAGAAACACTGAGCATGGGCTTCCTGATTGGCTGCCTTCCCCCTTCAAGGCAGTCCAGCAATTGGCTGGTCTCTCTCACTCTTTCTCTCTCTAGTGTAGGTCACACGCTGAAGAGCGTGAACATGTGAGCTTCGCTGCATACAAATGGAGTGGGAGAAAGCAAGGAGGCGTCTGAGGCAACTGTCTGGCTTCACGGCAAGCTGGAAGAAGCTTCCGGTGCTCGTCTCTCCACCCCCCCCCGTATTTTTCAATTCATTAACAAAAAAGAAAGAAATCGATCCCAATACCCCCTTCACTTGCAACTACAGGTGGTTTGGGATTGGCAAATCGTTAAGAGATGGTGGAGGAATTATAAAAATGCAATCAAAGGGATTCAGTGCGGAAGAGGGTTCATATTGGAGGCTGCAGCCAACCCCCCCCTCCCCAAAACACACACACACAAGTGTTGCCTTTTGCAGGACTAGCAACTAAGGAGTGGAACTACGCATGCAGCAGAATGAGGTGTTACAGCCCGGAAGTGCCTAGAATAGATTGCATGTGGGAGAGATCATATTGGGGGGAAATCTGTATCTTCACGGGTCACTAGCACGGTGCCTGTGGGCTTCTGTTTGCTTGTCAGTACCTCCAATAGGGCCCATGAAAGATCTCAGAAAATATCCCTTCCCAACCTCACAATGCATGGCAGAGCTTTCTTTCTTTCTTTCTTTCTTTCTTTCTTTCTTTCTTTCTTTCTTTCTTTCTTTCTTTCTTCCTTCCTTCCTTTCTTTCATCATTTTTATTAATTTTAGCATATGTTTTCCAAAGAAAACTTCATATCACAGTACACCATCCTCATTTTGGCTATTTTAACCTGAGACTTCCATCAATCCTGTCTAGTGATTTTCAAATTTGCTACCTGATCTTGCATTTTATTATTATAATTAATGCTTTTAAACTTCATTTCATAATTATTTCCTTCCTAAATCATTTTACAATAATTTATATAGTCCCCCTTACAAAACGTCTTGTAAAGCATGACGGCGTTTTCTGTTCCTGGCCAGTTCTTCTTTGCGCTGCTTTGGCCTCAGCTACATTGAACGCGGGCCCTTAAACATGCCAACATTTCACAGAATACAGTGGTACCTTGGGTTACAGATGCTTTAGGTTACAGACGCTTCAGGTTACAGCCTCCGCTAACTCATGAAAAGTACCTCGGGTTAAGAACTTTGCTTCAGGATGAGAACAGAAATCGTGTGACAGCGGCGCGGCGGCAGCAGGAGGCCCCGTTAGCTAAAGCGGTACCTCAGGTTAAGAACAGTTTCAGGTTAAGAACGGACCTCCGGAACGAATTAAGTTCTTAACCCGAGGTACCACTGTACCAGGATTGGACACCCACCCCGTAGATGTCAACCTTCCTTTTTTTGGCAGGAAATTCCCTTATTCCAGCGCCGTTTCTCGCTGCTTCCCGAGGCTATCCCGGATTGTTAGATATCCCGTAGACCGTCCTCAGGACAAGTGAGGCTGCTGATCCCTTATTTTCGCGTTTGCTGATCCCTTATTTTCAAATCTTAAAGTTGACAGCTATGACCCACCCACCCACCCTAAACAGAGGAGAGGCGCAAAGGGTTTGTTGTCTGTCCTAGCTTGTCCTGCAGTGATTTAAAAGCCAGCTGGGGGCAAAGGCTCTTTTGAGATATATATATATATATATATATATACACACACACACACACACACACACACACACACACACACACACAATAGAATGGGGAACCTCAGGTTTGAGGGTGGCGGCAGGCAAATGCAGTCTCTCAAGCAACAAAATGCATTCCCCCCGCCCAAAGAAATCTAGCAGCTCACTCTCAACTACTGAAAAAGTGAAACAAAAGAAAAGAAGGCATCTTCAAAACACAAAAAAATAGGAGCAAGCATTGTCCGGGGAGAGAGACTGCCTCTAGTAAATTGGGAGTTGGAACGTATACTGTTCTAATAGCAGCAGCAGGATGAGGCAAAATTAAAAAAATATTGTTTTCTTGTTCATGACAGCCCCCCTGTTCCCAAGCGGTAGGGAGTTTCACAGGGTCAGTTCCCCTGCGAGGCGAGTGCTGGCGATTGATGGCATTTTAGTGGAATCTGTTTATCTACAAATATAGTTATGGAGGCCTGTGGGAGCAGGCAAAATCCCTGAGACAGACAGTGTCAGACTGCAAAGCAGCCTTATTTCCCCTCATAGTAAACAGCTTCCACTCTCACTGCCTCAGTCAGCTACAAAGAGTCAGGTTAGTCTGGTGCCTTCCCTTGTTCCAAGGCAAACCTCACATAGGCAAAATTTCAGTTTCCTTTCAGTTTCTCATTTTTCAATTGGTTCTCCGGTGCATTTTTGAGCTGACAACTGCACCACAAAATCCCGCCTTTCACTATACAGTGGTACCTCAGATTAAGTACTTAATTCGTTCCAGAGGTCCGTTCTTAACCTGAAACTGTTCTTAACCTGAAGCACCACTTTAGCTAATGGGGCCTCCTGCTGCTGCCACGCCGCTGGAGCCCGATTTCTGTTCTTATCCTGAAGCAAAGTTCTTAACCTGAAGCACTATTTCTGGGTTAGCGGAGTGTGTAACCTGAAGCGTATGTAACCTGAAGTGTATGTAACCCGAGGTACCACTGTAGATCCCACAGCAGGTGAAATATACTCGGGAGTCGAGAGTGGATTTCGTGCTCTTTATTCAGCTCAGAGTGGTGGGGAGGAGGAATGGAAGTTCCCGCAGAATGTCTGCTTTATATACATTATTTACACAATGGGCCCCACGTGATTGGCTAATTCCAGGATTCACCTGTAGGCCAATCAGGTTGCAGATTCACTTCCACCTGGAGTTGGATTGGGTGGCTTCTGTGGACCAATCAGATTGCTGCATTCTGGACCCTATTGTTCTAGGACCAATCAGACTGCTGCCTTTTGGATCCTATTCAACTCAGTACATAACAGCAGGTTTACACAACAATCAAAACAGTTCACCAATCAAATAATACAGTCTTTAAAACAAACAAAACCGTAGGTAAGAACATAAGAACAGCCTTCCGGGTCAGGCCAATGGATCAACTAGTTCAAGCATCTTGGTCTCATATTGGCCAACCAGATGCTGTTTCCATACATAGGCACAAAACAACTTGAAATACCTGCTGAAACTGTTGAATCTGAGTTCTGTACAGACTTTCTCTTGCTTTCTGTAAGACGAAGTGGGGGAGGTGAACTCCTAGCTCTCAGTTAGGAGTTTTACAGACAAGTTTTCTTCTTTTTTAATGTTTGCAATACAGCACTGTAATTGCTTGCTTATTTTTGTTGGATCTGGTGGCCAGAATCTCCTGCAGTGAGCTTGTCTTTCTCCCAGGGGTGTGTTTGGAAGAAACAACATCCTTTTTGTTGGCAGTTGCAGACCCTTTCACGGCTTGGCATCGATCCAGTACTTCATGCAGCGCAACCTTATGTATGTTTGCTAGGACACAGATCCTAGTAGTTTTCCCAGGCAACTCTGCGAATAGGATGCTTCACTTTGGACTCCTGTTTTCTTTTGATATGGACTGTATCATGGGCAATATTTGATGCTAACATCCAGAGAGGCTGAGCAGATCCATGCCCTTACTAGATTGAGACCTGCTCTTAGCTCCTGCAAGGTTGCCACTTCTACTTAAAAAAAAATAATAAAAAAAATTATTAAGCAATTTCAGCATAACAAATTATCAAACCATATAACCATTATTCCCCCCCCCTTCTATCCCTCCCTCCCCACCACCATAGACTTCCCTCAGCTCCTCTCTCTGATTTCTCAGCACATATTATTCTCTGCATGCTCTAAAATTATACATATCCTTACGTTATCTATCTATCATGTTGTCAACCAATAAATTTGTGTATGTTTATTCAAAACCTGCCAAGGAGTCCAATTCATTTTGTTGTCTTTTTAGATAATTTGTAAAACGTTCCCATTCTTCCGTAAAGTCCTTCTCTCGCAGTTTGTAAGTCAATTTAGCCAGCTCTGCATAGCTCATCAATTTTTCTTGCCACTGTTCTTTCGTTGGGATTACCTCATTCTTCCATCCTTGTGCTATCAAGGCTCTTGCCGCTGTTGTAGCAAGGTTGCCACTTCAAGAGGCCTCAGACTTTTCCTGGAAGCTCTGTCTCCTGCCAAAGACATTTCATTTTTAAAAAACCCAAAACTTGTCCTTTGCAACAAAAGTACAGTGGTACCTCGGGTTACATACACTTCAGGTTACATACGCTTCAGGTTACAGACTCCGCTAACCCAGAAATAGTACCTTGGGTTAAGAACTTTGCTTCAGGATGAGAACAGAAATCATGCTCTGGTGGCGTGGCGGCGGCAGGAGGCCCCATTAGCTAAAGTGGTGCTTCAGGTTAAGAACAGTTTCAGGCTAAGAACGGACCTCCGGAACAACTGTATTGGTGAAACCAGAACAGGAAATTTGTTTTAGTTCCTCCTACTCGTGCAAGGCTATTTTAGCACTGGAGAAACGCACATCACTCTCGCTCCCCCCCCCACCAGAGAACCAGAAGTGGGTGGGTGGGTGACGCAAACCTTCATTGCACTACAGCAAATCCAATGGCTGTGGAGTTGATACAATGACAGATTATTATTTTGTGCCTCTTTTAAACTAGCAGTAGCTTGGAACAGTTTCATCCACCTGTAACATTCTTTGGCCATGCACAGGAAGGGGCTTTCTCCTTAAAACTGGCCTGCAAGTCTAAATAGCCTACCTGCCAATAATAATAATAATAATAATAATAATAATAATAATAATAAAAAATTATTTATACCCCGCCCTTCCTGGTTCAGAAAACTTGTCTTAGGGTGGCTAACAACAAATTTAAAACACTTAATTGTGATACAACAACAACAAAAAAGCCAGCATAAATACAGTATAAAAGCGTGAATAACAATAAATTCAAAGTTCAAAAATCAATTTTGAGGGAAATTCATCCAATAAACGTTAGATGGTCACCAGGGCTTGCTGGCTAAATTAGTCCTGTTTGGGCCAGCGAGGAGGCCAGGGGAGAATTAGCTGCCTTCAAAGTGCTTGACAGCCACTCACTCATCCCCATTTCTCATAGCGGAGCGTATGTAGGATTGCAATATAACTGTAGCATCTAGGAGTTCCTTGGGAGCTATTCAAAGCTGTTGTGGGGAACCTTTAGCCCTCCATATGTTGCTGAACCGCAACTCCTATCAGCCCCAGCAAGCAAGGCCAACAGCTGAGGATGATGGGAGTTGTAGTTTAGCAGCATCTGGAGGACCAAAGATCCCCTCCAGACCTGATTTAAAGGGTGGCAGGTTAGTGAGTGATCTTTTCTCCTAGAGCTAAGGAAATGCCCATATCTACTGACTCTTGAGAGTCCCATGGACTGTAAGAAGATCAAACCTATCCATTCTTAAGGAAATCAGCCCTGAGTGCTCACTGGAAGGACAGATCCTGAAGCTGAGGCTCCAATACTTTGGCCACCTCATGAGAAGAGAAGACTCCCTGGAAAAGACCCTGATGTTGGGGAAGATGGAGGGCACAAGGAGAAGGGGAAGACAGAGGACGAGATGGTTGGACAGTGTTCTCGAAGCTACCAGCATGAGCTTGACCAAACTGCGGGAGGCAGTGGAAAACAGGAGTGCCTGGCGTGCTCTGGTCCATGGGGTCACGAAGAGTCGGACACAACTAAACGACTAAACAACAACAACTGTCACACATACTTGGAAGGATCCTAGCATTTTAAAATAAACATGTCTTTCTGCATTTTCTCAAATGCATCCCTTGTTTTCTTCCAGCATAAGATGATTACGTCAGCTCCACTGGGGTGGGAACAGGTCGTTTTTGCTTATGCTGGGAAACATAATGTGCATAATGCTACAAGGACCTTGGCATCTGAAAGTACAGCTCAGGTCTTGTATTCAATTAGCTATATTTTCTCAAATGTTCTCTATGCAGTGTCAAAATCCAGGCTGCAATTCCACTGGGACAGGGACCTGTCAATTTTGATTATGTTCGAAAACACATGGCTGACACTGCATTATTATCGTTATGAAGCATTTATTGTTTCAGTACAATTTCACAAAGATGACTCTAAAAGTAAATTGCAGATATATTTAAAAATCCACAGTTACACCATCACAAATGCCATTCAGTCTGACATATAGAAGGAAACTTGCAAATCAAACAAACCACCACACTATAAAATTTGCAGTACCATTTGATTGTATGTTTGTTTACTTGTATGTACATCTGTTTTTCATAAATGTATTTATTTTAAATTAACAAAGATATATCAAATTTAAAAAAAAGAAAAGAGAGAGAGAGAAAAAGAAGGAAAATTGCAAGCCAAGCAGCTGTTCTTAGACGTCTCCAATGGCAAACACTTAAGATTAGGTGTCATTTACATATACAGTCAAAATATGAATGTATTAATTTCCTCAAACAATTAAACGCTATAGTACTTTCTGAGAGTCAAAAACTAATTGTGTCGTTGCTCAGTCCATTGCAGAGGGTAGAATGAGATGAAATATGCTCCGAAGGACAAACTTTTCTTCAGATCATGTGTCTGTTACATTCAGTCTATTTCTGTTAGCTTCCCACAGGTACATTACTGTGCAGGGCTGAATAATTGTAGGCTTGTGAATACTGCCAACCATATGATCTGAGATTTAGATGGGTGTGTGAAATGACGCTGCAATTTGCTGAGTCACTGGCGGCACTTACACCTGAACCCAGCCCTGCTGATGTGAAATGTGGAACAGCTGGAACAAATTTTTTGTTGCCCTGGCTTCAGTAACCTCAGAGCCTTCAACAGCACAAATATGAATAATATATATATATATATATATATATACACACACACACACACACACACACACACACACACACACACAATCCTAAACAGGTGTACTCAGAAGTAAGTTCTGTTGAATTTAGTGGGTCTTCATCCCAGGTAAATCGGTTTAGGATTGAAGGTTTACAAAAATAAAATGTCACCCTACAAATATTTTTTCTCATGATAATCCTTACAATGGCCTTGTAAGGTAGGTCAGGGGTATCACAGTTTTTTGGGGGGAGAGGGTGGGGAGGGGATGTTTGCTTTTAATTGCATTGTGTGGTCTTCCCATATTGATTTCCTCTGGATCCATCATTTTAATTGCATTTTAGTTTCCATGCTGTTGTTGTTTTGAATATTGATGGTGAACTGCCCTGGAAAAGTTGTCAGATGGAAGGGTAGGATAGTAAGCATTTTAAACAAATAAGGTTTCCAAGTCTCTAAGGTCACAGTCCTGTGTGTGCTTTGCTAGGAGATAACCCCATCACGCACAGTGGGATTTACTTTTGAATTAAAATCACTGCTGAATCCAAGAGTTGTTCAAAGAGCAAGACCAGGGGTCAGCAAACTTTTTCAGCAGGGGGCCGGTCCACTGTCCCTCAGACCTTGTGGGGGGATGGACTATATTTTGGGGGGAAAAGAAAAAAAGAACGAATTCCTATGCCCCACAAATAACCGAGAGATGCATTTTAAATAAAAGGACACATTCTACTCATGTAAAAACACACTGATTCCCGGACTGTCTGCAGGCTGGATTTAGAAGGCGATTGGGCCGGATCCGGCCCCCGAGCCTTAGTTTGTCTACCCATGGGCAAGACAGTGTCCTCCCTGCCTTCCGTTCATCAAATACTGACCAGACTGAGAAATGAATCTTAGCCCTGACACTGGTGATGACTAGGGATGGAAGGATCTGCCCATTTTAGTTCTCCGAGTTTCCAGTTTTTCCAAATCTTAAATTCAGTTCTCCACACCTTGCAGCAATTTGCATTTTTTTTAAAAAAAAACACCCATTGCCAAAAATTCATCATTTGTGCTACTAAACACATTTTTAGATGCAGTTTTGAGTTTGCATGCAATTTCCCCACATATAATGCATTCTTAAATATTACTTTCACCAATATATTCAGTTTCAGACACACCTAATTTCTGCATTTTTGTAAGCACTGGTTGAAGAACTGCACTGCAAAATTCGCATTGGTGCGAATTTTGAAGGAAGGTTGTGTTTTGTTCGCATATTGTTTCACAGAGTGCACATCTGATCGTTTTGTCTTAAAATGCATACTGAATATATTTTCTCCTCCATCCCTGCTGGTGACATAACAGTGGTCCCCTCTGTATCTGAGGTTTATAGACTAGCTTAGGAGGCAAAGGACAACCTTTGTAGCACACACAGAGCTTTGTCTTCAGACACTTTACCCTCGGTCCCTAGTACTACAGACGCTACCGCCTGAGGCCTGTGACTCACACTGCATCATGGCAGGTCTGGCTCTGATGTTCAGAACTGAAGTCTTTGTTTAATTCCCAGCTGGTTATAAATTCTACCTAAAAAATGCTTTTCTTTTAAGTAACCAGAGGCGTCCAACTATTTGGATGGGGAAGACAGAGGAAAAGCAGAGGGAAGTTTTTCTTTCTTTCTCATAACACTAGAACTCATGTACATCCATGAAACTAAATGTCGGAAGATTTAGGACAGGCAAAAGAAAGTATTTCTTCGCACAGTGTATAGTTAAACTCTGGAATCTGCTTCCACAGGAGGCTGTGGCAGGAACCAAGGTGGGTGGCTTTAATAGAGGATTAGACATGGGAACTATGTTCTTCCTCCAAGGTCTGAGGCAGTAATGCCATCTGATGGAAAACACAGGAAGGTCTTCTGCTCAGGTCCCGCCCACTGGTTTCCCACAGACATCTGGTTGGCCGCTGTGAGAACAGGATGTTGGACTTGAAGGGCCATTGGGTTGGCTCAGCAGGCTCTTCTTATGTTCTTAAAATGCTGAAGAATTTTCATAAGGTGGTTGTTAAAGGTATAGGTTGGTTGCTCGAGAGCAACCAGGCAATATGCTGCAATAGTCTGTTTTAAAGATTTCTTATCGGTGATAAAAACCTTTGGAAAGCAGAGCACCTCTATCCCGTGTCTTGCTCATTCACTGGCAGAATCTGAGAGTGGGCGGTCCTTAAACCTTCCCCAGCAGAGTAGTTTCTTGATGCCCAGTCTGCGCCTCCCCTCTCTGCGCGGAAGCCTACTGTGCAGGGAAGGCATGGGTAACAGGGGACCTCTCTCCTCCCAGCTTTGCTCAGGCAAGGTGTCCTGGCACCGCCTCGCCTCCTCCGAGCCCTGCATCTCCTCTCCACTAGAGGCGTGGCTACCCTCCTCCGCTGAGGAAGTGCTGCTTCCCACAATCTTTGGGGGCTCTCTGTAATCCATTCGGCTTTCCCCCTCTTGCCCCTGAGCCGATGGCAGTTCCCTGACAGTGGTTGTTGTTTTTTAAAGGAAATTGCTGCAGAAATCTGGAGGTCTGAATTTAAGACTGCAAAAATTAGAAATGGCCATCGATCCCTACCCTTTCATCAGATTCAGCTGGGTTGTTATGTTCTGTCTTAAGTTCTGCCTTAAGAGCAGATTCTGTCCTTACTATACCAATATTTAGGTGTGGTCTTACACACACGCACAGCAGGTTGAACTCAGAAGGGACGGCTAGAATGGCTTCTAAGCCACTTAACTGCTTAGGAGACATTTTGGCATCTATGTAGTAAATAAATAATAAGAGTTCCAAGTGGATAGACTGACATTACTGAGAGCTGACAAGCGCCCCCACTTTTCACACTACCCTGAGACATCCTGGAAAGGGCAAAGGTTTGGAGTGGAAAAGAGAACAGCATCACTCCACTTCCTCTCACTGAGATTTATTTAACATCTTCCATGACAGCTAATATTTAAACTGCAGCACCGTAAATTACTCTGCTTTTCATTCGAAAGATTAGATTATCTCCATCGGACCATTTCCCTTATACCTTTATTTTGAAACTGATATCCAGGCCCACCCTTCCAACGAGGCCACTGTTATTTTCTACAAAGTCCAAGTCTCTAGCCACAACACCACATGTTTCGTATGAAACCACGATCATTATCAGCAGCGCATATTCTTTTAGAATCTGGGAGTTTTCAACCACAGCTGTTGAGAAAAAATGAACAACTTTTTACTTTTGCATGATAACTGGCATACCACTCAATGCTGAGTTGGTTAAATGTACTAGAACTGCAGCTCGGACAAGCTGAGTAGGATATTGCTTTGTAAGTGAAAATTAAGCCTTTTTCTTTGGTTCTTAGCGCCTGGCTTTTAAGTAGCAGCTGCTTGTTGGGAAAATGTAGCTTTGTACAATTCATACTGGAGTCTTTTCAGTGGGTAGTTTGCTAGACTGTGTCCAGGTGTGTGCAGGCCATATATACAGTGGTACCTTGGTTTAAGAACAGCCCTGCTTACGAACAATTCGGTTTACGAACTCTGCAAAACCGGAAGTAGTGTCCCAGTTTGTGAACTTTACTTCGGTCTAAGAACGGAATCTGAACAGTGGAAGGGCATGGGTGGTGGGAGGCCACATTAGGGAAAGTGTGCCTCAGTTTAAGAACGGTTTCGGTTTAAGAACAGATTTCCAGAAAGGATTAAGTTTGTAAACTGAGGTACCACTGTATATACATTGCCTTGACTAGGTACTTCAGATCACAGATTGGTGTACCTGTGGCCCTCCAGCATTGGTTGAAGTACAACTTTCATCAGCCTCCTCCATCATGGGCAATGGTCCAGGGACATCTAAAGGGCCACAGATTCTCCATTCAAGGTCTACAGCATGCATGCACATACTTGACCTTAGCACGCTAATAGTGTCCAAAAGATATACCATGCACACATTTTTAATGACTGCATCGGAGGGGGCAGGATATGAGGACTGTGTATCCTAAACATGTCCCTAGGTGGTCATTCATTTGGCATTAGCGTGAAGCAGTTCCACGTGTACATTTTCATAGTTCACTTTAGCCCATGGAACTGCAACAGTTCCTGTTGCAATGGAGAAGGAGTCCCTGTGTGCTTACAATTTAGAGGAAGAGCCACAGCTCAGTGGTAGAGCATCCCAGTAGAAGGTCCCAGGTTCAATCTTCACCATCTCCAAATAAGGCTGGGGAAAATCCTGGAGAGCTGCTGCCAGTCAGTGTAGACCAGTGGGTTCCTAGAGGTAGCTGGACTACAGCTCCCAACGTGGTTGGACTGCAACTCTTATTAGATCATTGGCTAAGCTGATGATGGGAATGGTGGTCCATGGGAAGGAGATGATTGGAACTGCAGTCCAACAATGTCTGGGGATCCAAGGTTGAGGAACACAACAGTAGTTGGACCTATGGTCTGTCTTGATTTAAGGCAGTTTCCTACTGTTCTCACTGTAAGCATATAGTTGGTCTTCACACAGACACTGAATGTGTGGTCTTCCAGGGGTGTGGTCAATGCATCTGCTGTCAGGGCCAAAGCTGGTGGGGCATAAGGCAGGCACTGAGCAGAGCCCTTTATCACCCTGGTCCTACTTGTGAGGAGGTGAACAGGGCTGTTTGCTTTTGCAAGTAGCCCTTTTGGGTTCTTCATGACATCTCTAGTTATAACCCAAAGACAGAGAGCAGAATCTCTTTCCTCCTCTGCAAATATCCTTGGGGATTCATTTTGGAAAAACTGGGACTCTACAAACAGAGTAAAAGGCACAAAAACAGATTCCTTTTAAATCAGACTTTATCTGCCATCTGAGAAGATTCTGCTTTTACATGGGGTTGAAACATTTCCACTTAGGCAGTTGAAAGTGTCTTGCCGGATTGACAGGCCTGTACTGATAAGTTGCTATTTGTTATTTATGGTGATTATATCAGGTGTTCTTTATTTTGCTGTATTACGTCTGCAGTGATGCAGGTCTTCTATTTAAAGATAATATTTATTTATCATGCCAGGAGTATCCGGTGTCTAGGAAGGTTTCTATCGGGAAAGTAAACACGAGGCGCAGGCGAACAAAGTGTAAGTGAAATGCTGTGTTTACGTTCAGTATTGAATTTTTAATTTCATTTCCCAATTTTGTAAGAAGGGAAAAGCCAAAACAAGAGTCATGGTGAAGGGATGGAAATGCAGAACATTATGTGCTATCTATGGCAGCTGTTGATAGTCTTTGCATACTCCTTTATTCATTCATTCCTGATAGTCTAGTGTCAGGACATAGAGAACACAGGAAGTTGCCTTAGGGAACACAGGAAGTTGCCTTATACCAAGTCAGACCATTGGTCCATCAGGGTTTCAGGCAGACTTCTCTCCCAGCTCTACCTAGAACCTTCTACATGAAAAACAGATGCTCTACTATTGAGCTATGGCCCTTCCCGGTTTTGCTAGGCATGTAGTAAAATCAAATTTACTGCACATCGTTGTATCAAACTAGTGTGTAAGGATATCAGGGGGTTACTCAAGAGCAATCAGACACATGCCTCCCTGGTTGGCTGTAAAGCCTCGTTATTGGTGCCAAAAACCCTTCACCATGCAGAGTGCCACTATTCCGTGGCTCGCTCATTCACTGGCAGAATCCATGAGTGGGCGGTCCTTAAACCTCCCCCAGCAGAGTAGTTTCTTGACGCCCAGTCTGCGCCTCCCCTCTCGGCGTGGAAGCCTACTGTGCAGGGAGGGCGTGGGTAACGGAGGACCTCTCTCCTCCCCGCTTTGCTCAGGCAAAGTGTCCTGGCATCGCCCCGCCTCCTCCGAGCCCTGAAGCTCCTCTCCACTGGAGGTGTGGTTACTCTCCTCCGCTGAGGAGGTGCTGCTTCCCACAATCTTTGGGGGCTCTCTGTAATCCATCCGGCTTTCCCCCTCTCACCCCTGAGCTGATGGCAGTTCCCTGACATAGTGATTTTAAAAGTACCTGGTTGTTCGGTAGAGCCTGAGAAATATTTCTTGAAAAAGATTTAAAGGGAAGAATTACTAGTGAGGAGCAGCAAGAAATAAAAAATAGCTTTTTGTCAGAGAAATTCTTTTATTCCTAACACCCTGACTGAAAAAATTCTAGCACTGTACCCTAATTCTGATGGGTGCGGCTAGAAACAAAAGACACTACATCTTTTTGGCTTACCTTATGACCCCTTAGGGCACCACATCAAGCTGAGAGGAAGAGGCTCTCTGAGGGACCCCAGGATTAGCCCCAGAAGTCTTAAGTTGACCTATTTCCCCCCGCAAGCTCCCTTTGGTTGAACAAAAGCCACAGACATTTCCCTAAGATTTAAATGTGCACCGGAGCAAAGAAGAGTAAGGCAAATCAGGGCCGACTGCTACTGAGCATCTGATGGTGAACATGCCATCAAGGCTAGCTTCTAATTACATTTTTCCTGGAGAAGCTCCTTGTTTTGTTCAGGAGTCAGGTCTTCAGAATGGCTGGCAACACTCCAGTGGGAAGCTGTCTTGAAATCAACGGGTCTGCACTTACTTAATTCTGAGTGGATGCCCTTTAAAAGTTGTGTTTTTAAAAAACAGCCAAGGCAATAATAATAATAATAGTAGTAAAATTTTATTTATATCCCGCTCTCCCCAGCCGAAGCTGGGCTCAGAGCGGCTAACAACAGTAAAATGATACAACATTCTAAATCATTTCATTATAAAATCAGTTCAAATCAGATTAATGGCAACCATTGGGCTAGAGTTCTGTGAGGATTGCTAAAGGAGGGGGTCAGGCTGTGCCCTGGCCAAAGGCCTGGTGGAACAGCTCTGTCTTGCAGGCCCTGTGGAAAGATGTCAAGTCCCGCAGGGCCCTAGTCTCTTGTGACAGAGCGTTCCACCAGATTGGAGCCACAGCCGAAAAAGCCCTGGCTCTGGTTGAGGCCAGCCTAACCTCTCTGTGGCCTGGGACCTCCCAGATGTTTTTGTTTGAAGACCGCAAGTCGAAAGCAGCCTCTTTCCATCCAGTACAACTAACTTGTGGCTCTCTAAATATGGCTGAACTACAATTCCCATCACCCCCTGACCATTGGCTGTTCTGGTTAGGGGTCTTGGGAGTTGTAGTTCGGCAGCATCTAGAAGTCCACCAGTTTGCCATCTCTACCCTGCTCTGATCCAGGGCAACAACTGAAAAATCAGTTCTGCATCTGCTCTAACTTCCCTTTGGCTGTTTTTTTTTTTTAGGGGGTTGTGAGGATACTTGTCCCTGATAAACCATTGATCCCATTTGTCCCACTATCCTTTTGGGGGAGATTTGGATGAAAACATGCTTTCAAGTGAGCATGCTTAGGATTTCTGCCACTATTTTTAATTTCTGGTTTATGATTCAGAGCTGAACAATATGCTATGTTGAACGTGCTTCGGCATTTAAAGTAGGTTCAATTTTAAGCAGTTGCTGCCATGGCAGGGGCACTGTATTCCCTCTCCTACTTTGGCCCCGGACAAACATGCCACCCAACCCTCACAGCTGCAATTTCCTTCAGAAACTAAGCCCCCCCCCCCCATTGGTGCCAATGAAAGCTTCCTTGCCAAGTCAAATTGCAGCCATGCGAGTGTCAGGAACTGGCTAGATGAGGAGGAAGAAGAAGAGTTTGGATTTGATATCCTGCTTTATCACTACCCGAAGGAGTCTCAAAGTGGCTAACATTCTCCTTTCCCTTCCTCCCCCACAACAAACACTCTGTGAGGTGAGTGGGGCTGAGAGACTTCAAAGAAGTGTGACTGACCCAAGGTCACCCAGCAGCTGCATGTGGAGGAGCGGAGACACGAACCCGGTTCACCAGATTACGAGTCTACCACTCTTGTTTTTTTTTTTTTAAAGCAATTTATTAGGTTTTACAATAAAAATAAACATAATAAACAATATAACATTGATCTTAACATATTTTCACATTTTCTTTGGACTTCCTCACATCTCCCGCTCCCACTTTCATCGTTGTAACATTTTGTCAGCAATTTATCATCTTATTTAAATTCTTATATCCCTTCTATATTTCATAATCTTATAATTCTCAGAAGGAGCTAAATTTCACAGTCTTACTTATTTTCTTAAAAACTTCTAAATTTAGTGGTGCTCAGTTATTTTGATCTAGCATCTTATTTAGCATTCACTCAAATTACAATACTTTTGTAAATAGTTCTTAAATTTCTTCCAGTCCTCCTCAATCCTCTCTTCTCCCAGGTCACGGATTCTGCCGGTCATTTCAGCCAGTTCCATGTAGTCTATCAGTTGTATCTGCCATTCTTCCAGTGTGGGTAGATCTTGAGTTTTCCAATGTTTTGCGAGAAGTATCCTTGCTGCTGTTGTTGCATACATAAAAAATGTCTGGTCCTTCTTTGCCACCCCTTGGCCGACAATACCCAAAAGGAAAGCCTCTGGTTTCTTAGTGAAGGTATACTTAAATACCTTTTTCAGTTCATTATAAATCATTTCCCAGAACGCCTTCACTTTAGGGCAAGTCCACCAGAGGTGGAAGAACGTTCCCTCACACTCTTTGCATTTCCAACACTTATTATCAGACAGGTGGTAAATTTAAGTAACCACAAAGGTCGACTAATGCCAGTGAGCTGGAGGTGTGAACTATTGGGTTTGCCAATCCCTGCCCACCCATTCCTGGTACCAGCCAAGCCTGTTAGAGCACTCCTTGCAATGTCAGGGGAAATGCATGTTCTACCAACAATAAAGTCAGCAAAAAGTCTACCTGGCATTTCTGTCATCATTTAAGTCGAGGGCTTCCTGTTAGATAGTTTCTTAGAGCTGAACAAGACAATGTCAGAGAACAACAACAGCAACCAAACTGTCATGGCATCTTCCCTGAGCAGGATTTTTTTTCCATCCTTGGTGCAAAAAATAGCCTGGGAAAGGAGGTGACATGCATGGCAAAACATCAATTAGCTTGTAAAGAGGCTCAGATGGGTTGTAAAGTGCTGATTAGCTTGCCAAGGAGGGGAGCAAAGTGGGGCTTATTTGCAAAATGTGTTATTGCAAAGAGTGTGCCAACTGCATTTGGGAAACATCACTGCAAATGAAATTGAGTAGAATAATGAAAAAAGGAAGGAGATGGTATTTTGAAGAGGGAGAGAGACATAGCTTCTTTTAACGGATCTGCCGTTCAAAGAGAGAGAGAGGTGGCAGGACTAATCAATGCACGATGTGACTGGAATATACTGGTAATAGGAAATGGCTGCGCTATTTCAGGCACTTGTGGGTCTAGCTTCAGGACTGATGACCAACTTTCCACCACACACGGACAAAAGCCTTCCTAACTTCAAAACATCACAACTGTTAATATGAACGCCTTTTTGTTTCTGTCCTTCACACAGTGCCCCCCCATATTGCCTATTACCAATAAAATGGTGTTTACCTAGCTTCTCCTTCTTACTAAATTCTCAGTCTTGTTACCTGAAGTTGACAAGAATGCATAACACAGACTTTCCCAGTGTCCCTGTTTTCCAGGGACAGTCCGGCATTTACAGAAGCCATCCCAATTTCTGATTTGATTCCAGAATGTCCCACTTTTCCTTAGGATCATGGCTTTCCCCCCAGCCAGAACTCACCGGAAGTCAGTTCTGGCACCTCTCAGGTGGGTGCCAATGCCATTATGAGAGAACAAGGAAGGCATTCATGGTGAGTTCCAGCACTTCTTTTTCTAGAAAAATAGCACTAGGCACCCTTTTTTCCACCAGAGAAATGTTGGAGGATATGTAACAGGATGTCCCTATAATTCATGGGGACTAAATTCAGGAGAATTCTTTCAGCATTCGCAAACTAACCAACATTGGAATGCAGTGCCACTTAGTGGTTTTGCGATAGCATGCTCCCAGTTTGGTCTGAAGACAAAGACCATTTGCATTTAATTTAATTAGAGTTGACTATGGTGTGGTAGAGCTGATATGTATTACTGTGATGTGTTTATACATAGCTACATACACCCATGGACTGCAAACCTATCCATTCTGAAGGAAATCAGCCCTGGGTGCTCACTGGAAGGACAGATCCTGAAGCTGAAGCTCCACTACTTTGGCCACCTCATGAGAAGTGAAGATTCCCTGGAAAAGACCCAGATGTTAGGAAAGATGGAGGGCACAAGGAGAAGGGGACGACAGAGGACAAGATGGTTGGACAGTGTTCTCGAAGCTACCAGCATGAGTCTGACCAAACTGCGGGAGGCAGTGGAAGACAAGAGTGCTTGGCGTGCTCTGGTCCAGGGGGTCACGAAGAGTCGGACACGACTGAACAACTAAACAACAACAACATACACACAAATATCTACACACACACACACACACACACACACACACACACACTCAACCTCCACCATTACCACTTTGTCCCATTATTGGCTCATGCTAAATAATTTATTTCAGCACTTCAGAAACCTGTGAAACCTACCTTGTCTCTCCAGCTTTGGACATTGGATGGTGTACATGGTAACTATGACCAACTGCACACTTCAACAACAGGAGGGGACAAACACATGCAAACCCCTCAGGTATTGGAGGCACATGTGAGGGAGCCATAGGGTCATGGATGTGCACATGGAGGGATCACACCAGCAGGTGTGCTGGCTACACACACAGTGGCTGTGTGAAACAGCCCTCTGCACATTCTGATGTATGTAGTCAGAGCACTTTCACAGATACTGATGTGCACAGATGGGGCTCCTCCCACGGGTAGGGAGGCATGAATCCTGATTGGCCCAGGTTCCCTCTCCCCATGCGTATGACATATGCCTGTAGGCTTGCTTCTCACAGCCACTGAATGCATGGCCACTGTCTGTGAGGAGGCAGGCATAGCTGCAATGCCCTTACTGCAAGCTTTCAGCATTTGAGTGGGTTCATATGCACCACTCTAATGGGTCAGTAGCTTTCACAGTACGACACTGCGTTTCTGCAATGAACCAAGAGCAGAATTTAAAAGGTGGTTTGATGCAACACTTGGTATAGTCCTATATTACCCACCCGTGCCCCTTCCTTCTGAAATGCTGACTGAGACATAAGTCTTGTTAGACAAACATCTCCTACAATTATTAGCTTCCTCCTTGCTTCACATCTGCTGTGCCTTTCATTGCTTCCTGTTTCGGGTGGCTGTAGCATTCCTGATTACTAGCTGTGTAGTTGTACACTAAGTTCTTAGTTCCTGTTCTATGCAGTAGAGGGGGGATAAGCTTTAATTACAGTTTTCTTGTTCTTTTAAATTCTTTTGCTAATTTAATTTTTGATTTGCTATGAAGAAAAAAGAATAATGAAAGGAAAGCAGTTGAATAAGTCCCTTTCCCCCAAGGAACAGGAAATGATTAATTAAGCTGTCATTAAGGGACTGTTCATCAATAATAATGCTGCTACTTTGAATAGGAAGAAAGAGGCAGAATCTTTGGTAATTAAACACATTGTAGACATGTTTTGTCAGTCAACAGTGAATTGTCCGGTCCTGCAACTGCATTTCGAATTTTCAAAAAATTGCAACTAACAGAGTCTAAAAGCAGAGTGGGAAAGGAAGTCAATTTCAGACTACAAAGCAGCAGGTTTATGTTTTCAAGGAAGGCCTGTAGCTTGGAGGTAGAAGGTGCCAGGTTTAATCCCAGCATCTCTACATGGGAATGTCCCTTGCCAGAATCCCTGGAAAGCCATTGCAGTCCATGTAGATAATAAGAGCCAGATGGGCTGCCTCCGGGCTCAGGTACATTAGTCAAAAAACAATGCTTTGAATGTGTTATAAGCATACCAGATGGCACCAGAGAGCAAGCAAATTTTCTATGCGATTTTTACATAGGTTGTTTTTCCTTTTGTTATAACAATTTAATTTCTGGCTTATTTATAGCGGGGCTTTTCTTGTGTGTAGATCCACACTTAGTATAAGGCATCTTCCTATGGTCCATGGTCAGCTTTTGAACTTCACAGAACTCTTCCTTGGGCTTGATATTAAACAAAAAAAGAGGGCAGGAGGGGAAAAAAAAGCTACTGATAGAGAACACAGTGGAAGACCAGTCTGCAGAATGCTGCAGTGGTAATTCAGGAAACTCTTTGCGGGCGAATTAGGTTAAAATGGGCAAAAAAGATCACAGGATGGTGTGATGCATACTAAGACAAAGAAGCAAAGTCAGCAGCTAATGCAACTCTGTCTCTGTCACTGATTGGAACTCATGGGCTCCTTTGCAATGCAAAACAAACACAAAGCTTTTACGGTCAAAGGACAAAGAAGAAAGCCACAGAATAATTATTTACTTCTTGTCTACAGGGATCTGTGGCATCAACGATCAATTGCCCGCTCCTTGCTTGCTGTCTACGATGAGCACAGAATGTGATGTTTAGGTAGATCAGTTAAATCAGGGTTAGGGAATCTGTGTCTCTTCAGATATTTCTGGATTATTTATTTACTTATTTGATTTATGAACCGCTTCCCACAAGGCATCCCAAATCAATTTTTTTCCAGCGGAGAATAATTTTATTCTGCAATTTGCAGCACACTAGAGGACAAAGATAGCAAAACAAACAATTACAGATTTCTCGTGTGTCACTGTTATGATATATGGTTGGGAAGAAGTGATAAGCACTGAAAATCAGATAAACAACAAGTAAAACAACAATCTGATGCAGCCCCCTCCGAAACCCAGCGTGCGTCACTGGAGGTTGTGAACTCTCAAGAGAAGTATTTATGAAAGCTAGGAGCGGAAACTGTACCGTTCCAGATTGGTTAGATGCAGTTTGGCTCCTTGCTTTCTACTAGGGTTTCCAGGTCAGGAGCATCCCAGACCCTGAGAATTCAGGGCTCAAACCTGAAACCTAGGCGTGACCCTGGGAGAAGTCACATGGGCAAGCCCTGGAGATGGAGGTTAATTGGGATAGGGGAGTGGCCTTGATTGCCTAAAATGCTATTATTTGCAGCCAGCTCCTGCTGGGCCAAGCTTGCAAACTATATGCAAAGTCTTCTTTGTTTGGTTTGGTTTTATTATTTTATTTATTTTATTAATTTTTAATCGCACTCTCGCCCACCTGGGGATTTGAGCCCCCCCCCCCCGGAGTGGGTCAGGCAAATCTGGAGACTTCAAGTCACACTTGGAGGTCTACTCTAAACATACCACACATTAATCTTTCCATGAGAGCAGGATGCGAAACACGCTCATACAGTGGTGGATTGTGTTTTAATGGCCCCAGACGCACGGGCAAAAAGGAGCTCACCACACGCCAGCCCAGGCCTCGCCACTGGAGTAACACCAGCCCTAAGCTGCTTTGTGAGGCTGGAATGATCCCAGCCTCAACGCCGCTTTGCAAAGGCTTGGATCTGATCAGATCCCTGCCTTGCAAAGCGGTGTTGTGTTGGCTTGGGGAGGGCAGTACACCCTCCCAGGAAAATGTGCCTGAGGCAATCCCCCCTGCACCCCCCCCACACAATGCCCCTGTGCTTATACCAATTTTCATTAAAAAATAAAAAATAAACCAGAGGATGTTTTTCAGTCTCTGGCTACCAATGATCTGACTGCAACCAATAGGAAATCAATAAGATCTTTATGGAGGAATTTTAAGGCAGTGAAAACAGAGAGAAGAGCTGAAGGGCTTTTATCAGGTTTGTTAATTTAGAAATATGCTCAAATATTTGAATTCCTAAATCTGGATATAATGGATCTTGTCAGGTGTTCCTGCCTTTCATAGAACTACCGTTACAGAAGAACGTTCTAAGTCTGTAACATATTTTATATTTGCGGTGTTTCTGCTGTCTCAATGGTTTTTAATGACAATAGTAGCCAGTTATTGTGGTTGTCTGCTTTGAATCTGCTAAGCAAAAGGAAGACAGGCATTTAAAAATGTGTGCATTATTACGCCCTTGTTTCCAGCTTGTTTCCAGCACTGATAGGGATGCGGGTGGCACTGTGGGTTAAACCACAGAGCCTAGGACTTGCCGATCAGAAGGTTGGTGGTTCGAATCCCCGTGACGGGCGTTGCTCAGTCCCTGCTCCTGCCAACCTAGCAGTTCGAAAGCACGTCAAAGTGCAAGTAGATAAATAGGTACCGCTCCGGCGGGAAGGTAAACGGTGTTTCCGTGCGCTGCTCTGGTTCACCAGAAGCGGCTTAGTCATGCTGGCCACATGACCCGGAAGCTGTACGCCGGCTCCCTCGGCCAGTAAAGCGAGATGAGCGCTGCAACCCCAGAGTTGGCCACGGCTGGACCTAATGGTCAGCAGTCCCTTTACCCTTTACCTTCCAGCACTGATAAGAGTTCCTGGGGTGAAGTTGACATCAGCCTTGGCTCCACTGAGCCTTGGAAGTGATGAAGGAATACCCCCCAAAGGTGTTGTTGCAGGGCACAAAGGGGTCCACTCCAGGACCCATCTTGCACCTACCTTCTGGAACATGTGCTCTTCAAACACGTGGCAAGCAGAGGTGTTCGGAGCATGATGACCCTCAGATGCTACCAGAATCATTTTGTTTGTTTGTCTGCCAGACAGTTGAGCGATATCATAGGATCAGGGAAGGAATGCTACATGAGCTCATTCTCATGCTTTTTTCTAGGATTATTTAGGTTCACAGTCAATCGCTTCCGGGAAAAGATGTCAATGGGAAATGGGAAACCAACCAGCCAGTGCCTAGCCAGCTGCAGCTAACTTGCAAAAAAAAAAAAAAAAAAAAAAAAAAAAAAAAAGAAGAAGAAGAAGAAGAAGAAGAAAAGCCAAATGCAAGTGAGCTAATGACTCATGACTCATCTCTTAACTGTAAGATAGAGAAAACTCGAAAACCACAAGAAAAGATTTGGGACCATATGTTGTGATAAAAAGAGGATCTGCTAAATGCTTGCACACCCATCTTGGTACTGATCTCTCATTCATTGCCAACGGCCACCACTGCCTTGACTTCCGTGGGACTATTTTAATCTTAGTCTAGCATCTGCACTGTGAATTCCCCCCCCCCCGTCTGAACCGCAAACGGAGAATGAAGAAGAGGGAACTTCCTGTAACAGGGTGTGAATCTGCATTCTCCTCTTTATATTTATTCATTTATGCCATTTCTACCCCCCCACTTTCCTCCAAGCAGCTTAAAGGGCTATAGGTGGTTCTCCCCACCCCCACTTTATGCTCACGATAGCTCTGCCAGGTAGGTTAGGCTGAGAGACTGATCCACTGAGCTTCAGGGCCGGGTGGTCAGTTTTGAACTTGGGTCTCCCACGCCTGGGTCCAACGCTCTATCTGCTACACCACTTACTGATTCCATCTGCACTGTACATTTAAAGCAGCACCACGCCACTTTAAACATTGGTTTAACAATCAATGCATCTTCACAGTGCACTCTGGGAATTGTGGCTCTGTGAGTGGAACAAGAGTCTCCGAACCAATATCAGCACCCTTATCAAACTACATCTCCCAGAATACTTAGCGGGAAGCTGGGACTGTTTAAAGTGGTGTCACAGTGCTTTAAATGTACGGAGCGCATGTCATCATAAGCAGGCTGTGATGGCTTCTCAGTTACTCATACGTAATTGGGGAAGGGTCTAGTTTAACACTGTATTTCTATCACTGTTTGTGACTTAATATGCTTTATAAACCATATTCCCATTTTAAAAAAGAAACACCTCACTGCTTTCAGGGTTAAAAGGGCTGGTGTCTAATGGCTTAAGTTGGCCTTGCTGTTCTTTTCAATACTTGTCCACTCTTGCAAGCTGTGCAAAGTGGTGAGTTTCACCCTCTGTCTCCTTGATTTACTTTATTTTTTCCCTCCCTCCCTTTCTCCCCCCCCTCCCCTCTCTCTGTGTAAGCAAGGGAGGGAGGGAAAAACATATTACATGGGTAAATGTGGACCAAATAGTTCTTAAATGGCTCCATGCCCAGAGACGGCAACTGGGACAATTTTCAAAATGGCACTCTGCAAAATGCAGTGTTTATTTTATTTTCGCACCTTGGAAGGAAATGTGCTCTTTGGGGAAATTGCCACTTGCACATTTTGTTTGCTATAATGGTAAGCAAAAGTTTCAATTTTTATATAAACGCCTGGGCAGCCGTCTTGGCTAATTCAAAGCCCTTAAGTGCAGTAAGGCTTAGCAATTGTCAGGCTAAGAGCTGTAAAATGGGGAGGGCAGCCTGCCTTGGATAGAGTTGCACTTCCTTTGCAAACTCATGTTTGAGGGGAATAATACTAGACCTGGCTTTGATTATCAGGGGATGATTGACACATACTTCAATGGCGTCAAGTTAGGATTCTGTGATGCACTCTATGTGGGGCTATCTTTGAAAAGTGCTGAGAAACTTCAGCTGGCTCAGACCACAGATTTATTATTTATCCTCCAGAATATTGTCTACCGCTGTATCAAAAAAAATACCACCATGGTTTACAACAATATAAAAACATAAAACCAGACAGTAAAATCATAATAAAATTAAAACATGTTCAAAGCAAAAACAACAACCCTTCTCTAAATTTTGCAATGCAGTCTTCCAGCCAGGTTATGCGTACAAAATTCCACATTCCCTGAGCTGTTACAGGTAAATGTAGTTAAAATCTCACACCTGCAACAACGGCGCCACCAGACACATTTGAAAGCATTACAGAGAAAAGCTGGTTTGTTTATGGCACTTTCCAGAGTGTACCGTAGGTGGCACTGTACCGTTGAAGATCGACATGAGCTACAGCCGGTTTGGTAAGGCTAGTGTGCTCCTTTATGTGGCAAGTAGGATAAAAGCATAGTTTAAGGCTGGCTCTTCTGGTTATATAATGCAGGAGTTTCTATTACAGTTCTGGAAAGATTGGTCTGTTGTTGTTTTTCCGGCTGCAGCTGAAGTGTAGCAGTCAAAGAGAATAATTCTTTTGATGGGACAGTCCACAAAACAGGATAATAGAATTTTAGAGTTGGAAGGGATGCTGGAGTGCTGATGGTCATATATTCCAGTACTCTTGCCCAGTGCAGGAATCTTGCAACTGAGAACATAAGAAAAGCCCTAATGGAGAAAGCCAGAGGCCCATCTAGCCCTGGGCTCTGTTCTCACAGTGGCCAACCAAATGCCCATGGAATACTATGTTTAAAATACCGTATTTCAAAAAGTGTGTGAGCGCTGCCCTTTCACAATGCTTTATCTCCCCAACAGCTCTGTGAAGTAGGCTAGTTTGAAAGGCCAAGAGTCTCCAGAGAGCCCCATGGACGAGTGAAGGATGTTAGGAGGGATTGGAGATTAGCTGTGCTCTGATTCTATGGAAGGGCAGAGTTGCGTGCCCTCAGAATATGAACAAGGGTCAAGTCTGCTAGGAGGGCTAGTCCTACCATTAGACAGTGAGGTGGCTACTTCAGGCAGCAGATTTAGAGTTTCTTGAAAAGTCAGGACTTTGCAACTTATTTGTTTTATTGTTGTATTTTTACTTCCAGGGAGAGGGAGAGGCGCTTGTGGATTTTGTGTTTATCAAGCGCCAAAACAAACGGACTGTTATTGCTATCATTATTTATTGAATTTGTTAATTGCTTTATCTTGCCCAGGGCAACCCAAAGTGACTTACCACCAACAAAATAGACAACAAACCCTACATAGATACATTAAGACCTAGAGGAAAGAGAAGTGCATTAGAAACATCCCACCCACTTCTAAAAGGCCCCAGATAGCTAAAGGCCTGGTTATAGAGGAAAGTTTTCGCCTGGCACCTAAAGATATATAACAATGGCGCCAGGCGAGCCTCCTTCAGGAGAGCATTCCACAAATGGGGAGCCACCACAGAAAAGGCCCATTCTCTGTTGCCATCTTCTGGATCTGTCCTGGAGGAGGCACATGAAGAAAGGCCTCAGATGACGAGTGCACAGTCCGAGGCAGTTCGTATGGGGAGAGGTGGTCCTTGAGGTATTCTGGTCATGAGCCATTTAAGGTTTTATAGGTCAAAACCAGCATTTTGAATTGAGCCCAGAAATTAACTGGTGGCCAGTGCAGTCAGACCAGGAGCAGTGTGATATGCTCACACTGTGTTGCACCAGTGTAACAGCTGGAGTTTCTGAACCATCTTCAGAGGCAGCTCCACATATTACCTGGAGGTTATCTGAGCATCAACGACAGAAGTTAGGCTATCCTAAGGACTAGCCTTGGCTATTATTGGGGATGGAGGAAGATTTTCTAGTCAGTTTGCCTTTAAAGGCTAACTTACCTAATTTACACTTATCAAAACAATATGTGAACTGAAACACAATAATCCCTAAAAAATTGGCACCTCTCTGAATTTTGCAGTGCAGTTTTCCAGTCATGTAATTTGTACAAAAATGCATATATTAGCCTAAAGTTATCATAAATGCGTATATTAGTGAAAATAACATACCAAAAATGCATTATATTGGGAGTAATTCCTTTGGAAAAACATACCCACAGTCTGAAAGGAATCCTATTGATTTTATCTTTCTTTAATTATGATTTTACGTATGCTTGTTTTTAATTGGATTCTGCATTTTAGTCACGTCCTGCATACTAATTGGAATCGTACACTGCTTGGAACTTTTTCTGAGCAAGCAGTCATTTTATACATTTTCGAATTAAATAAATTAGTTGAACCACCATGTAACCTGAAATATTTATCTAGACCATCTTCCAGTTCAAGTTCTAGATAGGTTAAGAAATAATGAACCAGGATTTGGGGGAAAAACCACAAATAAAAGTTTGAGCCAGCTCTGATTTTGGGGGGGGGGGTGGAGTTTGCTCTATTTTGGGGATACAGGATGCCTCCATTGTAATGTGGGGAGCAGGCCTCTTTTGGTCTCACAGAAGAAAATTACTGGCTCACACAATTTCTCTTTACTTCTTCTTTTGACAACAAGGCGTGTGCCTATCATCTTAATGAAATATATTTCCCTTTGGGCAAAATTGCAGTGGCAACTCTAGATGACACCTCCTTGCCCTAGTAGGAAGGTTCCGTCGAGCCATTTCCTGACAAGCTCTATTTATTAAGCTTTTAAAAGCATTAATAATCTTTGACCAGCATGAGCAGTTAACTACATAAATAGTGTAATCCCCTAAAATTATCTCTGCACGACGTTGCCAGAGCTCTGCTTCCGTAGCCTCCTAATAATTTGCCCTTGCAGCAGGCATGCAGAAAGGGGGGAGGGGGGAGGAAAGGGAAAAGTGAGATTAAGGGCATAGCCTGAAATCAGGAAAGGCGTTTAAACTGACCGTTTATCTATTTGTAGATTTCCTTTCAAGCAGTTTTAAAAAATGGTATTGTGGCAGACTTATGGGCAGCGATAAAGGAAGGAATTAAGACGCCCTCTTTCAAAACCTGTCCCCAGGTTAAGTGCAGATGGCTCCAATCAAACACAACATGAAATATTTTTGCGTACCGCTGGAGAAATGATGGGAAAGGGCAACTAAAACCCCTTTTTGCCACCTCTTAGGGCATGTCCCCACTTGGCAGGGTCCAAGCGGTTTCTCCCTGGGAAGTGTGGATAAGCCCTTTTGTGCGATACATATTGTCTCTGCAAACCTTGGGATTTTCCTGCAGTTGTTGATACATGTCAAGGCTTCAGGAAAGCTATTCCTCCCCCGGTTGCAGCAAGAGCAGAGAAAACAAGGTCGGGTCCTTTTTAATGAGTTTATTCGTTCATAATAGCGAGAGACAAAAGAACGCAACAAGCTCTGACAATGGGGTTGCTCCAACTGAGCTCCTCCTCCCTCCTTCCTAGCAACAGCATCTTCCCTTACGGTGGCTGCTCATGGCCAATTGTCTCTGAGTCCGTTGTTCCTGCGCTCTTAACGAACGTCGCGCTCTGGGAGAAGGGGGATCAGAAATACTCTCCCGTGACGTGTCAGCTGGCTCCTCTGCCGCTGGCTCCACACACCTTCTTCTAACACTTCCTAACTCTTCTGTTTGTCTATCTCTGAGCTGTGACATTCCTCAAACCCCTCAAACCCCTGCTGTAAATCAATGCTGCGTTCCACTTCTCCTACAGCGTTAGGAGAAGGGTGTGGATCTCCACCATTCCTCCTCCAGCTTGCCCTCTTGGGACCAATCCCTGACAATATATCTATTTCTCCTTTGTACGAATGGTGCCATCTTGGCAACCCTTGTTCTAACGTACACAATCCATCTCTACACCGGATTACTACTCTGGCTCAGTAGAGCAGAGGTGTCAGGAGTGTGTGCAGGGGCCAGGCCCTGTGGCCAGTAGGGCTTCGCAGGACTGGGGCCTTCCTAAGTTTGTTCTGGAGAAGCAAGGCATGGCCGCACAGGTGAGGCTGACTCACTGCACCTGGTGGCAAGAGCCGGGAAAGGATATAAGGCCAGCATTTCCCTTCGGCTCTTTGCCACAGCAACATGCTTCCTGCCTTGCTGGGTTTGGCTTCTTGCTTCCTGATCCTCGGACCTTGGCTTCTTGACTCCTTGCTTCTCGATCCTCGGACCCTTGACTTTGTGACTCCTTGCTTCTCGACCCTCGGACCCTTGACTTCATGACTCCCTGTTTCCTGACCCTCAGACCCCTGGCTTCTGGACTCTTGTTCCTGCTCCCACCCCACCATCTTGCCCCCGGTCCCGACGTCCTCAGCTGGTTCTTCAACCGCCCGTGAACCGGACCGTGCCAAGAGGTGGCGAACCTGATTTAGCCAGACCCCTACCTCCCCTGTCCATCACTGGAAAAATTTGACAGGTGGGTGGAGCCACTAACCTCTCAAACACCTGATGTCACCATGACATCAGGTGACAATTGTTTTCAGAGCATGATCAGCTGATGGGTGGTGACTTCAAGTCTGCTTTCTACAGGGAATTGGCTGTACAGTTGACTTCCTCACTCGGCTGTGGTTCACATGGCTAATCAAGACCTTCCTTTTTCAACAAGTCATATCAGTGGAGATGTTTCTCCCAGTCTGTATCTGTGTTGGATTCAAAGCTTTTTTTCATTTTACTTATGGAAGTATTTCCATTTGTGAAAGTGTTTATGTATTTTTAATTGTCACAGTTACTTTTTTATACAAAATTGTGTAATTGCTTTTAATGCTGATGTTCCATGCTGTGAAATCACTTCACAGCATTTTGTGGGAACTGATTCATAAATGGAGATAAATAAATGCAATCTCTTTCCCTTCCCTTAATTTTTTATTGAGATCAACCAGGTGGCAGGACCTTAAAAATCAGAATTGTCTAATGTTTCTTTGGGTAAGCTCCTGTGTCAGTAAGTTCTGTGCTTCGTGTTTCTTGATGCTTGGCTAAGTTTTGATGACTGCTGTTTTCAAAAAGCATTAATTCATTGGAGCTTCTCCAGTGATTTCTCAAAGATGCCTTCAGGCGATGCTACAGTTGCAACCTTTGATGTCACTCCTTTTGACCCTTGATGCTTGTCGTTTTGGATGTCAAGCTTTGCCTCTTGTTCTGGAAATCCCATTCCACTCCATTGTGGATACAAGGTTGCCCAGGGCTGCTGCCCTTGCCATCCTGTGTTAACCTGTTACTTCTGAAAATTCAATTTATCTTCTTGCTAGCTTTGGAAGCACAGCAGATGCAGTAAGTAAGTCTTTCCAAAGCTTGGGGGAACTCTGCTGATTTGCTGGGAGATTCATATTGTTATGTGTTTGGGTTCCAGAGTTTGCGGATGCACATTTTGAATTAATCAAGGTTGCATTAAACTGTGCCAAACGTGCTCCATCAAGCAAAAGAGACAAGGGTGAATGAACTAGCCACTCTTGCTTGAGAAAAAAGTAGTACAGTGGTACCTTGGTTCTCAAACACCTTGGTACTCAATGCCTTGGTTCTCAAAAGCCAAAAACCCAGAAGTGTTCCAGTTTTCAAACATTTTTTGGAAGCCAAACATCTGATTCGGCTGTCGGCTATTGTTTGCAGGGCACTTGCACCAATCAGAAGCTGCGCCTTGGTTTTTGAACATTTTGAAAGTCAAGTGGACTTCTGGAATGAATTAAGTTTGGCACTTTAGTTTTTGCTATTTATTTTGTATTTTTGAGGCTTTTTTGGTTAATTGTTTTTGTGACCGTGTGGAACTCAGTTCAGCTACTGATTGATTGATTGTGTGACTGCGGAAATGGATAAAAGCCCTCCCTCCAATCCAAACAATGATTATCATCAGTGCAGGTAAGAATTTTTTTAAAAACTTATCTTTATCATCTACAATACTGTCTTATTTATTGTATAGTACAGTACATTGGTTATTGCTTTCATTTTATGGATCAATGGTCTCGTTAGATAGTAAAATCCATGTTAAATTGCTGTTTTAGGGGTTGTTTTTAAAAGTCTGGAATGGATTAATCCATTTTGCATTACTTTCTATGGGAAAGCGCACCTTGGTTTTGGAACAGACTTCTGAAACGGATTAAGTTTGAGAACCAAGGTACCACTGTATTTAGTACTAGAGAAGTTTATATTTTGGGTGGATAAAAATCTGTGGGCGGAACCGCTAAGCTGATATGTGCATGTCTGTGATGTATGCAGGCAGCTGGAAGGAGGATTCAGGAAACAGAACAACGCTGGATGCCTCTTGCCAAAGGCTGCTCTAGAGACAAAGAGAAAATCTGTTCATATTGGCTCCCTTTCCAATCCTGAGCAAGGTTCCATTATTCTTTCTACGGTAATGGAAATGTGTTGTTTTTAATGCAGCTCAATGGAAATCTACCACCCTGCGACCTCTACCTCCCACAGCAAGAAAGAACAGATAAATCGTGAAAAATCCATTTCAGCCCAAAGTCTTAGCTTCATTTTACAATTATCCCAGCTAATAAGGGATGTGATGGGATGCCTCCAGGGCCTTCACATTCACTGAAAGCAACGGCATAATTCTTGTAAAGCCACAACAAAATCCTCACTGAGCTCTTATTATTCCTATTTTGAAGGAAGAAGCTGAAAGATTAGGATGACAACTTTACATAAAAGAGGGGTGGCGAACTTTTTTTTTAGCCTGAGGGCCAGATCCCCTCATGGAAAACCTTCCTGGAGCCACATACATGTAGGAGATGCAGCCAGAGGCAAAGCGTGGGTCAGGTCAAAGGCAAAAAGTGGGGAAAAGTGCCCAGAGTTCTAAGAGGCAAAGAATGTGCTTTGAAAGTATTGTATGTATGCAGCCTTTTGGGCACATAATGGCCCGTTCAGAACGTCTGGAAGAAGAGTAGAATCTTTAGCAGCTGCTGAAAAACAGCCAAGTTTGGAGCCAGGCAAAGCTCAGAAAGGAGTGTGTTTTAGCTCTCTGGTGATCTGCAGATCTCCGATATCTCATGTAACAATAGCACTGCCAGAAGAACATTTCCAGCTGACCTCAGAGCCTGGGCAGGATTATGTGTAGAGAGATGATCTTTCAGGTGCCCAGGTCATAAGCTGTTTGCATGTCAGTACTAACACCCAGAGCTTTTTCCCCAGATAGAACTCACCAGAACTCAGTTCCGGCACCTCTCAGGTGGGTGCCATTGCCATTATAAGAGAACAAGGGTGAGTTCTAGCACCTCTTTTTCTAGAAAAATAGCACTGCTAACACCTTGAGTTGGGCCTAATGACAAAAGACCCAAAGCCAGTGCAGATATTTGAGAATTGGGGGGAAATACCACTTAGCAACCTGGCTGCTACTTTCTGCCCTAGCTGCAGTCTCCAGGCTGCTGTGAAGGGCAGCCCCATGTAGAATCCATTACTGAAGCAGAAATGTAAAGGAACTAAGGGTAATAATATCAAAAAGTGTGGTTGAAAAGAAAGGGGGGGTGTCTTTGTGGAAATTGTCATTATGCAGTTTAGTCACTAGGTGGCACTGGACATGTTTGTAGTTAGGAGTTTCCTTTTACAGTGGACGCTTGGGTTGCAAACGTGATCCATGTGGGATGCACATTCGCAACCCGCAGCGTTCGCAACCTGCAGCGGCGCATCTGCGCACGCACGGGTTGCGATTCGGCATGCGCAATTTAGCATCACAAATGGTAGACAGCCCCTTCTTCTGTCCTGTGGTCACTGGGATCGTACAAGTTTGTGGAATTGCGTCCATAATTCATACAGCTTGCTACTGATGGCTCTTCCTCATGAACGAAATCCCGACAAACAATAGGGAAATTTCACATGGATGATGGATGAATCACAGATAATATAGCCACCGCTTTGATAGATGGAGTGAATCAATATGTCCTCTATTGATATAGACTGACATTGTCATCAAGAACACACCACTTCTTGGCAGCACTGCCTGATGAGGAATTTCCCACAGACTGTAATTAATCACCGTTTTGGCATTAGTATCCCATATCCCCCCGTGATGCATTTAACTGAAAACAATCAAAATTTGATCCTCAAAACGAACTCCTAATGCCCGCCTCTGTAAAAAAAACCCCAATCCCACAAATCATTTGGAACAAGTTTATAACTTCCAGCAGCTTTGGCACATCTCTGCTCATTACATCTCTGCTCTATTTAGCCCCATCTCATCCCAGGGTTACTTTACAGAGCTGGGATGGCTCAGTTGGTAGAGCATGAGACTCTTAATCTCAAGGTTGTGGACTCAAGCCCCACGTGGGGCAAATGATTCCTGCATTGCAAAGAAGTTGGACTAGATGACCCTCGTGGTCCCTCCCGACTCTGTGATTCATGTGTAGAAACCCTGGAACTCACTGCCACAAGGTGATGTGAGGGCCACTAGTTTGGATGGCTCTCAAAGAGGATTATACAAATTAACAGCAGGTCAGGCTATCAGTGGCTGCTAACCCTGATGCATACCGTACTTTTCCATGTATAAGACTATGGTTTCCCCCCTCCAAAATAATGTTCAAAATCGGGGCTCGTCTTATACATGGATAGTGCAGAGGGGGGAAGGGCGATTGGTTGCAGCCGCGACCAGGAGGTTGTCAGCGGCGATTGGGTGGGTGATTTGTGGCTGCGGCAAGGACTTCTTTGGATTGACTGCTGCTGCGGCAATTGTGTCGTTGATTTTTGGATGCGCCAAGGGCTGCTGTGTATACAGTCATACCTCAGGATGAATACGCTTCAGGTTAAGCATTTTCGGGTTGCGGTAGGCATGCGCAGCTGCTCAAAATGATGTCACGTGCATGCGCAGAAGTGGCAAAATGCGACCCTTGCACACACAGATGCATGTTCCGTTTGCTTCAGGATGCGAACGGGGCTCCGGAACGGATCCCGTTTGCATCCAGAGGTACCACTGTATTGGCTTCTGCTGTGGCAATTGGCAGCTTCTGTTGGCAATCAGGCAGACACTTTGTTGCTTTTATGACACGTGTGTTTCTCAGTCTGGTGAGTGATTTTCGCCCCCCACCCCAATAAAGCTCAGTAACTCTGGGCCCTCTCCCCCCATTTTCTTAAATCGGAGTCCCCCAAAATACGGGGTGTCTCATACATGGTGGCGTCTTAAACACGGAAAAGTACGGTATGTCCTAACTCCACTGATGGAAGCAGTATGCTTCTGAATACCAGCTGCTGAAAACTACAGTAGGGGAGAGGGCTGTTGCATTCAGGTCCTGCTCATGGGCTTTCCATGGGCACCTGATTGGCCACTGTGAGAGCAGGATACTGTACCAGATTGGGCCACTGGCCCGATCCAGCGGAGGTCTGAGGGTTATATGATTCCCTGCACGTTTTGTGACTTCGAGATAATTTGGGGGAGGCGAGGGAGAACAGGGAGAGGACGCGAATGGCGTTTGGTTTGGCTGCAAGACTGTGTACGCACAGCAGTGCTGCAGGCAGCCTGATCCGGAAAAGCCAATGAATTTCATTAGACTGACCTTGAGGGTAGGAAATAAATTCCATGGCTTTCTGGCGGAAGGTCCTCGGGATTTAATTATACTTGTTCAGCTTCACTGGCCGAAAGAGGCATTTTATTTCCAGCTATGACCATTTGTTCACGTGAGACATTGTTGATAGTCTCGGGATGTAAAGGAAAGAAGCAGCAAGTGTTTTTGCTGCCTTTAAATAATGATTGCTAATGAAGAGCAACTGAGAGGCAGAGATATTTCTCACTGTGCTTCTTTCATGAGTCGCTATCGGGGGGAAAAGTGGGAAATAAATAAATATAATAATAATGTTTGATATTAGCAATTAATGTAGGATGTGATCCAACCCAAATACAAGCACTCTGAATTTCCATGGGTTCCAGTAGAAGAGTTATATTATATCCAACAAGTCTTTCCCATTAAAACCAATGGGTTGTGGAGCAAGTCTAATTCAGAAGTAACAAGTCCCATTGAGTTCCATGGGGTGCATCCCCATGTAAGTGTGCCTGGGATTGCAGCCTTCATGTGCTTCACTTTGATTGGTTGTGTCCATAATGTTGGCATCCGTCTGTCTCAGGAGAGACAATGTGCATTTGGGGGTGAAGTCAAGCGGTTGGAAGATTGCAGCACCTACTGCGGCTGTAGAGACCGATACAGGAGAGACATGTTTTGTTGCAGCTGGAGCAGATGAAGGCGTCCGGTTGTGCTGCGGCAGATGCACCACGGCGTATCTTCTCTCTGCGCTCCTCCCAGTGGTCATTCCTCTTTTGGTCACTGTCTGTTCCCAGGTACTGCGGTCGTTGGCAAGCGATTCCTACATGGCGGGGTGGGGTGGAGCTAAGTGTGAGTTCCCAGGATGCATTTGGCCTTGAAATGAGCTCGTCAAAAGGCTAACCATTAAAGGACCATTAAAGAAACAAAGCATTTTTTAAAAAAAACACTTGCTTTTCTCATTGTTCCTTTGCCGAATGGTAAGGAACATGAAGCCTGGCATTACAGCAACAGAAAACAAAGCAAAAAAGAGGTCATCTTAGGGTAGAGATGGAATTTCCCATTGTTTTCAATTGAAGGAAGGAAAGGAAAGGTGGAAATGGAGAACGGCAAAACATGTGCTTGACCTTCAATATAAGCCACAGGTGTAACTGGGGATGGAGTTGTTTCTTTTTCACGACTATGTAATTAAAGCAGCTAAACTTTAAGGGGTATCCTTTGCACCGATGTCCCTCCCAATGTTGAGCTAAAAGTCCCAGCATTCCCAACCACCGACTGAACTGACGGGAGTTGGATTCAAGCAACAACTGCAAGGCCACAGAGTCACAACCCCTGTCTTAAGGTGAATGACACTAAACAAGGACTTGTGCTGAAATTCTTGCTTTAGGTGCATGTTCCTTCCATTTCAAGAAAGGTGCAGAGATCTAGATATGCTGGGAGGGTGTTCCACAGGGCGGGTGCCACTACTGAGAAGGCCCTCTGCCTGGTTCCCTTTAACCTCACTTCTCTCAGTGAGGGAACTGCCAGAAGGCCCTTGGAGCTGGACCTCAGTGTCTGGGCTGAATGATGGGGGTGGAGATATTCCTTCAGGTATACAGGGCTGAAGCCATTTAGGAATTTAGAGGTCAGCACTGACACCTTGAATTGTGCTCAGAAACATACTGGGAGCCAAATTATTTTAGGACTGGTGTTATATGGTCCCAGCAGCCGCTCCCTGGATTAGTCTAGCTGCCGCATTGCAGTTGTTGTTTCTGATACACCTTCTGAGTCAAAGTGAATGAATCTAAGTTCTCATTTATCCACACTTCCCCTTGTCCTGCTGCTTTCCCCTAGGAGAGCCACTCTTTAGTGCTCAATCGGAGGAAGCGGCAATTCAGGTTTTTTCTGGATTGATCTTTGCTCTGATTTAGCATTAAAGAGTGAGTTTTCCATGGGTTTTCCATTGGATACCATACAGACCTGAGTTGGTCCAGCCAAATTAAGTGCGGGCCCCTTGCTAAAGGACAGGGCTACTGGGCTTTGACTCTGATGCACAGCCTGTTGTGCAGTTGTGTATAGTAGGAGAAATAGATCATTGCTTCCAGGCTCATTGGTAGGAAGAGCATGTTCCCAGCTGCTTGCTTTCTGGCATGTACTCATAAAATAAGTCAGCCTGTCAAAACAATCCTAGCCTTCCATTTTTTAGGGGAGAGAAGGAGAGAGAGAAAGTACATGCATAGTGGACAGCAGGGCTGGCCCAAGACATTTTACTGACTGAGGTACCCTTCCTCCTGTTCCATCAGAGGCAATATAGAAATGAGAGGGAATGTTTTTAAAAAAGGAGGGGTACCCTCCCCAGGAAACATTGCAAATGTTCAGAAATATTTCTCCAGCAGTAAAGGGAATTGGGTCACCTGCTTTGCAATCTTGAGACAGGACACCTTAGATCACATACAGTGGTACCTCGGGTTACAGACGCTTCAGGTTACATATGCTTCAGGTTACAGACTCCGCTAACCCAGAAATATTACCTCAGGTTAAGAACTTTGCTTCAGGATGAGAACAGAAATCGGGCGGCGGCGGCGCGGCGGCAGTGGGAGGCTCCATTAGCTAAAGTTGTGCTTCAGGTTAAGTACAGTTTCAGGTTAAGAACGGACCTCCAGAACGAATTAAGTTCTTAACCCGAGGCACCACTGTGTTGTGGAATTGAAGCCATAGTGAATAACCATTTGACCTTCCACCAATAGCTGAGATAAATTGATTAGGTGCTACAGGTGGTAAGGAAGGGGATGAAATGTGCTGGAATCTGTATCTGCATGCAATTTGAATTGATTCCCCCCAGACAGCTGCCATCTGAGCAGATAGGAAAAATAGCTGAATGGCTGTCATAGTGTATTTGCTGGTGATCACACAGACTTGCCTAGGAAGGATGTCTGGAGCTCAGACTGGGTTCAACGAATGCTTTTATGATGTAACACTGCAAACTAGTAGATGCTTTTGAATATGGACATGTCCCTCATCAGTCTTCTCTTTTCCAGCAGCTCCAACAAACGGCAGTTCCCAGAATTATTTGGGAGAAGCCATTATATATTAACTAACATGAAATGAACATAATGGGTGGGATTCAACTATGTTTTAGACCCGCTGAAGTGAAAAAACCCATTTCTATTTATCACCCATTTTGAGTGAGTAACCTCTGATTAAGACATCAACAATTTGGCAGGTCACTGTGGGAACAGGTGGTTCTTCAGTGCCCTAGTCTATAGGCAATTTTTTTGAAATTTTTATTAAAGTAGATGGCCAGTGAAGTAATTTTAATAACAGTGTGAGACGTTGTCTACTCTTGGGATCAGCCAAGTTGCTGGTGTATTCTTCACTAAAAGGCGTTTCAAGGGCAGCTCCATGTAGAGTACAATGTAGTAGTCTAACCTGGATGTAATAAAATCCAGGATAAATGGATGGACATGGATAAATGTGTCTGGATTACTTTTTCCAGAAAAGGTTCTAAGTCTTGTGTATACTAGGAGTTGCCACCTGTTGCCTATTTTACCTGCCTCTGGTTTGGTATTTTGTTGAATAAATTATATATTTTGAGCTGCAGGATAAATCTAACGTTCCATTGACCCCCATATCATTGCAGGCTTCTCCCTCAGCACACCAAAGTCGACCAGGCTTTACCCCTTGACCCAGCAAAAAATGGTGGTCTCTGGGAACCCATTCTATTGCTTCAAGACCTGAGTTTCTTTTCCATGGTACATCTATTGTGAATGATTATAATAAGCCAGGTCAATGGGACACAAGTTGCACTGAGCTCATATGGAATCATCTTCGTTTGGTGCAGCTTAATATTGAGACCTGAGAAATCCAAAGAAATGCTCCCTTGAACTATGATATATCTGTCAGACTTGCTTCCTTGCAGCCAGAAAACCAATAATAACACACACACACACAAAAGGTGTTTATGAAGCATTCTTGGTTTGTTGTTCTCACCCACCCTCGATTGTCTGGTGATTCTATCATTGCAAAGGGCAATGAGTGTGTATTCCAGAGAGAAAGAGCTTTAAAATGCCACACTTGACAGAGCAGCCACCTGGGCCGTGTAGCTGACACACAAATCATCATTAGGGTCAAGAAGATCAAGGGAGTGACATTTTAATTGCTCGTTATTTCTACCTTTTGACTCATACTTCGCGTTCCCATATGACTGTATACCAAATGTGATTCTGGGCTATTTTGTCCAGCATTTGAAAAATATCTCTGAACTTGATTGGTCTTCATGTGGATATGAGCCAGACGGAGAAAGACATGGGCGCAGGTTGGTCAAGTCCTAACAACTCAGACCCCAAAACCTTAAATACAGCTCTTCTTACATCTCTACAGAGCCTCTCAGGCGTTAAGAACAACAGAGGAGGTCCTCTTGGTAGTTCTAGCACCCTCAGAAGTTCTAGATCATGGTGGTCCAGGAAATGCTGTTCTCTTCTGCAGTTCCTAAGTTGCAGAATTACCTATTGTAATGTTCAGAATTGTTTTATTGTACATTATAATTATGTGTTTGGTTTTTTAAAATTTACTTTATATTTGTAAATCACTTGAAAGTCACTTTGGGAATTATACCCCACTCCCATATGCATCAACATTTATCTGATGAAAATGGGGACACCCTATACAATAATAATAATAATAATAATAATAATAATAATAATAATACCCCACCCATCTGACTGGGTTGCCCCAGCAACTCTGGGTGGCTTCCAACATATATAGAAACACAAAACAACATTAAACACAAAAAAGTCCCTATGCAGAGCTGCCTTCAGATGTCTTCTAAAGGTTGTATAGTTATCTCCTTAGCTCAGGGATCACATAACTCCATACCCCGCAACATTTCTCCAGTGAAAATAGGGACGTCTTAGGGAAAAGTGGGACATGCTGGGATGGTTTCTGTAAATCTGGGACTACCCCTGGAAAACAGGGACACTTGGAGGGTCTGTAGTAGTAGCTGACAGAACTGGCAGCTGCTACAGGCACCTCAAGGCTTCTTATCAGGGGAGGCTTCTGTGTGCCTTCTTTAGGAAAAGAGGGTGAAGTTTTCCCCACATAATAATGTAAGAAGAGCTAGCTGGATCAGGCCAATGGTCCATCTAGTCAACCGCCATGGTCTCACAGTGGCCAACCAGATGTCTGCAGGAAATTCACAAGCAGAAGAGCACTCTCCCCTCTTGCCATTTCCAACAAGTGGTCTTCAGAAGCACACCACTTCCAGTTGTGGAAGCAGAGCACAGCCATCAAGGTTAGCAGCTACTGAGAGCCTTACCCTCCATGGTTTTGTTTAATCTTCTTTTAAAGACATCAGAGTTGGCGGCCATCACTTCCTCTTGTGGGAGCCATAGCTGTCAACTTTCCCCTTTTTTAAAGGGAAATCCCCTTATTCTGAATAGGATTCCTCGCAAGAAAAGGGAAAAGTTGACGGCTATGGTGGGAGCAAGTTCCACGGTCTGTCTATGCACTGTGTGTAGCTTATTAAGATTCCCAACTGGAAACAGGCAAAGTTCCAATATGGAAACCGCATTGGGAACAGGGAAATCCCTTTGGTGCTAAATGAGCAATTAGGAAAAGGTAAAAAACAAGCAAACCCTGCCCTTTGGAAAACCAAGCTTCTGAAGTTTGGTAAAGGACTTTTTGAATGTCACCTATCAATCACAATTATATTTTAAATTTTCTATTATCCACCATGTGTAGCATCCAATAGGGAAAGCCCACCCTCCCTTCCCTGGCTTGGTGACCTTCACAGAATAAATATGTATAATCAAAACCTTTCTTTGTAATGACTGCAATACTTTCCAATTTGAAATTCTGTCTATCCAATTACTGAAGCTTGCAGTGACTGAATCTTTTTATATAAGAAAACAACAACCCAAATCTCTCTCAGTGGTTCCCATTTTAATTATAATCTGCATTTTGAACAGCTTAGCCATCATTCTGCCAGGAATATTGTGCTCTGCAAAAAAAACCCTACACACAGTACCTGGAACTCATCGTTTGGCCAAATGATAGCTTTGTTGAACAAGAATGTGGCCTGTTCTTTAATGGAAGCCATTTTTTTCAATTTGCATTGCTGAAAGCACACAGCAGCAACAAATGAACTGTCAAGTGTCACACTTGGCTGGGCAAGTGTGACACATAAGGAATGAAAACAGGTATGCTTAGGTCTTAGAAAGCCACTTTGGCCTTAAGGAGGAGGTGGGTTGCGGGCTTCACGGCCCCTCCACATGCGCGGTGGGTGGAGGCCAGCCCCACTCAATTGGAGGGATTCCCGGCCGCATCACTCCCTAACCGGCCAATCGGCTGGTTTGAGGGCGTGGCCTGCCCTATATAGGCAGGAAACGGCCAGGGATCTCCGTCTTTGCCACCGGCCAGCTGTTCCTATTTTTCCCACCCTCCCGCCCTATAAGGTTTTTGTCCTTTGACCTTGCTATGGACCTTGGTTGGTCACTGTTGAGGGGCCTGGTTGGAATTTTTCAACTTGGCAAATTGGCACGAGCCACTTGGTTTTTGCCTACCTCGTAGCAAATCGTCGCAACTTTCTGGGTATTGGCAGTTAGGCATTGGTATTGTTCTGTAGATGGAAAAGGGGAGGTAGCGCCATCACCTGCCCCGCATATTGAAGGGTAGTCCGATAAAGGATTCCAGGGGGCGTGGTCCTGTCCGAAGCCTATGGAGGTGAGGGCCTAAGGCACGCCCCCTAGCGGTGACCCCGGGGGAGTTCCTAGTTGATGTGCATCAGCAGGACTCCCCCTACTGGTGGTTAACCCTTCCTGGACTTCAAGCAGATGGGCTGGAGTCGGATATAGTCGGTTAGGACCAATGCCTAAGCCACTACCGCTCATCACCTGTAACCAATAAAGCTGTAGCCTTTTTTAGCCCATTAACCTTAATAATTGTGTCATGTGTCATTATTTCCACCTGGGTAACTCATCACGCAATTAAGTTCAAACTGTTGTTGCTGGGGAACAAATAAAGGAGACCAACCCAAATCGTGTAGCCAGGTGTCTTCTTTTTAAATTTTATATTTTGCTGGAAGCCGCCCAGAGTGGCTTGGGAAAGCCAGCCAGATAGGCGGGGTATAAATAATAAAATTATTTATTATTATTATTTTAAAAAGTGCTGACTTTATGTGGGTATTGAGGCAGGGGGAGTTAGGAGAACTGGAGTCGAAGGCTAAAGACAGCCCCTATTCATGCATTATAGACGACAACCAACTTATGCGTGACCAACTAACATGCGACTGTGCATGTGTGTATTGCATCCACAGCACATTCCTGAAAACAATTCCCCTGATATTTGGGATGATGGCAGTTCAAAAAGTACAGTTTATGGTGCTTGGAATTGTGCTGCAATATGTTTGAGGTTAGAGGAGTTCAGGGCCTTGAAACCAGGGCTGAATATGGATCCTTTCCATTAAAAACTATTGGATTACACTATCATTAGCAACACATTTTTGCCCCAAAGCCATTTCCCCCCTAAAGGGATTGTTTGCATAATTGGATCTTAAGCACGCATGCAGCTGCGCCCATTGTTAGTAAGTAAAATGTTTGCACAGGTGAATACAGTCGTACACAAAGGAGGTACGTGCTAGTCCATATCCCAAGGACTGTTTATTTGCAGGTGGCGGCTGCTCTGGAGCAAGCGAGTTGCAGATTTCAGGTTCTCTTAATGGAGTCCCCAGCTGACAATGCATGGCCTGCTGGACTCCAACTTCCACCATCCCTCACCATTGGACTCTCTGGCTGGGGCTGATCATAGAATCATAGAACTGTAGATTTGGAGGGGAACCCAGGGGTCATCTAGTCCAACCCCGTGCAATGCAGGAATCTCAACTAAAGCATCCATGGTAGATGATGGGAGTTAAGAGTCCAGAACATCTGGAGGGGGACTAGGTTGCCCACCACAGCACTATGGAAACTTATCACTAAAAACTCTTTTAGTATTTTTGATTTTGCACAATATGCAGGTGAGATAAATTATTCCCATTTCACAGATGGGAAAACTGACGCTAAGCGGAGAAGTGATTTCCCCGAAGGCATTCTCTGAACTTACAGCAGAACCGCAGCCCAGACCTGCTTTCCAAGCACACCTGTGCTAGGCAAATTGCAGAGAGATGGATGATGAAGCTGGTACATGCATCAATTGTGTGATGCCTTCAGTTTTTCCAATACTGTGCCTAGGGTTGCCATGCGCCCGGAATTTCCCAGACATACCCGGAACACTGCAGTCGGTAGCAGTGTCCAGGTGGAAACCAGCAAAAAAAAAGTTCGACAACTTTGGTCCACGTGACGACGGTCACGCTTGCAAAAAGGCCCATTTCCCCCCCACACTGATAAAGTGTCCATAACATTGAATGAGTCCACAGAACTGCTACTAGGTTCAATACCTGACTCAGTTCTGAGCACCGTTCTATTGCTACCACCGCTCCAGAAACTCTTGTTTAAAACCCTAGTAGGTCTTAAGCTTAGACACAGCATCTCTCCACCACTAGGTGTCCTTGGGGGATAATGTTCTTTATAGAATCTTGCCTTATTCTCTCTCCTAGTTCTTTAGTTTGGCACGGTTGCTCAATTATTTCAATTCAAGCTTTTGAAGGGGGGGGGGGGAAGGAGAATGAGATTCTAAATTACCAGTAGTAAATGATCTAATGATAATAATGTAGCAGCAGGGATCACTGCTCTATAAATAGTCAGAATGTGCAACACAGTTTGCTGTTCTATTAACATTCTGCTAATGTTTCCTAACATTGCAAACCTCTGATTGCTTCTTAGGCAGGGGGCTAGGCCTTGCATTGCTGTCAAGCCTGGCCAAAGGCGTTTTCCTGTCTATGCCAGGGTCCTCCAGATGCTCTTTTTTTGTTGTGTGCTCACAGTGGTACTGGAGCAGATGTATGTGATCCTGCTTTCGATGCTACTAGCATCTGCAAAAGTTTCATGGGGGACGTGTTGCTTCTGGCCTCTGCATGTCCCATAAGTTCCTGCTGAACCCTTGAAACTTGTTATATCACAAATGTTTTGTGTGTGTGTGAGTGAGTGGCCTGCTTTTGTTGCCCTATAGCACAACAACAACAACAACAATTTATTATTTATACCCCACCCATCTGGCTGGGTTTTGTGAGCAAAATATTGAAATACAATAATTCATCAAATATTAAAACTCCCCTAAACAGGGCTGCCTTCAGATGTCTTCTAAAAGTCAGATAGTTTTTTATTTCCTTGACGGGAGGGTGTTCCACAGGGTGGGTGCCACTACTGAGAAGGCCATGTACCTGGTTCCCTGTAACTTCGCTTCTTGTAGTGAGGGAACCGCCAGAAGGCCCTTGGAGTTGGACCTCAATGTCCGGGCTGAACGATGGGGGTGGAGACACGCCTTCAGGGATACTGAGCTGAGGTCGTTAAGGGTTTAAAGGTCAGCACCAACACTTTGAATTGTGCCTGGAAACGTACTGGGAGCCAATATAGGTCTTTCAGGACTGGTGTGGTGACAAGAGTGACCCTCCAGACAGCCATACTACACAGGAACCCAGGGGAGGCATTGCAGGACAACTAATACAGTGGTACCTTGGTTCTTGAATGTAATATGTTCCGGAAGACTGTTCAATATCCAAAACGTTCAGAAACTGAGGTGCAAAGGACTTGCTGCAAGTTCAACTGGAAAAACTGAAAAATACATAGCGAAAGCCGTTCAGCTTTCAGCATTCAAAAACCGAAACATTCAGCTTCTGAGACTCTCAAAAACCGAGGTATAGCAGAATGATACAGTATAAATCCAACAATGATTACTGTGTAAATTACATGTTGCAGAATATGTCTGCCCCAAAAACCACTAGCTTGGAGTGTTTATTTTTAAACAAACTAGTGCAATTTTGTGCTTTTACAAAATCATGGGATCATAGAATTGGAGAGTTTGAAGGGACCACAAGGGTATTGGATTGGATTGGATTGTACTGTATTTATTTAAATTTGTTTACTGCCCTATACCCACAGGTCTCAGGGTCTCTATCCAATCCCCTACAGTGCAGGAATTGTTTTGCCCCAAGTGGGGCTCAAACCCACAATCCTGAGATTCAGAGTCTCATGCTCTGAATCTGATGGAGCCATATTGTTCAGTTCAAGTTCATCCAGATGAATGTTTTAAAGGTAAAGGTAAAGGTACCCCTGCCCATACGGGCCAGTCATGACCGACTCTGGGGTTGCGCGCCCATCTCGCATAAGAGGCCGGGGGCCAGCGCTGTCCGGAGACACTTCCGGGTCACGTGGCCAGCGTGACGAAGCTGCTCTGGCGAGCCTGCACCAGCGCAGCACACGGAAACACCGTTTACCTTCCTGCTATGAAGCGGTACCTATTTATCTACTTGCATTTAAGAGTGCTTTCGAACTGCTAGGTGGGCAGGAGCTGGGACCGAACGATGGGAGCTCACCCCGCTGCGGGGATTCGAACCGCCGACCATACGATCGGCAAGTCCTAGGCACTGAGGTTTTACCCACAGCGCCACCCGCATCCCTTGATGAATGTTTTAGTTTGTCATAACTTCATCCTTGGCCATTTCCCCCAGCATTCAGAACATTTTGCTGAAATAGAGGTTCCAAAAGTAAATCACCAACCACACATGATGATGATGATATATTTATTTATACACCGCCTTATCCTCTGATGAGATTCAAGGCCACTTATAGATAAACTGCTAAAAACATAGAAGAATCAACCATTAAAATACAATTAAACATGGATAGAATACACACACACACACACACACACACACACACACACACTTAAAGCATAGCAATAATCACAATAAAAATGGTTGATATTCACAGGTATACTGCTTCCATTTGTGTGGGTTCCATTTAATTATCCTGATACACTAGCCATGTATATACTGATCCTCAATGATAATCAAAACTGACAGATCCATTCATCCTTACTTGGAGAATATGCTCCACTGTGAGATACAGATTTGGTACTCACCAGCTGGTGGGTGCATCTAGCAAGGAAATAGGTACGGGATCTTTTAAGTAGAGTATAGTAACCAAGGAATTTCCAAGGTTTTACCTGCTCTTGTTTCTCTTTCCCAGCATGGTCTACATTGCAGTCTAGAATTAGCCAGCTCTGGGATGCTTTTCTTCGCATTGTGTCTTTACAATAGACCATTTCCCGCCTCTCCTGGGATGCTGCTTAGACAAATAGGTTAAGTTTGGGATTCCTTTTCTTGCGATTTCCCCAAGGTCACGTGAGACATTGTTCAGCTTTGTGTTTCAGCTCAAGACGGTGACATATTAAGATAAACACTGGACCGCGCTGACAAAGGATGTTTATAGCTGTAGCATGCCCCCGAGAACAGCTATAGGCAAAACACTGCGAGCCAAATTTAGCGCTACGTCTCCAGAGAGGCAAATGTTTCCTGATTCCTACCACTCAGTAAGCAACTGTATTTTGCAATGTAATGTACAACACGCCAGCAGGCACTATGGCTCCCCGCTCCAACGGCTGTTATCACAGGGGACAGATGACAGTGGAACACAGAGTGATTGTAATACATAATAAAAGAACCTTTCCTTAGCTGTTAAGATCAGCAGCCAAAGTGGAGTATGGCTTCTCTCAACAATGCAAGGTGGTTTCTCTGTCATCTATTATTGGCCTTTGGTCAACGGGCTAGATAAGGATTCTTTTTTCCTTTTTCGGAAATAATTTTTATTTGATTTTACAAGTGTAGAGTTATAACAATACCAAATAAATACCCACATTTAGAGATTTCTCTGAATCGCTAGACATCCCTCCATCCCCTCCTTGGGTCTTACTGTCAACGTTTTCAACTGCATATTATTTCATAATCCATATAGTGGTACCTTGGTTTACGAACTTAATCCGTTCCGGAAGTCCGTTCTTAAACCAAGGTGTGCTTTCCCATAGCAGTGGGGGACTCAATTTACAAATGGAACACACTCAACAGGAAACGGGACCTGTTCTTATTCCAAGGCTAAGTTCACAAACCAAAATACCTACTTCCGGGTTTGCAGCGTTCTTAATCCAAGTTGTTCATAAACTAAGCTGTTCTTAAACCAAGGTACCACTGTATTTTAAATCTATATTGTCCATATTACTTGTTACATTACAAGTGTTATTAGAATCCTGCTAATGTTTTCATCTGCTTACAGTGGTCTCCTAAATAAATTATAAATTGTTCCCATTCTTTCTTAAAGTTTTTGTCTTCTTGGTTCCTGAGCTTTCCGGTCAGTGTTGCAATTTCAGCATAGTCCATCAGCTTGATTTGCCATTCCTCTTGGGTCAGGACTTTATCTTCTTTCCATCTCTGGGCTAGTAACATCCGCACAGCTGTTGTTGCATACATAAAAAGTCTTTTCTGGTCCTTTGGAATATCTGTACCTACTAGATTAGGATTCGGTGGCAACTGGCCTCTGCCCTTCCAGAATGTTCATGAACGATACAGTAGAATGTATACAAAATACATAAACAGGCCTTGGAGATCTGTGAACAGATATCCTGATGTTTCTATTTTCACAAATATGGGGGCATGGAGGGAAAAGGGTGATAATAGGCTGCTTACCCAGTCTCAGGGTGGGCGGCTGTTGTGGCCCTGCAGCTGCAAGCTCCATCCCCCAGGGAGCAACACTGGGCTAAGTGGCCAGCATCTGGGGAAATCCCCAGGCCAGCTGTGGTGGGCTTTCTGGCCACCCAATATCTGAATTCTGGCCAATCTTGCCTCACTGCGTGGGTGGGGTTTGGGAGTGGACCATAGTGGAGCAGGCTTCACTCCAGTCCACCCCCAGCCTATAAAAGGGGTGATAAACCTTCCCCTCACCCCATTTTCCTGTCCTAAATCAAAAGTGGCTATTTATCCTCACTGGGGGAAAAACATATGAATGCCTCACTGGAAATGACAACTACAGCTGCCACCATCCCTGACCGTTGGCTGTCCTGGTTGGCACTGATGGAAGTCGGAGTCTAACGCCATCTGCAAGGCCACAGATCCTCCACCCCAGCTATAGATGAGACTGCTTCTCTTGATTTCTGGAACTTTATTGGTCTTGTAAGGAAAAGCTTAATTGTCACTTTCAATACAGGAGTGTTGATTACACGTATGATCAAGGCTTCTGTCAGAGCTGCTTCCAGATCCTAGCTCACAGAGGATCACGCTAGCCAGCGATCATTAAACAAAAGTCTTTATTGAGTTACAGTTTCCATTCTCAAGCTGCTGCATGCAACTCTACGTCTCATGGTTAGATCGGCGAAGCTCCATCTGAGTCTCCGCCCCCTGTACACCAGTTTAAGATTCTAGCCTTACTCCACCTCTTCCGTCTCTCCTTTCTCCTCTGGGTCCTGCTACCCCCCGGGGTCCCTTCCTTCCTGGATTCTTCTGACGCTGACGTTGACCCCCCTGACTCCTCCCCGTCTTTTCGGCGGGCTTTGGGACCTGGCTCCCTATCCGGGCTGCCAACTGCACCGCCCTCCTGTGCATTTGAACTTGGCGCGCGCGCCCAGCCTTCAACCTTCCTCTCGACCGTTTCCTCGCTCCCCGATGGAGGCGTGGCCAATCCTGACTCATGTCCTCCCACTGGCAGTGCGCCACCTGATCCCGATGCCTGGGATTCCTCCCCCCTACTGCACTCTGGTGTGGACGCTGGTCCTGATTTCCAACTGCTTCTCTCTGAGTCCCCTCTGGCCCCTTCTTCCTGGGGTGTCCCCCTCGGCACCCCCCTTGCTCTGACCATGGGAGCCCCTTTCTGTGAATCTTCCGATTCGCTGGAAAGACTCAGAGACCTCGGACCGCTGTCATCGCTAACATTACCTTCGGACTCCTCCCCCTCGCTCTCTATTTCCTCCCTTTCCTGTGCCTCTGCTCCTGAACCCCTGACAGCTTCGTTTCTAAAAGGAGAGCTAACAGGTTTTGGAGAGGAACACATGTTATACATAAATAAAACTCCTACACACTTTACTGGCAAGCTAACAAAACAGGCTGTTTGTGGCTGGTATAATACCAGGAAGGAACAGAAAGGAAATAGAAAAGAAGGTCTAAGGCCCCCTCCAGACATCCTTTCTATTGCGCATCCACAATGATTTATCCACATGACAGTATCAAGGTGGTCATGTACAATGCTACTTTCAATACTGTTCAAGCCCATAAAAGTTGGTGTGTGTGTGTGGACATACAGCCTTCAGCCAGTGAACACCTCATAATTTCCTGCTGAAATCCTGCAACTTTTTATGCCACGATTATGCCAGGTTTTGTTGTCCCACTTTTGTTGAGCTATAGTGCCAGTGTGCCCCTGCAGATGGCAATAATGCAACAACATAGCACTAACATCACATTATTGTGTAAATGACACGTTGGGAAATACACCTGCAAAAAACCCCCACTAGTCTGAGACCTTAAGGTTGGGATCCTGCTCCATTCCATAATAGGAAGAGGTTCTTCAAATTGCTGTACCAGAGATGAAGGCTCCCTGGAAATTCCCACACAGAAGTACTTCTTCTAATCTTAAACAGGAAGGCGGATTGATAGTGGTCACTCAGCAGGGCAGGTCTTGCTCTTTACTGCACACTTTAAGAGGCTGAACTCTGAAAGCACCTCTCACAAAATAAAGCCCTGGTGTGACTAACAGCCTATCAAATGCCACATAGTTCTTTCCAATCCAGCCCCAAATGAACAAACTCACAGATGACAAAGTAGAGAAGAAGAAGAAGAAAAGAGACTGTCAAAGAAGGATGGTTAGAATATGTCACTGGGCATATTCTTTGCATGAGACAGAATTTCTTTTGGTTTCTTTTCCAAAGGCTTTCTCCACTTTTGCACTGGACGATTTGGAAGAGACAAAAAAAAAGTGCTTCTTCACACAGTGCATAGCTAAACTATGGAGGTTATGACGGCCACCAACTTGGATAGCTTTAAAAGTGGATTAGATGAATTCATGGAGGATATGATGACCAATGGCTCCTAGTTAGGATGGTTATTTTCAACATGTTGAAGTCAGTACAGTGGTACCTCTGCTTAAGTACTTAATTCATTCCAGAGGTCCGTACTTAACCTGAAACTGTTCTTAACCTGAAGCACCACTTTAGCTAATGGGGCCTCCTGCTGCTGCCGCGCTGCCAGAGCATGATTTCTATTCTCATCCTGAAGCAAAGTTCTTAACCTGAAGCACTATTTCTGGGTTAGCGGAGTCTGTAACCTGAAGTGTATGTAACCCGAGGTACCACTGTAATGCCTCTGAATACCATTTTCTGGGAACTGCAGGCAGGGAGCGGCCACTGTGAGATGAACCTTGGGTCACATCCATCTGGGATCTTCTCATGCTTTTATGCCCTTGTGGTTGTCTAGTCTTTTGGGCTTTGTATTTATACAGGGGAGAACTGCTACCCTGTACCAAAATGGCAGCCTCCATGTCCTGCTGGTGTAAGCTGCTTCATTCAAGCCATTGGTTTGGGGTTTGCTTATCTATTGGTTACAAGAGCCACCACATTTTCTTCTTCTTCTCCTTCATCATCATCATCATCAACATTTTGTATGAGTTTCACAGAAAATGCAGTAAAGAATAAGCAAGGGACCACCCAGTGTAGCCACCAGGTGGAGACGAAGTGCAGTTATTTAATATTGAAGCTAACTGCCTTTTAATGTAAAAGTTTCCCAATATTTTTAAAGAATATTATTGTGTATAACTGGCGCCATGTGACTGACATGGGGCTGTCACAGAAAATGTTGTGTTCCTCCTTCATAACATGCAGCTGTGCCATATTTACCCTGATGCAAAAAGTGCAAAGCCCTAAAATGTGGTGGGTAAGAAAATGAAACCATGGAGACCTTAAATTGGATTTTTTTCATGATACAGACAACCCCCTCCCACAAGCCCAGCTAGCTCCAGCGCCCACCCTCAACCCCCCATAACCTCCTTGCCCTCCACACACCCCTCAAACTCCAGCCCTCGCAGGCCTGCCTGCACCCTGCCAGCTACACCCTTCCCTACCAGTCCAGCACCCCAGGGCCTGCTCCTACCCAGGGTCTCATCCAGCTGCCACCTTCTTTTCAGGCTTACTTTCTCCTTCTTGTTTTTATTTGGCATGGTCAGGCTGGAAAGTTGCAGCTTCCCATGGCTGGGACACTCAGCTCGCTTCTTCTCTTCCTGCTACTGCTACTGCTGCTACTCCATCGGCTGGCTCTCTCCCATGGACCTGGTGCAAGACTCAGTGCAAGACTCTCCCTCAGACCTGGTGCAAGATTCCTCCAGCACATCTTCTCTGACTCCTGGAAGTGGTGGCAAAGGAGGAGGAGGAAGAGGTAGCACAGTGACCTCAGTAGGCAATTCTCTCTTCTCCCTACCTTCTCCAAGAGGAAGCCATTTCTGGCTAGCGTACCTCAACAAAGATGGGAATTCAGGACTCTGTGTGACAAAGTGAGAGGCCGCGATGGCTTAAGGGTTTTCATGACACCTGATCTGTAAATGAAAGCTCTAGGTGTGCTTCCCTCCATAGCTCAGTGGGAACTAGATGGAACCTTAGCCTTAGCTGGGTAGCAAGTCCTAGCGGCTATGTTGAGTTGTTGTTCTTTTGTTCATAAATAAATGAAGTTCTCCTGACTCTTGCTGCTTCCTGGTTTCCGGGCAGACCTACCACAATGTTTCCTCATCCAGTGAGTACCCTCTGCACTTCAATCAGGAGAAAGCTGCACTCACAGAGCTCAGGCGATGCTGGATTTCGGCATCAATGTCAGCCCTTGTGGAAAGAAGTGCCCAGGTGAGAGAAGTGATCAATATTTTCCAACATTACACTGTTACGTTGGATTTGTGGCACTGCATATGGATACCTGGTGTTTCTTGGTCTGGTATCCAATAGTTTGTTCACATACTGCAATAATGGATGTCGTTAGCTTGGTCCATTATTCCTCGATGTTATCAGGGAACTCCGAAAGTAGATGGTCTTAAGAGTCATTTGGAAACAATCCTGCCTAATAGGATCTTGAAGGGCTTGAGTTTAGCACCTTGGTTTCCTTCCTTGAAGCCTGCATTGAGGTATAATCTTGACAGCCATCATTGAATGTATTAATTGGTGACCTGTCCAGCAGTTGTTGGCACTCGTCATAGCTCTGATAAGGAGCACATTGCAGCGATCTTCAGCTTGGACAATTACATAGTCTAAGAGGTGCTGGTAGTTCAACTGAGGGTGCCTCCATGATATTTTAAATTTATTTTGTTGTTGAAAGTCAACACCACCAGCAATATCACCATCTGGAAAGAGGAACAAGTGGATTTTGACAAATTGAATCACCACTTGGGTTGTGGTTTTGCGGATGTTCTGCAAACGCTTCATTGACAAATGCATTTTGTTTTAAAAATCAGTAGCAACAGCATTCTGCTGCGTAGCAAAGAGGCAGGGGGAATTCACAGCGTTTACACTCCACAGCTGTTTCCTTCTCTCTCAGGAGAAAGTAGGCTTGGGGAATTTCTACAGGAAACATAAACAGACACACTGCTCTTTCTTTCTATTTCAATACTGTGCTGCATCCCAAAAGAACGTCACTTTGCTTCTCACTGGCAACCCAACAAAATATTTGCAACACACATAAGGTTTGCTTGGGAATTGCATAAAAACCGCTGACCAAGTGGCCACACTCTCCTCTGCATGCATTATATAGATCTTCTCCAGCAAATCTGCTGTATTTTCTGTTGCTAATTCCATTCATTGATTTTCATGGGTTCATCCAGGGTCATTTTACTTAGCTTTCTACAGAGGCAGCCCAAGTTTCATGCTTAAGGCCCAAACTAAATGGTAGGCTGAATGTGTGATTGCATTTGTGGCTCATTTTATGCTCCTCTTTTAAACAACAGCTGCAGAGTGGAGTTGGGGGAAAGGGGTCAGGATTACCAACGATGCCAGCTTCCTTCATGGAGCAAATATGAGAAGTGCCAGATTTACGTATAAGCTAAACAAGCTTATACATATATACTCTCTTGGGGCCCCCTAAAAAAATTAAAGAAAAAAAATGAATGTACATTTCCTAAATATAAGATAAAAAACAAATAAAATAAAACCTACATACAGCAAAAGTGTTTTGTGTTGTGTAGGCTCCTCTGATGTAAAGTAATGGGCCCTGCCTGCTAGCCTGCTCCCTAAAATATCACTGGTTTGCTCATTTCTCTATATAGGGTGATAGGGACACGGGTGGCGCTGTGGGTTAAACCACAGAGCCTAGGACTTGCTGATCAGAAGGTCGGCAGTTTGAATCCCCGCAATGGGGTGAGCTCCTGTTGCTCGGTCCCTGCTCCTGCCAACCTAGGAGTTCGAAAGCACATCAAAGTGCAAGTAGATAAATAGGTACTGCTCTGGCGGGAAGGTAAGCGGCATTTGCATGCACTGCTCTGGTTTGCCAGAAGCGGCTTAGTCATGCTGGCCACATGACCTGGAAGCTGTACGCTGGCTCCCTTGGCCAATAAAGCGAGATGAGCGCCACAACCCCAGAGTCGGTCACGACTGGACCTAATGATCAGGGATCCCTTTACCTTTACCTTTTTTATACAGGGTGATATATAGGGTGCCTACATTCTGCATGTGCAAATGGCTTTAGAGACCTATTCGGTCAATAAATTACCATATAGCATATATTCAATACAAAATTTCATCAAAATTAGCCTGAGTGTTTGATACGAACAGCAACAGTGAGCTGGAATAGTGATCAAAAGCAATACCAGGCACAGGATGAGACTTGTATCCAGGCTGAGCCCTGCCCTGCCCTCACCCTGAAGTTTGCCTATTGCCCATTCTGGTCTTGCCTCACCTCAGAGCAGGACACCCACACTTCACTATGCTTGTTATATAAAAAAAGAAAACTAGACATTTCACATGGAAGCATGCATTTTAATGTATTGTCTAGTTTGGCCTGGAGTGTATGCTCAACGGAGATCTACAGGTAATTTCTGCCACCACACTTGCTTGCAAACAGATGTGCTCCCCACATCCACACACATTATGCATCGTCTGCTGCAAGAGAATGTAGACAGGATGTGTATATATCAATTATATATAAAGAGGAATGATATATACTTTATTATGTTACTATTTCCGCTTTAAAGAGTTTGCAAAGTAGTGCACAATGGGATCTATTCAAAAGCAAACAGGAGCTCTACCAGAAACAACAGCAGGTGCACACTGAGGCTCTCAAAGCAGCATCAAGCACTAAAAGTAAGAACAGATAAAGCAGCAAAAACAGATAAAAGAGCAAATTCAACAGCACCTTGTTGTTGTTGTTGTTTAGTCGTTTGGTCATGTCTGACTCTTTGTGACCCCATGGACCAGAGCACACCAGGCACTCCTGTCTTCCACTGCCTCCCGTAGTTTGGTCAGACTCATGCTGGTAGCTTCAAGAACACTATCCAACCATCTCGTCCTCTGTCGTCCCCTTCTCCTTCTGCCCTCACTTTCCCAACATCAGGGTCTTTTCCAGGGAGCCTTCTCTTCACAATCTTTCCTTCCAGTGAGCACTCACAGCTGATTTCCTTAAGAATGGATAGGTTTGATCTTCTTGCAGTCCAGGGGACTCTCAAGAGTCTCCTCCAGCACCATAATTCAAAAGCATCAATTCTTCGGCGATCAGCCTTCTCCAACAGCACTTAAAACAACCAAATAGCAGAAAGTACCCATAAAAGAAAGAAAAAAAGCTGCAGAAGATCCATCAGACAAAGCCTGAGATAAAACAACTTATCCCACTTGCCTCAGATGAGAACAAAGTTAAATATAGTGTTTTGCAAAATAACAAAGGGGTCATCCAGTCACCTAAAAATCCTGGTGACATTGAACATGTTTCTCATCTGCAACATTGCTGTTTGAGCAGCCTCACAGTTGGTTGTGTCCTCATTTAGCTTTAATTCGCACACATCATATAACAACTGGCCTTTTTGCTAAAGCTTGCTTTTGTGTCCAGATCTCCTTAGCTTCTTCCCTTGTGAACTGCAACCTTGCAGTGCTAAAACTCCCAAGCCCCTCTCTGTTCTCCATCCAGGCAAACAAAAGTATTATCAAATTTCAATGATGCATCCCAGCTGGGCACAAACATTCCAGGAGGATGTGATGCCAGGCAGCTGAGGGGTGGGGAAAGAGGGTGAAGCTAGGAAGCTGGTGGGGCCTGGAAAGAGTCTCAAGGGCCAGACAGAGAGGTCTGGAGGACTGCATTTATCACCTAGACTTGAGGTCCCCCCCTCTGCTCTGAATGATGGCCCCGTTCCTAGAAGGTTGGCATTCACAAGGTCACAAGGAAAGAAGCAGAAAGGAGCCATCAATGGCTTTATCTTCATATGATAGTACAGTGGCTGATAGGAGAGCTTCCTCCTCCTTGTATCTTCTGGCCTTTCACTGATAAATACACTGATTTATGAACATGACATAATTATAGTTGACTGGTCCATCTTGTTCATGGCCATTGATAGTTAGAAATATTCTTCCCCGCCACACCTGATTTAGAAATCCAATGGGTGTAGAAATAGATTCACTTGGTTTTTTCTTATCTGTTGGCACACCATTATGTTATGATTCATGAGCACGATTCTCAGGTTAGATTGAGTTTTAGCTCCGAGGCACATTTATGTTAAACAAATGCTTTCTGGTACCGTTGTGGAAAAGATGAACCCCATCAGTTGAAAGGGAAGCCGGTTCTTTTAAATGACTGATGTTTTCATCTCAGCTGACACAAGGCCAAATTAGAAGTGATGTTAAATATGGGTTTGCATTCAACGAGCAGTCCTCCCCCCCCCAAAAAAAATCTGCATCTGCTGCAGTTCTGAGGAAAATCTTTTCTTTGAAGCTGTTATCTGTACTGAGGGGAAATCCTACTCATTGAGAGGGATTTCCTCTCAAGGCAAACTGCACTTTCAAAGGAGGGTTTTTCATCAGAACCTCAAAACAAGGGAGGGGAGGGTTAAGTACCCCTTTACCCTGGCCTTTGAACCCTGAGATGTGTGCTTTGGGGGGCCAACCCTATGCCCGTGGTCGTAATCTGTTTAAACTGTTTTCTGTGAGACAACTAGATGACCCTACAATTCAATGATTTTAAGCTCTAGGTATCAGAGGCCTAACCATAGAGATATCTCTCTGGTGGTGTAAGCTGTGACAGTGCACCACCAAGAGTGTTGAGAATCGATGGAGTCATCTTAGGCACAACCTAAGAGCTGGAAAACAATTTTTCGGTTTTCCGAAAGCAGATTATGTGGTTCTTCATCAAGCATAGACTTACCAAGCTAAATGTTGTCCTATGACAAAAATAATAGATTTGAATTCTTCACACCCCAAAACGTATTTTTGACACCTCACAGAAGAAATCTGCAAAAAATTAAGTTTCACCCCCTAAAATGGCACACCCTACAGAGCCACTTTCCTTTGTTTTTCCCGTAATGGCCCATTACTTATGTGATCACCTCAGCATGGGAAGCTAGCCTGGCTTACGTTTTAACACTTGCTGGATCCAGTGGTTAAAAGAATCTCAGCAAACAGCCTGCTTTCCCCCACCGCAAACTCATTAAACTATCTTTCAGGGGTTTTATCAGGCTTTCCAGTCACCAGGAGGCTTGCAAGCATGCACAAACTCACAAGCCCTCTTCAGGCCTTTGCAAGATCAGTGGTGGAGCAATGGTGCCTGGATGGAGGAGAATTTCAGTTTGCTATTTCATTCAAACTCACCTTGTTCGTGCTTCCTGAAACAAAAAGTGAATCCAAACACACCTGTCTTTTAACACATCTCCAAATATTGATGCCAGTGTGGTGTAGTGGGTTAAGAGCGGTAGTCTCGTAATCTGGGGAACCGGGTTCGCGTCCCCGCTCCTCCACATGCAGCTGCTGGGTGACCTTGGGCTAGTCACACTTCTCTGAAGTCTCTCAGCCTCACTCACCTCACAGAGTGTTTGTTTGTTGTGGGGGAGGAAGGGAAAGGAGAATGTTAGCTGCTCTGAGACTGCTTTGCGTAGTGATAAAGCAGGATATCAAATCCAAACTCCTCCTCCTCCTCTTCTTCTTCTTCTTCTTTTCTGCTACCAAAAAGAGTGTGCCAAAAATGCATATGCTTGTGAAACTAACATACAAAACTACAGTGGTACTTCGGTTTTCGAATGTCTCCATTGATGAACATTTCAGAACCTGAACGCCGAAAACCCGGAAGTAAATGCTTCCATTTTCAAATGCGCCTTGGAAGTTGAATGGCTTCCACTGCGTGTTTTTCAATTTTCTCAATTGCATTTGCAGCCAGTCCTTTGCACCTCAGTTTTCGAACATTTTGGAAGTCGAACGGTCTTCCAGAATGGATTACATTCGAGAAATGAGGTGGAACGAAAATTCGAGGTGTTCGAAAATTGAGGATCAACAGTCGGTTCGGTAAAATCCATTGAAAAAATGGGGAAACACGTGGAAGAAGTAGTTTGACTTCTGAGGCGCATTTGAAAAGGGAAGCCATTACTTCTGGGTTTTTGGCGTTCAGGTTCCAAATCGTTCAGCTTCCAAGATGTTTGAAAACTGAGGTTCCATTGTATATTGTTTTAGGGGAAATTGCTAATAAAGATTAGACATACATTAGACAAAACTGTATACCGTTTAGGGGAAATGCACACCAAAGCACTTACAAAATTCCATGCAAACTTTCCCCCCCTTTAATTAAATGTGAATTGAAGTGGAAATTAGGTGAACTGAAGTTTCAGTTGGTAAAATGAGAAATGAAAAAAAGCAGAAATCCATGTACAGTGGTACCTCAGGTTACATACGCTTCAGGTTACATATGCTTCAGGTTACACACTCCGCTAACCAAGAAATAGTGCTTCAGGTTAAGAACTTTGCTTCAGGATAGAACAGAAATCGGGCTCCGGTGGTGCGGCGGCAGCAGAAGGCCCCATTAGCTAAAGTGGTGCTTCAGGTTAAGAACAGATTCAGGTTAAGAACGGACCTCTGGAACGAATTAAGTACTTAACCCGAGGTACCACTGTATTCATCTATCTCTAGTATGGAGACATTGGAAGCAGGACTGGTGTACATATCCCTGATCCTTTCTCTACAGATATTTGCCCTTATGTTCCCAGGTTGAATGTCTCTTGACAGTGTCAAAGTAACTCTGTCTCCTTAAGTCTGCCTTCCCCCTCTAAACATGACCTCAGATGACTGGCTGAGTTGGTAACAGCAGTAGATAGGTGAGAAACAAAGAAAGGAGAGAAAAGAGAGGACATGGTCCTTAAACAAGAATGAATGGTTCAGCGTGGACAAGGGAGCAATTGGACAGGGCTTATTGCAGGGATATAAAACAGAAGCCAAGGCTATTGATCTTTTTTTAGGGGGAAGGGGAAATATCTGTCCCACCATCTTAGGATTTCTCTGCCCCCTGTTGTTAAATAGCCTTCTGCTTTGTCACACATGCAGTCAATTAGATCATGTAGCCAGGATGTCTACACCAATATCAGTCACATTTGGAGGACAGATGGAGCTTTGCCGGAGACATTTGCTGTCACACATATCAAGCTACATTGGAACCACATTCCAAATTCCCCCGAGCTGGATTCTGTTAGTATTTACTCAGGCTGAAGGCCTCCTTTGGCATAACATTCTGTGCTGACATTTTGTCCTTCCTTTCCAAAGTGAGCTTAGGAAGACATGGGTCTGGAAACATGGGGCCGGATTCAATTAAACACTTACGCTAGTGGGAACCAGCACAATGATTGCCCCCACCTGCTAGTGCAATGGGGCTTTCTTTCCTTTCCTCTTCTCCCCCCACCACACCAAATTGACTCTGGGGGGTTGGGGAGAACCCCTAGAACAGCATGTGGGGGAAAAGAGAAGGGATATGGTTCTGTCTCGCAAGGAGAAAGGTTTGCACCGACAGAATGATCCCACTGGCTCGCAGTGGAGTACAGGGTCAGGTTTAAGGTGCTGGTTTTGACCTTTAAAGCCCTATTCAGCCTAGGACCCACGTACCTACAGGACCGCCTCTCCTGGTATGCTCCACGGAAGACCTTAAGGTCCACAAATGACAACATTTTGGAGGTCCCAGGTCACAAGGTCATTAGATTAGTCTCAACTAGGGCCAGGGCCTTTTCAGTAATGGCCCCGACTTGGTGGAACGCTCTGTCACAAGAGACTAGGGCCCTGTGGGACTTGACATCTTTCCGCAGGGCCTGCAAGACAGAGCTGTTCCTCCTGGCGTTTGGTATGGACTCAGTCTGACCCTTATGTTTCCCTCCCCTTATGGTTTTGATCTATGGGCTACTTTTAAAATGAGTCTGCATTTTAAACTGCATTTTAACCTGTATTTTAAATTGCCCCCCCCCCATTATGGCCGGGGAGGGCGGGGTATAAATAAAATTTATTATTATTATTATTATTATTATTATTATTATTATTCCCCTCAACTGCCCTGATTAAATTGGGACATCTAGTTTTTGGCTGCTGTGGTCTCAGCATAGCACACAAAATCATGTGATTGCGGAGCCCAAGAACATGCGAGATCATGACCTCATGCAAGAGCACAGAGCCCCCAAAGGCATGTATTTTGGCTCTGTGCTCCCATGCAGGTCAAGTAACTCGTGCAGTAGCATGGACAGGAAGATGCATGTTCCAGTTTTCAGCCTTAATGTGTTGGAGGGTATGCATCACACAATGCTGAATTCCATCCATGATTCTGAAAAGGGTTATCAAAATAGTTGATCCAGGATGCACCCAGGTCCAGGGCCTTATGATTGCCTTTAGTCCTCTTCAGTCATTCAGGGCAAATACACGTGGACCATAAATCCAAATGAAACAAGATCCAGAGGGATAAAGACCTAGCTTCTCTCAGAACTATACATGTCTGTAAGGGTGCTGAGATATAAGAAAGAACAAGATGATATATGGACTTCTCCAGCTGGCGTGGAAAGTCTTTAAATTACACTATGGCTCTTGTGTACCTGAACACACTGTTGATTGATGATAAGGAAGAATCTGTGGGTACCAAATATTTATGAAAAAGGGTTTGTTTAATAGCAGTATGTCAGGCAATTATTCCTGAGATCACTGAGATCAATTCACCTCTGGAGTTTTGTCGGCTTTGGTGCTACAGCTTTTATATTAAATTGTTCTTCTGCCAGATAAAAACAAGCGTTTGAAAACGGCTGAGATAATATTTTTTGGGGGGAAACTTGTAATAAAGTTTTCCACAATACAGCAACAGAAATACAAACATCAGACGCAATGCAGACGTTCAGATATGTCAGTTAATTGATAAGAACAGGTGTTAATCCTGTGTGTATTTTTTCAAAAAAAGTAAAGATGGAACCAAACTTTCCTTGCCCACTGGAATCTTTCTTTCTACCTCTAATAAAATTAAGAAAGATCTATCATCTCTATCTATCTATCTATCTATCTATCTATCTATAATTTTTATTGGTTTTACATAATTTAACACATTTTAACTTTAACCATTTCAAACATTAAAATAAAATGTTCATTCAGACCTTCGGACCTCCTTCCCTCCCTCCATGGGTTCTGTATTTAAAATAAAGTATTCTGCATCTTTTACCCTTATCCATCTATTATATACCCATAGTTACCATAGTTGATTCCACAATACAAGTTTCATTATATCCTGCCAACGATTTTAACTGTTTACAGTGGTCTTTTCAATATATTGAAAATTTACTCCAGTCTTTTAGGAATACTTGATCTTCCTGGTTTCTGATCTTCCCCGTCAGTTTCGCCATCTCTGCATACTCCATCAGTTTAGTCTGCCATTCTTTTCTGGTCGGTACAAATTCCCTTTAATCTATGCCAAAATTTTATGCATCATAAATATGTCTTATGTATCAAACCATTTTGCTATAGATGAGGCTTTGATAGAATCCAATTTCTTGAGTCCCAAATCTGAGACGCATGTCTTCCTTCCTGTGCTCCCACACAAGTCAAGTGACCCTCGCGAAATCACAGACCCCCAAAGATGCATTTTTTTTCAGGGTCATGCTTGCATGGCATCCCAAAAACTCACATTTTGGGGCACCACACGGGATCTTCGGCGTGAGATCTCAGTGCAAAATTGTGTGAGATTGCGGCACCTGAAATGGCTGTTGTGTGTGTGAGAAAACAGGATATCCTGTTGTTGTTATTGTTGTTTTTCTGGGACACTTGTGGGGTACGAGATTCTCATTTTAAGACCAGAAGCATTTCGGCAGCTGGATACTAGGGGAAGATTCAAATCACTCTGAAAAGGGGAGATATAAATTCTCATGGTTGGTGTGACAGAGCTGAGCTGGGGAGCAGATGAGGACTATCAGTTCAGTAACATTCAGAGGGGGAGTTGTGTTGATCAATTCCATGCTATTGAATAATTTCTCCAGTCGAGTTCTCTCCCTCAGTTCTTTGACCATTTAGCTCTTGTAAGAAGCCAGTTCCAATGGGCAGGTGGTTGGATGCTGTAAGAACAGAGTCTTTGTTCTTTTAGTCCAATGTGGTATGTTAGTTTGACCATTGCAGCAAACTCCCACACTTTATCAATCCACTTTTTAACAGTTGTAGAAGTCAAAAGCATCATTCCCACCACCTAGGTTTGAATCTGGAGATAATGGATGGATGGATGGATGGATGGATGGATGGATTTATTATTACGGTCACAGACCAGTTCCGGCTCACTTACAATATCAGGAAAATCATAAAACACGATAGGGATACATTGGGAGATAATGGAGCACAGTTGCCCTTGGCTTTCAGGCTTATATTACCAGGTGCCTGGCAATAAAAGCAGCCATCTCGAACCAAACTTGCTGACAGCCATATCACCTTCCTGGTATGATATGACAGATTTGCACCGTAAGACTTCTCAAATGGAAAGGAAGATTTCTGAAAGATGTCCAGTCCCTTGTGGGACATTGGTGTCAGAACAAAACATCCACATTTAATAAATAAAGTAAAAAGTAACCATTCTCTGCAGTCAGAAGAGAAATGTATGAATTTTCATTTGACTTTGCTCTGTCAAATCTGTATGTGGTGTCCATTTAATGAAATATAAATTGTGTGCCATGTCTAACCATCTGTTCCTGTTCTTCCACAGAACATGAGAAACATTCCCAGCTCTTCATCTGCTTTTTATATTTTTTCTGTAGAAATAATTTCTGAAAATCTAATAGCAGCATCTTTATAATTCGATGAAATTGAAACAGAATAAATGGGTGGTTGCTGCTATCTTTTTCTCTGGCTGTATAGAGCAACAGAAGAAAATCAACAAGCATAGTGCTAAAATTCTGTGCTATGAAAAACGGCATCAATGGATCTCTGCCTGTCATGCATATACTATCAGCAACGAAATCATGCTAAGAAAAAAAACAACGGAATTCACAGCTGGTCAAATTTATTGAGTTTAATGAGAGCCAGTGTGGTGTAGTGGTTAAGAGCGATAGACTCGTAATCTGGTGAACTGGGTTCGTGTCTCTGCTCCTCCACATGCAGCTGCTGGGTGACCTTGGTCTAGTCACACTTCTCTGAAGTCTCTCAGCCCCACTCACCTCACAGAGTGTGTGTTGTGGGGGAGGAAGGGAAAGGAGAATGTTAGCCACTTTGTTATCCTTTGGGTAGTGATAAAGCGGGATATCAAATCCAAATCTTCTTCTCTCTGTATGCTTAGAAAGATCAAGTTTCAAGGAACATATTGCCTTATACCAGATCAGGCTCTGTCTCCTTCTAACAGAGATAAGCAACCTGTGGCCCTCCAAATGTTGATGATTTCCCATCATCTCCTGCTGGTCTTGTAAGGTTAAGGCTTACTGGGAGATGATATATAATAAAATGAAAAGGATGTTTAAAATAATGTTTGTAAAAAATACCCAGAAGCCTTTATTTTGGGGATTATAGGGATAGAACTACCTAAACTGCATAGAAATTTATTTATGTACGTGGCTACGGCAGCAAAAATGTTACTCGCCCAAAAATCAAAAGAAGAAGAAGAAGTCCAAGCAAAGGAAGAATGGATACAAAAACTTGTGGAATATGCAGAAATGGCGAAACTTACTGGAAGAATAAGAAATCAAGATAACAAACATTTTATAAAAGAATGGGAATGGTTTATTGAAGATTTACAGATAAATTGTAAACAGATAAAAACACTGGCAGGTTTATTGTAATACCCTGAAGCTATATAAGAGTGTGTGTGTGTGTGTGTGTGTGTGTGTGTGTGTTTAATAAATGAGCAAGTTAAGTTAATTTGGAAATGCAGAAGATATTAAAAATAAATTGAAGGAACCGCAGAAAGAGGGGGAAGGAAGTAAAGTTTTAAAATGTCAAAACGAATGTAAAATCAGTGAAATGTAGATATCTGAAAAGTGTAAATAATTTATTTAAGAAAAAGATAAATTCCCATCATTCTTGGCCATTGACTATTCTGTTCTGGATGATGGACGTTGGTTTCCACCACCATCCAGCTTCCTTCGATGTCTGTGAGTGTTATGAGAGAGGGAGAAAACCCTTTCTCTCTCTGCTTTCTCCATTGTGATGGGTCTCTGAATTAAAAACAAAAATTACTCCTTAGTTTTTAGTTGCCTCCTCGTCTGTGTATCGGTATGTATGCAAATAAAAATCTTTACTATTTCTATTTTCATTGTCCTTTTGTTACAATAACACATGTTTTTGGGGGTCATGCTATGTGACTGCTTAAACTTGACTTAGCTCCAGGTCCCCCTCCTGTCATAATCTGGCGGGGCCTCAAGGCAGCCGTCCACTAAAACTGAAGATCTCAGCCATCTCCTAGTTCAGGCCAGGCTATAGCCAACGCTCGCAAAAATGAAAAGCAATATCAGTTATGTTGATTCCCCAAGCAACCCGGTTCTCCACCAATGAATCTTTAATTACCTTTTATATTAAAAGCTAGGGTTTTTATTGTATCTCCCAACTCCTCTCCTTCTCAAACAATCAACAAACTCATTAACTGAATGGGCAAGACAACAATAAATGTAGCGGAAGAGCTACCGCCAGTAGAGAAATGGTATTATGAAATGGTGTTATTAATATTAGTTTGCAAAAGAGGCCATAAAGCAAACAGCCCTGTAGCAGGCACACCTACTAGTGACACAGATTTGGAAAGGATGAGAATATCTGTGTATTTCTTGCTGGAAACAGAGTATATGGTCAGTTGCTGCATCAGAAAAAATAACAAAATATTACATGTATTAAATCAGGCATAGGCAAACTCGGCCCTCCAGATGTTTTGGGACTACAACACCCATCATCCCTGACCACTGGTCCTGTTAGCTAGGGATGATGGGAGTTGTAGTCCCAAAACATCTGGAGGGCCGAGTTTGCCTATGCCTGCATTAAATGATGTAGATGATTTTGTTATAATATGGCATCCTTTTTAAAAATACTTCCCTGATAACCCTGAAGAATGGCAACCACCGAAATCACAGATGTAATTCATAGAACCATAGAATTGTAGAGTTGGAATGGATCATGCGGATCAACTGGTCCAACCTCCTGCAATGCCGGCTTAAACGCTACTCATGCTGCATACCAAAAAGGGTTTCAATAGGTAACTGACCCTGTTATCCTATTAATAAACAGCATTCCTATGGAGACTGCCCCTTCCAATATGAACTGAACTGGACCCTGTGATCATCATATGAGGCTGTTTTTCATGTGCCTCCTCCACGAGAGGTCCAGAAGGTGGGAACATCAGAAAGGGTCTTTTCTGTGGTGTGACCCTGTTTGAGGGATGCTCTCCCCAAGGAGGCTCGCTTGGTACCTTCATTGCATATATTTAGGCACCGAGCAGAAACATTCCTCTTCTTCTGGACCTTTAGCTAATTAAACAATTTATGGCCTTTTAAGCTGTATGTGTTTAAACTTTAGTCTACATTGCTTTAAAATTTTGTCTCTAGTAGACATGATTTGAGTTGCACAACTCAATTTGTTTTTTGTTGTTGTTGCACATATTTCAACAGTCTCAGAGTTTGAATGTCAGTAGCACAGATGTTGTAAAGGTGTGGTGATCTGTCCTGGAACAACTCAATTGAAGAAGATAACAGTGGCTACCCAGACCTAGTTGTTGGTTGTGAAGGGGCCCCCATAACAGTTCAAGCTTCAAATGTAGGTCCAAGCTTCAAATGTAGGTCCACCACTGAGGAATGGAGTGGTTGGAATCCTGAATGACAGCGCTCAGCACTGCAACAATGCGTTGTGGTCCCATTTGTATTGAAAGCAGTCATTTCAGCAATAACAATTGCCAATGTTCCGAATAAACATTTCCTCTGCTTGCAATGAGTTGCAGAAGGCTGCTCAGCGAGTTCCATCTACGGTGCTCAGGACCCTTGGTAATATCTGTTGCTGAGCACCTTCCAACTACCCACATAAATAAAAATGGTTATTACTGCAAGAATGTTTGTGATCAACATCACTGGCAAGGACTGCGGCCTGTGGACTGTGTGAATAATTCAGTCTCTGTGACTGTATAACAGCAGCAGCAACACGAAGACATCTCTTTGTTTTTCTTCTCATTGCCTTGAGGCTTGTTCTCCGGCCTGTTTAGTATTCTAGATTTAGGTTTTAATAAACTACAGCAAAAATCCCCTGTTACGTTTCAGAACTCGTTGCAACTTCAGCATTTTTAAAAATGGCAGCTGCTGTTAGAATTCCTGCTCCATGATTGCAGTCATGGGATTGTTGTCTTTCACATGATGGTATATGTTTTGACTCCACAGAGGGGGAAGTGATGGAGGCAGGATGTTTGTGTTACTGTGTTCTGTGTAGTGGGCCTATTGTCCTTTGTTCTTTCTCTTTGCTGTCTGATGCTAGAGAGAGAGGGAGCCATGTTGCAGTGCTCCGTGTGTGTTTATATGTAAATAAAGTAGATTAGCCAAAATGCTGAGTTGCTGAGGTATGTCACACAAGCTGCAAAGACTCTGCGGATCCCTAAGTGTGCTGGTGTCTGTTGGCATCGGTTGCTGTGATGTTCGGGCTGAAGAAAGCTTTTGAAGCTCCCGAACGATCGACCAAGAGGGAGGGAGCATGCCAGTCGGGCATGTGTCTCTGCCAGGGTCCTACTCGAGTGTAGGACAAGCTCCTGTCAGCTGCGAGGGTTGCTCAGAAATGTTTAGTTGCCCCCAGCGCTGGGTTCACGTCACCAATTCATTGACCCTAGCATGAGAAGTATCTACATGATCTGGGCAACTCTTGTGACGGTCAGTTTCATCAGAATGGCAGGTCTCATGAGGTCTCAAGCATCGTTGGGAGAGCTACAGATCTAGAACTGGCTACATCCCTGCACCACCCAGGTTGCTGGTAAGAGGATGGGAGTGCAGATAATTTATAGGAAGGTGAATCTGAATACAGGTTTGTCCTATTTAAACAGGACACTTGGCCAGCCCAGGCCCAGCTCATCTCTATTCTGGTTGTGAGCGTTCCTTCAAAGATGCTAGCTTTTTTTAGCATCCCAATTTCAAATACTCACAGCATCCCTTCTAGACTTCTTCTCTGTGCCTGGGTTAACTAAGCTCCAGCTTTCTTGCAGGTTTCTTACTGAAGTTAGAAAAACACCCCTAAAATAGTTAACTAGCTTTAGCTGAAACATGGGTTATTTGTTCTAGACAGTTTACAATATTTTACAATGTTCCCATATCATTTTTACTTATAAATGTAGTTTTGTTGCTTGTAATTGAAAATGAAAGGCATAGCTTATTAAAGGAACTGATTTCTTTTTTCATTTACTCAGTATGCAGGGGCAGAGGTCAACATTTACTGGATAGAAAAAAAAACTTCCTTCTCTGATCTGGTTCTGGATATTTAGCTATCGTCAGGCACGACATTATCAGGCACCACAGGCACAAATATAATCTGGGGTCTAGATTCTAAACCCTTTCCCCTCATATTGAAAATCTCATTAGGGTGAGTCCTCCCTCCCCTGGCCATTGGGAGAAGGTTAAAGCAGTATCATACCAATTTAAACAGTTGTGGCTTCCCCCAAAGAATCCTGGGAGCCGTAGTTTGTTAAGGGTGCTAGGAGTGGTTCGGAGACCCCTATTCCCCTCAGAGAACTACAATTCCCAGAGTGGTTGAACAGTCCACTTCTCTTCCCAGGGAACTCTGGGATTGGCAGCTCTGTGCAGGGAACAGGGGTCTCCTAACACCCCTCAGCACTCTTAAAAAACTACAGCCCCACCTTTCTAGGTAAAAAATAAATACAGTCATACCTCATGTTACGGACACTTCAGGTTATGTGTTTTTGGGTTGCGGACTGCGGAAAACCTGGAAGTACCGGAACAAGTTACTTCCGGGTTTTGCCGCTCATGCATGTGCAGAAGCGCCAAATCGTGCCAGCGCCTATGCAGACGCAGCGCTGCGGGTTGCGGACGTGCCTCCGTCATGGATTATGTCCGCAACCCGAGGTTCCACTGTAAACCCAAAGATGCCATGAATGTATATACCGGTACATTCCAAAGAGAATGTATATTCTTCTTCATTCGTCCTATTTATATGTCTTAATTCTTCTAAAGACATGACTGCTTCTTCCTTCTGCCTTGCATTCTACTAAAAAGAATGAATTCCTTTTGTTCTGCTTGCCTTGACTCTTTTATTGTAACAGACAGACTTTTGGTCCTCACACAAACTCCTTTTCATAACTCCTGAGAGGTGTGCAGAGATTTCCTTTTGAGCATCTCTTTTCGGAATGCTGGCATTGTCAATGCAATGGTATCCTGTCTTTTATTGTGAATTCCCTACCTCCAGAAATGTCTAGCAGTTGCTCAAGAATCATTTTCAGGCCATACTGAGATCTGGAAAATTTAGACTCATCAGGGGTGCTAATTGATGTCCATCTTGTTATCACAATAAAGAACGGTGCGACCGATTAGAAAAGATTAAAAAGAACACCCATATCAATAGTAATAACAACAATAGTAATAGTAATAGTAGTAGTAGTAGTAGTAATAATAATAATAATAATAATAATAATAAATTTGTGACTCACCTTCCACACCTATGTCCCAAGGTGATTGATAGACATATCCTTAGAAACAGGTAAAACAATTTTAAAAACATAATAATAATAATTTATTGTTTATACATCGCCCATCTGGGCGCCTTCCAGCAGAATATTAAAATACAATGATTCATCAAATATTAAAAGCTTCCCTAAACAGAGCTGCCTTCAGATGTCTTCTAAAAGTCTGATAGTTGTTTATTTCTTTGATATATGATGGGATGTGAGCACACGAACAAGTGAATATAGGTTTAAAAACAACACGATACAAATGCCTGAGGCAGAGACCTTTGCATCCAGCTGGAAAATGAAAATACTTGCACCTTATATTTCAGTTTAATTTACTAAACTGAATTTAGGATGTGATAAGCCTGCTCAGTCTGAAAATGAACTGGGGGCTCATTAAATGTTCCAAGTGAATGTAACCGAACATCTTGCTATCCTCACACATTCAATTAATGTGTGTGTGTGTGTGTGTTATTATACTGAAATGAGAACTATGACACATGATAAGGCCAGTGTGAACCAAAGCAATCGGAGACTTAGGAAATTACTTAACTTATCATTTGTGAGCACACACATCACTGAGCATTTGGGCAGGCCTGGGGGGGCACTGTCCTCCCCAGCTGCAGTCCAAAAGAAGATCATTCCTCTGAAGTCATTTTTTTTGCTTTGGGGTGAAGGGAATCTCCCTTTGGCAGCAGTGGACCTAAACACAGGGGGGGGAAATGCTACAAATAAATCAGAAATTATATCGTTTTAACAAAAGAAAAAAATCCCTGCAGAAAATTGTGTTTTTTAAATTTCCTGCTCTCTGGCGCCATCTGGTGATGCATGTTTATGTATGCTACAACAGCTGCAAGGATGCTTCTTGCCCAGAGATGGAAAGACAAGATACCTACTAGGGTGGACTGGCAGATGAAATTATTGGACTATGCAGAGATGGCAAGGTTAACCAGGAAAATCAGAAATCAGGAGGATCAAAACTTCAACAAAGAATGGGACAAATATATATTGTACTTGAAAGACCACTGTAAACACTTGAACTCTTTGGTAGGCTTTAAATAACTCTTGCAATGACTTTGGATACAATGGAGGATGATAAATTAGATGGATTTATAATATGCAGTTTAAAAAGTTATTTAAAGAACCCACGGAGGGGAGGAGGGAATTCTTGAGATTCAGAAGAATCTTGGGTAAAGTTTAAAATTTGTAATAATATGATTTGTGTGAATGAATTTGTAAAATCAAATAAAAATTATTTCAAAAGAAGAAGATTTTAACCTTTGCTGGATCCTGGTCCCCAGGAATTACAAGCGACTTGGGCGTCATGCAGAGTAACCCATCAAACTCACAACACTATTATGGTTGTGTCTATCTCTCTGTGCGTTCTCTGTGTGTGCAGGGGTCTGGGTTGGCCTCGTAAAGCAATCTCATCCGTCCTAATTATCTCATCTGCCCATGTCATAGGGGACATGAATAATGATTCTGTGGTCGCTAAAGGACCAGACTCTGCTACAATCCGTGGCGATTCAGCATGCTCTTTCAATTGGTAACTCATTTCTTCCATAACAAACAAGCAATGATTGGCTTGCCGTGCTGAATTCTGATCTATTGCTCTTTGCAATAGATGAAAATCAGTAGACGAAAATAGATCAAGATTGTGATCCTACCAGCCTCTGCTTTGGTGCCTAGGGCATCATTTAACTTAGGATTCAGCTACAACGTTTTAAATGCAGTATACAAATGTGACACTAGATGGCGCTGATGAGCTAATGGCAAATTCCATATATATATTACAACGGTGTTTGTTTTTCAAAGCATTTTCACAGTGTTTTTTTTATTTCTGTGTAGATCCAGTCTTGGTTCAAATCAAGGATGGGACAAGCATGACTTCTCTCCCTTGGGACAAACAAGTCCTTTAAAAAAAGGAAAGGTAGCTCCTTAGAATTGTTATGATTCCAAGAGAGACTTTACGCTAGTGGAATATTTTTGGGATGCTGCCCAATGCCTTATATGGTACAGCGTGGAAAGTGGAATGAGAACTGAAGGACTGATGCAGCAGGTGGTTAGGAGAAGACCCTGGCCTATGAGCCAGCACCAGTCAGAAGCAATACTTGCCTAGATGGACCAGTGGTGTGACCGAAAATAAGGAAGCTTTCTATGTCCGTGTAGCAAAAGCAAGGCATGTAGATACCTGCATGCCTACAGCTGATCCACCAGTCTTTTATGTAGCTATATCTTCCTATGAAAATGCACCCAAATACGTCTCCAAATAAAACACACAAGGCTCCTCAACAGGCAAAAAATAGTGTGGAAACAATTCTCTGAGAGTCCCATGGACTGCAAGAAGATCAAACCTATCCATTCTTAAGGAAATCAGCCCTGAGTGCTCACTGGAAGGACAGATCCTGAAGCTGAGGCTCCAATACTTTGGCCACCTCATGAGAAGAGAAGACTCCCTGGAAAAGACCCTGATGTTGGGAAAGATGGAGGGCAGAAGGAGAAGGGGACGACAGAGGACGAGATGGTTGGACAGTGTTCTCGAAGCTACCAGCATGAGTTTGACCAAACTGCGGGAGGCAGTGGAAGACTGGAGTGCCTGGCGTGCTCTGGTCCATGGGGTCACAAAGAGTCGGACACGACTAAATGACTAAACAACAACAGCAATTCTCTGAGACCAGAAGGTATTTGGGAAGAACCATAATTCAGGGTTAAAACATCTCAGGTTCCACCTCTGTCATCTCCAGACAGGGCTAAGACTCCTGTCTGAAACTCTGGAAATTTGCTGTCCGTAATTGTAGACCATGGTTTCCCAAACTTGGGCCTCCAGCTGTTGTTGGACTACAACGCCCACCATCCCTAGCTAGCAAGACCAGGGGTCATGGATGATGGGAATTGTAGTCCAAAACAAGCTTGACACCCAAGTTTGGGAAACCCTGTTGTAGACAATACTGAGTTAGATGCAGGTCAGTTATCTTACATGGCGCAAAGCAGTTTTCCACATACAGTGATAAGGTTTGAAGCCCCTGTTATGGAAAGATGAGCTAGCTGAAAGACAACGGTTTTGAAATATCATTCATTCTCCAGCTGCACGTTTCCAAATAAAGCTCTGGCAGACTTCCAACAGGTACAGCTAGCAGTAAACATGCAAGCCAGGTGTCTGCTGCAAAGGATGCCCATCCTTCACAAAACGTGTGAACATGTTGTTATAATAATAATAATAATAATAATAATAATAATAATAATTTATTTATACCCCGCCCATCTGGCTGGGCCTCCCCAGCCACTCTGGGCGGCTTCCAAAAGAATATTAAAATACTATAATACATCAAACATTAAAAGCTTCCCGAAACAGGGCTGCCTTCAGATGTCTTCTAAAAGCCTGGTAGTTGTTGTTCTCTTTGACATCTGGTGGGAGGGTGTTCCACAGGGAAGGCGCCACTACCGAGAAGGCCCTCTGCCTGGTTCCCTGTAACTTGGCTTCTCGCAGTGAGGGAACCGCCAGAAGGCCCTCAGAGCTGGACCTCAGTGTCCGGGTAGAACGATGGGGGTGGAGACGCTCCTTCAGCGTCTGAGTTTGAGTTTGCTAGACTCCCCTAAATTCCTGGGTCCAGTAGAATTTAATTAAGGCTCGGGGTGCCAAAAGCTAGGCTAGTCTCCTGTGGGAGGTGAGCGCTGTGTATTAGGCTGTGTGCTGGGCGCTTCTGAATCCTCTGGAATCAGCATGTGTTAAAAGCCAATTTTGCTGTGTGAGACAGCAAAAGCACAAGGCCCCTTTCACTCTATAGATAAAGCCAAAGGTTAGAGAAGTAGGGAGGGGAAGCAGTGTGAGCTAGAAGCTTAGAGAGTTAGGAGTGGTGTAACACAGAAGGAAAGTAGTGTGCTGGAGATACAATCAGAGAGCACCTTGGCTATCAAGACCCTTTTGGAGTGGAATGGTGGGAAACCATCCACTGAAGGCCGAGGTTGTATATATGTGTAAATAAACCATCCATCATAAGGACATCACAGTCTCTGCTGTCCCTCACTTCCAAAAGGCAACACGGACCCTGGGTAAGTGTGCCTGACACCTCTGGAATCTTGCAACAGTAAGACATAGAACAACATTTTCTTTGTGTGTTTGCGTGTGATTGTGGCGGTGCTCTTTTCTTTTGTGTGTTTCTCCCACAAGGTTTTCAGCAATATAATTGGATATAGCAAGCAAGGTGTTGTCATGGTTGACTTTGCAGGAAAGAGAAAGATGAAGGGTCGTTCAGGTCTATTTCATTATAATTATCCTAATGAAACGTGTTGCTCTTGTTTACTTTAAATAATTATTCTAATGAAACAAGTGGCTTTTTTTCCCTCCACAGACTGCCAACTTTTGATCTGGACCTTTTAACAGAAGTGTGAGCTGCAGCAATTAGCGGCGATCACATTTATTTCAATGCTCTTGGAAAGGCAGAGGAAAGGCCAGGTTATCGGCAACTATAGCGTTCGGTTCCTGCTGTGGGTTTGAGGGGCAAAACAGGTGGCATGATAGCTTTAATGGAGCCTATTTCTGCTTCTGAAGTCATCTGCACATGTAAACGTTTGAACATTACAGAGTGTTTCAACTAATGAAGAGTTCTGTATGACTCAGAGGTGGGAAACCTCAGGCCAGGGTGGGGGATAAGGGAAGCCCTCCAAGCTCCTCAGGACCCTTTCCAGCTACAGGTCCTCCTCACTCACATCCTCTCTCCCTAGCTTACACCCTTCACCAGTCTTTCTTTGAACCTTCTTTGAGAGTTTTTGCCTGAACGCAATGTATGTATGTATTTATGTTGCATTTCGACAGAGGACATGATGGATGGTTGGACAGTGTTCTCAAATCTACCAGCATGAGTTTGACCAAACTGTGGGAGGCAGTGGAAGACAGGAGTGCCTGGCGTGCTCTGGTCCATGGGGTCACGAAGAGTCAGACACGACTAAACGACTAAACAACAACAACATGTTGCATTTATATCCCATATTTTTCTCCAAGGAGCTCAAGGTGGCCAACATGGTCCCCCCCCTCCTCATGTAATCCCCACAACAACCCTATGACAGAGGCTAGGCTAAGAGGCAGTGACTGGCCCAAGTTCACCCAGTGAATTCCTTGGCCAAGTGGAGATTTGAACCCTGGTCTACCAGTTCCTAGTCTAACACTCTAACCAATATGCCACCCTGGCTGTGTCCTCGAAGCCTGACATTGCCTCCTGCTTGCCTGGATGGAGGATGTGGAGTATTTGAGTCTGTGTAGAAATTTGGTTGTTCTTGTTTAGTCGTTTAGTCATGTCTGACTCTTTGTGACCCCATGGACCAGAGCACGCCAGGCACTCCTGTCCTCCACTGCCTCCCACAGTTTGGTCAAACTCATGTTTGTAGCTTCGAGAACACTGCCCAACCATCTCGTCCTCTGTCGTCCCCTTCTCCTTGTGCCCTCCATCTTTCCCAACATCAGGGTCTTTTCCAGGGAGTCTTCTCTTCTCATGAGGTGGCCAAAGTATTGGAGCCTCAGCTTCAGGATCTGTCCTTCCAGTGAGCACTCAGGTGACTGTTTTCCTTAAGACTGGATAGGTTCTTAAGGAAATCAGCCCTGAGTGTTCACTGGAAATTAGTGAAAGTGTAGAAATTAGAATTAGAAATTAGTCCATGGTAAAAAAGAAAATTTTACACCTTTTGCTTCACCCAATTTTATTTTATTTTTACTTGTGGCCCCCGAATGGCTTTGGTGAAGGGAATCTGACTGCTAGCCTGAAAAAGCCCCCCTGCCTCTTGCATATCTCACAAACACACACTCTTCCATACCAACAGAAGTGTCCCAACATCAATTGCTACCTACCTGTTTTATATCCCATTCCTAGACACTCGAATGAATACTGCCTGCAGTGAGTTGTTAGGCTTGAGATTTTGGCTTTCTGGCTATGTCTTGACCTCTTATATTAAAAACTTAAGCATGTTTACTTGTGAATAAATCCTACCTGTTCCCGCTGAACTCGCTTTCAAGGAAGCGTGCTTAGATAAAAGGCTTAGGATAACAATTTAATTGCAGTCTTAAGACGGAGAGCAACAATAAATTGCAGACTTATGGCACAATCCTGTGCATGTCTGCTCAGATGTCCCACTGAGGCCTCCTTCCAGCTAAATGGGTTTAGAATTGCAGGTGTTATGCAGTTTTCAGGATTGCAGAGGCAAAGAAACACCCCTAGTGGCTGCGCTTTCCCCCGTGTTAAAACCCAGCAGCCACCAGGATCTGTCTCCAATCTTAAGTGAACCATACAGGCCCCTTGTTAAGCAGAGAACAGAAGCAAAGAGAAGCGTGACAGTTTTTATGTTCAGTGAAGGTGGGTATTTATTTTTGTGTCAAACTAACACCGTATCTCTTCCTCCTTCCCCCGTGGAATTCTATCAGAATGATAGGTCTCACGTCTGACCTACTTTCCTGTCTTTTTGGCTATTTCATCTGTTCATCCCACCTACTGCTTCCCCATCTGCTAGGCATTTTTAGATCACAGGAGCTTCCTTGAATTCTGCTAAATGTCAGGTGCGTAACACAAAAGGGGCTATGCCCACTTTTAAGTTCATGTTATTTTCGTTTCTTAAAGGAAAGGCGTGCTTGAATAAGGACTCCATTCTGTTCTTTACGCTGGGATCGAACGCAAAGCTCCGGATTAGACACTTTAAATCGTGCATGTGGCCTTGACATGCCCATGGATTATGGAATGTGGCACCTAGCGTGGAACTTTGCAGCTTGGGTGGAAGATCGGGAATCTCAGCCCTTGTTGCAAACAATGGAGGCTGGTCCATCAGCAGACAAATAGACGGCGTATTATTATTATTATTATTATTATTATTATTATTCTGGCAAGTGGGGCACTTGTCTTGCCAAGCTCTCAGCCTGTTCTCAGCCAACTCCCACCTGCCCACTTGGCTTCTTACAGCCAGTCCAGGGGGTGACATTGGCTGTGAGCTTCCTCCTCCTCCATAGTCTCAGGGTTGCACCCTGCAGAACTTAGCAGGAGGGAGAAGGATGGATACAAAACAAGAATTAGTTGGCTCCACCTGTCACTGGCTCTGGTGCCACCTATTCCCTGGCTTCCACTCCACTGGCCCTAAAGGGCACCAGCCACCACCCCTGGTTACAAATAATATTAGGGTCCTAGCACATGCACCCTTGCTGCATGATTACCAAGATAAAATATTCAGGTTGGATGATGACAGGTTGGATGATGGTTGGGTCATCAGAATGGTGGGCGGAACCAGCTGGGGAACCCTCAAGGGGAAAAAGCCCAGGGATTGGTGGTGGGACAACAATGAGTGGTCAGAAGGAGGAGAGAGAGAAGATTGGGAAGAAGTAACAGGACTTCTGGGAGAGTCAGTGGCAGAGAGAAGTCCAGAATCAGAAGCTAAAGCAGGAGAGTGGGATGGAGAAAGCTGAGATGAGTCAGGCTGGTGAAGAAGCCAGGGTGTCTCTCCCTCCTGCTGTGGCAAGCTCCTCTCCCCTCCCCTCTGATCTCCCAGAACCAGGAGAGGCATGAAGAGGGTGGAGGAGCAATTAGTGTCCCACAGGCGCAGTCTCAGATTGCTTGGGAGAAACCCTGAAGAGGAGGGGACTTAGGCAGCTGTGGGGAGGCAGGGATCTTTAGCTGCCACAACCGCTTCATGGGGGCGTTGTGTGCTCTTTAGTCCCGACACTCCTGTGCAGATCCTGTTTTTTCCTAATACAGAATTAACTCCACTTACTAACAGCTGGTTCTCTCCTGTCAGGAGAAACTTCCTAATGGAAGTGGAACACAAGAGCTACCTCACATCAAGTCAGACTGAAAGTCTATCTAACACAATACAGTGGTACCTCGGGTTAAATACGCTTCAGGTTACATACACTTCAGGTTACAGACTCCGCTAACCCAGAAATAGTGCTTCAGGTTAAGAACTTTGCTTCAGGATGAGAACAGAAATCGTGCTCCGGCGGCAGAAGGCCCCATTAGCTAAAGTGGTGCTTCAGGTTAAGAACAGTTTCAGGTTAAGAACGGACCTCCGGAACGAATTAAGTACTTAACCCGAGGTACCACTGTGCTGTCAACTCTAGTTATTCCCTGTGTGTGCACATGTGTACACATGCATTGTCTGTCTGTGGAGGGCAGATGAGAACCAGGTAGCATTTTGTAATGCGCTTCATGTCTCCTTCTGTGTTTGACTCCAGGGCTGAATAACCAGGCCTCCCTCCCCCACTTAAGAAAGGACTTATTTGAATTCAGTCTGATAAGAGCCTCTCATGTCACAGAAATCATTATACCATCACACTTTCCATGCCTGGAATTAATGAGTTGATTGTAAAAGAGGATATTAATCTACATCCCTTGGTTGTGTTACTAAGGTTATCCAGGAAGACATACAAGAATTATGAGCATTTGGCTGCTGGGGAGTTAATGGCAGACTTTACTCCATCAAGTGACGCATTCCTTCAGGTATAATCTGTCAGGGGCCATATGCCAGCTATAGATAGGGCTAGAGTCTAACGTGGCCAGAACAGCTTTTCTATCTCTTTCTGCGATTCCCCCTTCTCCCTCCCTCTCACTAGCAGACCTCCTCTCTCTATTTTCCACTCCCTTTGCCCCTTCCTTGTCACCAGTATGAAATTAGGCCGCACTCTGCATGTGACCCTAAGGCTACAGATTGCTCATCACTGCTGTATGGTATTGATTAAAATTATTTGGCGAGGTAGGAGTGGGTGTATTCCAAGAAAATTCACAAAGTGTAGAGTACCGCTAATGCAGCGTTTACTTCTTCAGGTGGCTCTCAAGCTGCGCAGATTGCATCACTACGCAGACTGTCACCGATGGTTTGTGGGGTGGTCAGCAACTGGTTTAATGGCTAGGTGTGAAAGTCAACCCCAGGGGAACTCTGAGAATGAGGAAGCTGGGACCTAGGGGAGCCTGAGGTGATTTCAGTACGTTTGGCTGGGGATGGGTGCTACTGTAAGAGCGGGGAAGAACAGCAATTGTGGTAGTAAAAGAAGAGCGCAGTTTGCTGAGACCTTGTTCTTCCATGCATAGACACTGGAAGACAGATAGGTGGGAAAGGGACGCCAGAATGGACGTCAATTGTGAGAGGCAGATTTCCTGCCTAATAATAATAATAATAATAATAATAATAATAATAATAATAATTTATTATTTGTACCCTGCCGATCTGGCTGGGCCTCCCCAGCCACTCTGGGCGGCTTCCACAGACACCAAAAATACACTAAAATGTCGCACATTAAAAACTTCCCTGAACAGGGCTGCCTTAAGATGTCTTCTGAATGTCAGGTAGTTGTTTATCTCTTTGACATCTGAAGGGAGGGCGTTCCATAGGGCGGGCGCCACTACCGAGAAGGCCCTCTGCCTGGTTCCTGCAACCTCACTTCTCGCAATGAGGGAACCGCCAGAAGGCCCTCGGTGCTGGATCTCAGTGTCCGGGCTGAACGATGGTGGTGGAGACGCTCCTTCAGGTATACAGGACCGAGGCCGTTTAGGGCTTTAAAGGTCAGCACCAACACTTTGAATTGTGCTCGGAAACGTACTGGGAGCAAATGCAGATCTCTCAGGACAGGTGTTATGTGGTCCCGGCGGCCACTCCCAGTCACCAGTCTGGCTGCCGCATTCTGGATTAATTGCAGTGGCAGGAGGTCTGGAAAAAAGACATTGTTTACCACTCTCACAGCCTCTTCTCATCCAGTAATCCACACCTCCAAACTGAAGTAGGTTTAGGGACCATACTTCAATTTAATGCGGATTGTGAACCTCTTATAAGAACATAAGAGGAGGCTGCTGGATTATGTCAATGGCCCATTGAGTCCAGCATCCAGTTTTCAAAGTGGCCAGCCAGTAAGCCAGATTCAAGCAGAGCAAGCAGGATTGTGAACCCCTTGTGCCTTCTTTAACTCTCCTTTGTCCACGTGGCGTTCTCCTTCAGTTCCTGCTGCCCCACACTTTCTGCTCCCTTAAACTTGGAAATTTCCTGTGCAGTCGATGTAGCTCTCCTGCTTGGATTCTCAAAGCATAGGGCGAAGTATAGGTGGGTTCCCACAAGGCAAGACACAGTGATAATAGCAAGAGCCTTTATTGAACTAGCAGAACTGGACAACAGGGGCAAAGCAACTGCTTATATATATTTCTGAAGGCCTGGGCCACTCCCACTCCCAACATGATTGGCTGTCCAAAATTCCAAGCTGCAAATCATAACTCAGAGTTTGAGGGCCAATGGCCAAGACACAAATCCTGAAATGTCCTGTGATTGGATATCATGTATTGGATCAGAACCCCAGGGCTCAGAATCCTTAGTCCAGACTCAAGCTCAGGTAAACACAGACCACTGAAGACATAATATAGGGAATCTCTGGATTTAGGCAGGAGAAAGTGTGAGCCAACAGTAGCTGGAGGGAAAATGCCACATGGGCCATAATCCACATTAAGTTGAGGTATGAAGGGGCCTTTAGAAAGAAGAGGTAAAGTGAGACAAGGGGAATGTGGATTGCTTTTCTTGCTATGAGGGGGGGCAGAGTAGAAGCTGGAAATGAGTGTTGGGAAAAAGCACCAAGGCAAAAGCCAGCTCCAGATGGCTGGAAAGCAAAACAGGATGTTATGTTTTGCAGATGTACTGTTGGGGAAAAGGTGGAGCCTATTCTCTGTACTGAGCACCGGATGTTAGCTCAGAGTGTCATATGACCTGTGCTGGAAGTACAGGGGAGGAGTTGAGACTCTTCTGATGGAGACTGAAGGGTGCAGTCACATTTCTATGTACTGTTGAGTGACAGGAATAAAACATGTAGAAAGGACTCCTGTCTGTCTCATTTCTCCTCCCTGGGAGAATGCAGGGAGGGAGAGAGAAGCAGAGAAGCAGAGGGTGTGTTCTATCTCACGACTAATGAGAAGAATCGCCGGGTTTGTTTACCTAGCCTGCCGGAGGTCGCAGACGGACGGTAAACACAGTATCTCGCTCAATTGCCTCGGGGGAGGCCAGGTACCTCTGACTGTGAGCCGAAGATACTAACATATGGCAGCCTTCGGATGGTTGCGATTCATCGGACATCTGCATGAGAGGCTGGTGGATTGTCCTCCTCTGCTCCAAGGAGGAAGAGAAGCGCCTGAAAGAAGCCAGAGGCTCAACGAACACCTGGTGGAAAGAAGAGGTGTTTTCCAGAGCAACAAAGTTCAAGGTATGCTGCATTTCGGGCTAAAAGTGTGAACGCAGTTTGATTAATTCACCCGTTCACGGAGCTGCGTTTCAACGAAAACAAGAGCTCCGGGAGGAAGAGGCCTGCAGCTTAAAGGCTGAAGCCTGCATTCCACAAATTCTTGTGGTTGATAAACTGTCCTATTGAAATGCATTGTTGCTAGGTAACGGAAAGTTGGAAAGTTACTGGCAAAGGGGCTGGACTGTGAGTGTGAGCCTGGGAAAGCGAAACAAAATCTGAAAATGTTTTGGCTACAAGTTTACGTGCCCTTGGAAGGGACTTTCCATAGCAGCCAGAGTTTAGCTGCCAGGTGCAAAAGAGCGTAAACAACTTGCAGTTTGCCTGCCTGAGTGAGAAAGGAAAAAAACAACTGTTGGATTTTACAGTTTGTTTGAGAGTGTGGGCTGGAAAGCTGAAGAGGCTTGGCTTCAAGATGGATGCCAAGAAAGGAGCTTTGCCTTACCCACCTCCCTTAACCAGAGACAGTTATTCATCATGGTCTGGATGGATAACTACCCCAGAAGGGGTGAGCCAAGATGATGCTGGCCGAGTTCCTAAGAGCTCATCGAAAGCTGAGGAGAGCTTTGACCCCAGAGGGGAGAGTGCAGGAACTGTGGTTGTTGGAACTGTTGGTGTTCCTGAACAAGGTGCAATGGGTGTTGCTGACAGGGGGAGGGAGGAACGGAGTTCAAATCTCCCCACTGATGAATCTACTGGAGAGCATGGAGTAGCATTGAGTGCTGTCCGATGCTACAATTGTGGACAGACTGGGCATCTACAGCGAAACTGTAAGAAGCCGCGCCAGTCAAGAGGAGCAAAGAGCAGCTCTACGAAGCCTGAGGCGTCAGGCAAAAGCCGTACCAAGTGCCAGGTGAAACCTGCAAAGGCTATGATGGCGAAAGGAACCACGCCAGATGTTGGGAACTCGTTCATAATTGACACGGGCGAAACGATTCAGATGATGATGATGATTTTTCTGATGTCACAGATTACAGTGGTACTGATGAGGATGACAGTGATAGCTCAGAGAGTTCAGTTGTAACAGTCATTGAGAGGAAATCTCACACAATGGATAGACCTTCACAGGTGAAGGAAGAACCACTGATTGCTACTGGTTCTCAACAGAGTCCAGAGGTTGAACCAGTGAGCACAGAGGATCAGAACCTCATACGCAGGTCTGAGAGAGTCACAAAGGGTGTACCACCAAAGAGGTACTCAAAAGAGTTTGCTAACGTAGCTGTTGCATGTGTTGCTATTGTTAACAACTCAAAGCAGGTTAAAGGAGTGTCTAAGTCAGACACAAAGACACAACAGAGAGTAGCTAACCAAGGTAATGCAGAAGCACTCATTCCTTGGAAGCCAGACAACCAGAGAGGTACACTGGTGAAACCAGTGGTGGGGAGTTCCAAGGGTGGAACTGAAACAACAGGGGACTGTTATATGTATAACAACTGTTTGTTCTCTTCTCTGGATCATGTTTTGCCAATTGATGCTTTTGGGGAGGATGTTGGGAAAAAGCACCAAGGCAAAAGCCAGCTCCAGATGGCTGGAATGCAAAACAGGATGTTATGTTTTGCAGATGTACTGTTGGGGAAAAGGTGGAGCCTATTCTCTGTACTGAGCACCGGATGTTAGCTCAGAGTGTCATATGACCTGTGCTGGAAGTACAGGGGAGGAGTTGAGACTCTTCTGATGGAGACTGAAGGGTGCAGTCACATTTCTATGTACTGTTGAGTGACAGGAATAAAACATGTAGAAAGGACTCCTGTCTGTCTCATTTCTCCTCCCTGGGAGAATGCAGGGAGGGAGAGAGAAGCAGAGGGTGTGTTCTATCTCACGACTAATGAGAAGAATCGCCGGGTTTGTTTACCTAGCCTGCCGGAGGTCGCAGACGGACGGTAAACACAGTATCTCGCTCAATTGCCTCGGGGGAGGCCAGGTACCTCTGACTGTGAGCCGAAGATACTAACAATGAGCTCCATATGCAACAATGGAGCAGTTGCTGTTCTTCTCATTCTTCATGGATGTGCCATGGGCTGCCGGTTTTGGAACCCCAGATCTAGAGGGACAGTTATGGTACAGAAATCTTACCTCAGGGAAATGCCTGTGTTTCCTTTCTGCACAACACTTAAATCTCATGGTGTACCACATAGAAACCCTTCAGCTGTGAATATTAAATGACATCTCAGTCTATGAGAAGAAAAGCCTGATTTTAACACATGTAATTAGGAGTCACTAGAACACCAATTAAGGTTGTTGAAAAGGGGGGGGGGGGGAATGCAACATGTAGGAAGAATAGTGGGATAATTTATTATTAGCTCTTGCTGATTTGAGGAAAGTTTGCTGGCTTTCAGTTCTGTAGGAGCTGTTTATAACTTGGGTGAATCCCATTCCCATTCCATTGAAATATTTCACATCATTCGGGAGAGGGGTGGGGGGGGGAGAGAGAGAGAAAAGTGGGGGAGACAGAGGGAGGTGTAGCCAACCATTTAACCCCCATTTGTCCGCACTCGTGGTGCGATAAAATTCTCATTACCACTTGGTACGATAATAGCGGGAGGATACACCTGGCAATTGGTAAATAATCACTGTGTGCATGCAACCATTTCATAAACCAGTTGACAGAGCACGTATTCTCTGATCAAAGATTCCAGTCACCAGTGTTGTAAGGCTGATCTATAAGTGGAATCAGAAAGGTGTGAGGGTTATCAGCAAGTAGACAGGCAACAGAGCAAGTGAGGGCAGGCAGGCAGGCATAGTCAAGGAAGCTTTTAGCCCAAACACATGAGGGAAAAGCCCAAAGTGGGGGGAGGGGAACATCCTTGCCAGGAGATCTTTTCAGTCTGGAATGGGGACCTGAGGTGGGTGAGCAGAGCAAAAGGCATTATGTGGGTTCAAGGACACAGTCAGGGCAGGCAAAAACACGGAAGGAGGGTGTGATGCAGGGCCAATGAAGGCTGAGAAGAGAAGGTGTGGCTGGGGAGGGTATGTTCTGAGGGCCAGAGAGAGGCACGGAGGGCCACCACATTCAGGCCACAGGACTCAGATCCTTCCCCCACCCCCCAATGCAACAAACATGGGGTAGCACAAGGCAGGACTAGACATTACAGGTTCCAGTTCTGATAGCTCTGGACATATAAGGTACTGGGCCAACTATATTGTCTGCCAAAAGATTAGGATAATTTCACTACATGTTGACGTGTGGTTAAAAGGAGGATTCGTGTCCCACTAGATTTCCAAGCGGTTGAATGCCAATTTTGGAAAAATTAGTGGTTGCGAAGTTCATGTCCAAGCAGAGAGAGAGAGAGAAACTGGGAATGAGCATTTCTGCTTCTTGCTTCCTGACTTAGGCTCAGTTATTCTTCTCCAAGCAGCTTTCCTTATTGCACAGAGCCTCTGGTTGCTTTCAAAACAAAAGCACAGGCGCTCTGGTCAGCCCTTTGAGTCTTGTTCATTTGATCGTTGGAAGATTCAGTTTTGCGAGGGTCGGCTTCAGCTCCGATACCTGAAGTCTGTATTTTGTCTTCTGCAGTTCCACAAGCAATAAAGCCCCCCTTTCCCCATGTGTTTTGTCTACTTGGGGGGGGGGGCTGTGCAGGATCCAGAGGAATTTCATTGAAATGCAGCTTATTACTCGTTCGCAGCATCTCTCTCTTTCTCACATAGTTGCCATGGAAACCATGACAGCCTATGGGCAACCACCTTTCTGGCCATCTGAGGGCAGGTTTTTCGGCAGGCGTGTGAACTGGGGGGCTACTCCCACAGTGTTATTGCAGCTTGCCTTGAACTGTGAGTGGTTTGTCTCATGTGAACCTAGACGAGAAGGAGGGAAGTATAACTGGAAGAGACCAACACAACTGACTCACCTTTTTCAGATGAATTTATGCGCTTAATATTTTCCAAGGACAGTGGTTCAGAAGCGCCATATGATGGCAACTTGACACAATGCGATAAATAATTAAGACATCTTCATGCACATTTATGAAAAATACATTAATTGTGTGTGTATGTGTGGTGCATGTCTAAGGAGAGGTCTCCTGTTACCAAGCGTGAAAACCAAGGTCCTACTTTATAGAGCAAAGTCCTCTGTTTTGAAGGCACCCTCCTGTAGTTGAAGTCCAAGTCCAGTTTAAAGCTAAACAAAACTAAGAAGAGAGAGCAGGAGGTGCCTCAAAATTGTTCATCCACATTTAACAGCTGGACAGCAGTCCAGTCATCTGGTCATGGAAGGTGGCTTTTCCACATGCTGTAGAGGGAAGTGAGGGGCATCAACTGGGAAGGTAGCCCATGGAGGAAGATGAAAACTGATCCTAAACCTCTGCTACCTTGCGGGATATCTTTGGGAGGAGGAGGAGAAGAAGAAGAAGAGTTTGGACTTGATATCCCGCTTTTCAGTCCCTTTAAGGAGTCTCAAAGCGGCTAACAATCTCCTTTCCCTTCCTTCCTCCCCCACAACAAACACTCTGTGAGGTGAGTGAGGCTGAGAGATTTCAGCGAAGTGTGACTAGCCCAAGGTCACCCAGAAGCTGCATGTGGAGGAGCAGGGAAGCGAACCCTGTTCACCAGATTACGAGTCTACCGCTCTTAACCACTACAGTACTACACCTTACACAAATCCAGAGTGGAGTCCCTAAGATGGTTGGACGGCACTTTCTACGCCTCCCTCCTGTAACCAAGCTGGTGCCAAACGCATTGTTCTGTTTTCCTTTGGACCACATCATCCTGTCATCTGGGCATCCCAGGATCCACATACAGGCTTGTGCCCCGGGGAGGTAACTTTGGTGCCGCTGATGCAGCAGTTTGACTTCACCCCTGGAGGTGCACTTCATTGCCTCTTGAGACAGACAGATGCCAACAGTACTCTAGACACCTGAAATAGCCCCTGTTTTGCTGCCCTTTTGCAAGCAGTGTAATGAGAGGGATTTAGCAAAGTTTCCCTGTGGATGGTGTGGTTGGGCAGAGGCACTTACTGGACTTCCCGAAAATTGAGTCCCTGTTTACTGAGCAGGAGAGGGGAAGAGGCAAGGCAGTGGGGCTCAGAGGCTTTGCTGATGTCAAGGTAAATTCTTAAAGGCCACAATTCCACATTGGCAACCCTTGCTTTTGCATAGCCTCAGGATTAATTTCTCACACCCACCTTTGTCACAAGGGTCAGTTTGCTTGGAAGAAGAGGGACTGATAGGGATTCCAGCAATCTCCCCGAGTTTTGATTTCCCCCCCAAGGCAAGACAGGGGACAGTGTCCATCGCTGGTTCTTTTCAGGAGCTGAAAACATGTATTAGCTGTCATTTAGTATGTGACACAACCCCAACACGAGAATTTATTGTGAAAAGGGGGGAGCTAATTATTTAACACCAATTTTGAACAGATAACATTTTATTTATTCCAGTCGGACACCGTTATTTACAAATACAAGTTAGTAAAACGTTTCACAAAACAAGTAAGATCCCACAGTAAATATTTATAGGTGCATGGTTCATGCTCAATTACTTTATATATATGTATATATGTATAGAAATATATTAACAACTTTCACAATAATGTTATCCTTTGACAGAAAAAGAAAGATCATAGGTAACAGTTAAAAAAACCTTGTGTCAGAAACAATACCAAATTACCGACAACCCGTCAACGAAACATGTACAGCATTAGAAATAAGGAGTAGACACTTAGGTGTTTTTTTATTTTATTTTAAAAAACTGCTTTCGGACTTTTTAGAACTTGAAGCCACAATATCCAGACAACAACAATGGCTCTGAGACCCAGACCTTCGTTCCAGAGGGAGGTCGGTCGCTGAAACGAAAACTGGACGCAGTTACAGATGCTCCGATCATTGCTGATGGAAGACTTCAAAAGACACTGTACAAACTATAAAAAGTAGTTCACGACTGGGCACATTGGAACTCAGCACTTGTACAGGACAGGATGTCTTTGCCAGCAGCTAACAGAAAGAAGAGAGTTGAATTCAAGCCTCGGGTTCATAATCCTGGTATTCTTCCTGTTGGAAACAGCAACATCAACATTGAAGAAGGAAGAGGAGGAAGAAGAAGAGAGAGAAAACATCTCAATGTGCTAAAGGTAAAGGTAAAGGGACCCCTGACCATTAGGTCCAGTCGTGGCCGACTCTGGGGTTGCGGCGCTCATCTCGCTTTATTGGCCGAGGGAGCCGGCATACAGCTTCTGGGTCATGTGGCCAGCATGACTAAGCCGCTTCTGGTGAACCAGAGCAGCGCACGGAAATGCCGTTTACCTTCCCGCCGGAGCAGTACCTATTTATCTACTTGCACTTTGACGTGCTTCCAAACTGCTAGGTTGGCAGGAGCTGAGACCAAGCAACGGAGCTCACCCCATCCCGGGGATTTGAACTGCCGACCTTCTGATCAGCAAGTCCTAGACTCTGTGGTTTAACCCACAGTGCCACCCGCGTCCCAATATGCTGTGCTAGTTCACACTAAGGTGGTACTTAGTTTCAGCTTGTTGCTCACTAGGGATGTATGGGTTAGAATGTTTTCACGTGTTTCCCTAAGCATCACTTCTCCTTCCCTAAGCTGGGCAGAAGCTTCCTGGGCTTTAGGAAAGAGGCAGAAGCCCCTGTCCCATTATGGGCAGAATGTTGGAGCATATGCAATAGCAGCCTCTTCCCTTTGAAAGGAGAAGCATCATGTCATGTTCTTCTGCATCACTTTAATGCACAGAGTGGGAAAATCTTATGGGAACTACTTTGCATGATGGCAAATACACCATCTTAATGGAGACAGTTCTTTAGAAAATTCTGTAACGCAGTGACATTCACAGTCCATTAAAGGCTAGAATTTTGTATTTAAATTTAAGTAGGTATACATCCGTAGGAACTTGACTGAAGAACACGAGCTATTAGAGGGGAAAGTGTTTTGCAGGGAGAACAAAAATCTACAATTCTAAAACGGCTTTTGAGAAAGGGTGTGCCCGAGGAAGCAGTCTCTGTGTGTCTTTTCACACTGAATAATAATATGAATCATGTTTGTGTTTTCTTTGATACTGGTTTAGGATCTGAAATTAAAGTCCTTACACGGAATTTACTGGTATTATAAGATAAATCACAAAGAAGGTGGCTCCCCCCCTTTTCTTTAATGTGAATGCAAATTAAAAAAATGTGCTTTTGAGTGAATAATTTAGCTTTGGCAGGCTTCCCCCCTCTCTTTCCATTATTGTTCTGGTATTGCTTTTGGGTTCTGTCGGTATGAGGAGCACAAAAATGGTTTTCATTCTAAGTAAGTGTTTTCACACCACCCAGGAGTACTGAGGGGGCATTGTTTTCTTTTAAAAGTTTTCATCATTAATACATGTTATTTTCCTTCTATCGTGGGGGTTTGCAGTTCAACAGCGTAACCTTAGGTTACTCTGAACTAAGTATCTCTTTGTTTAGTGGGGTTTACACCTAGATAAATGTGCATGGGATTATGTATGCATGTATGCATGTATGTATGTTTGTTTTTATTCCATGCTGGAGCAGTAAGTAGTGTGGTCTTGTGGAATGGTGCAGGGCAGTGGGGGCAGGGCCTGCCCACCCATGAGGTGCGATGAATCCACTGCCTCAGGTGGTGGAAACTGAAGAAGGAGCATGCCTGTGGTCACCCCACTGTCAGGGACTGGGCAGAGGAGGTGTAGACCGCCTCCCCATCCTGACCCTTCTAGGGAGGAGGAAGAGGAAGACAGTATAGATTTACAACAGGGGTTTGAGGGAGGTCACAGCTCAGTGGCAGATGAGGGGAAAAGTCAGGAAATCATGGGAGAGGCAAAGCAACACCCGGCTGACATGTTGTCATTAGAAAGCATTCTAGACCCTCCATCTCCCAGAACCTGGCGAGCCTTAAAAGTAGGAGAGCAAAGAGCTCAGAGACAGAGGGCACTTAACGGCACCCATAGAGGAGGTGATGAGAATGACTAATGAGGAAGTGGGAGAGACGGGGTGTGTGGAGATTCACTTGGGACAACGCCATTATCTAAGAGACTGGGTTCTATAGCCTCTCTCTGAAAAGACTGAAATAAAAAAGAACTTTAGTAAACTTTTCCTTGTCTTCATACTTTCCTGGGCAACCAGATGGGAGCTGCTGACAGCATCCTAACACCCATCTACGCCACCATTGATGGAGAAGCCACACCAGTTTCCAGCGAGATCTCACAAAAAATTCATGAGATTGTGAGAGATTTCAGTGAGATCTGGCAAGATGTTGCCAGAAACTGGCGCCACTGCTGGCACTGCTTCTCCATGGGTGGCAGCATGTGGGGTGGCCACAGGTTTCTTCTGTGAGTGCAGTACATGTTTATTGACAAACTAGTTTCTAAATTTCTAACACTTCAAGGTGCCCATTAATAGTATACTCTGTGAGAACACATCAAAGAAAGATTTTACCTCAGGAGGCATTTCATAGGCCTCGTTTTCTGGGTCTGCTGGCATGTCTGTGTTATCCATCATTCCTTCCTGCGGGAGGCCTTCTTCATTCTGCAATTGTAGACAAGAGGAGGAAACAATAGCATGGCAGATTTCTTCTTAGTTTAATTTGAAATGCAACCCGTCACTTCCCACTTCCAATAAAGCTATTTGTTGCTCAGTTTGGTTAATGGAGTACTGAACATAAAATGTTCCATCGGTGCCACAGAGAATGTGGAAGACAGAAATTTCCCTTAAAAGGAGAACTGCTCCTCATTTTTTCCATTTTAAATTTTGGTAAACGTTTCAAAAATATTTAATGAAACCCGGAAGGCTAGTGGCAATGTGGGTGCAGCTGTTGTTTCTCACAGGCTTCCATATAAATTATAAATCCATCATGAAAATTAACACAGTCCTTCTTACTCACAATGCTTGTAAAGGTATATTTGTGCCAGCAGAAGTAATTCTGTCCTCCCCCTTCCCAACAGTCGGAAGGCCCTCATCTTGGTAGTAGAGCTTTGCATGCAGAAGGTCCCAGATTCACTACAGCATCTCCAGGGAAAAGATTCCTTGTCTGGTGCCACTGAGCTAGGAAGACCCATAATTCTGCATTGCAGAGGGTTGGACTGATCCCCATAGTCCCTTCCAACTCTACAATTCTATGATTCTATGACTCAGTATAAGACAGCTTCCTAACAGATCTAATGGCTCTCCCTGCCCCAGCATGCACACTTAGTGCGTGTACCCCATGAACATGTATGTGCTTCATAAGCAGCTCTTCTACTGCAAACGTAGTCTGTTGGTGGTACATTGTTGTTTACCTTGGCATAGATGGATTGATATTGGTGTGCCTGTGTAGCGTGCAGATGTTCTTAACCATGGACTAGATTACCTTTTCTGTACGTTGCAACCCTATGATTCCCTGCTTAACAGCTTTAACAAGCTCCAGGCTTGCGAGATGCAGGAAGCCATAGATCATTCGAAAGCAGCAATTACTGGTAGGCCAAGACATATTTGACAGTCAAGATGGAGTAAACAGAGCTAACAGGGAAATCATGGGAAAGTGGCCCCTTCGTCCTGGGCTGAGATACCTAATGAGCTACTAGATGCAACATCCGTCACTGACATATAAAACAGGCAGCATGCAAGCAAGTCCTCAGTCATACTTGGTTGATTGACCTGTCTCACAATGTCTTCTGATGGGGACCTTAATTCAAATTTAGATCAAGAACTTCAGCAGCAACATCTGTTTTAGTTTTATATTCTAATTCTGCCAATTGGCTGGCTTGGTTTCTCCTACAAGTATTTGAAGCTGCTGCTCTTAAAACTGTTGCCTTAAGCCAGTTGAAATGAGATGAGATGATTTTAAACCAGTGCTTTTTTCGGGGGGGACGCAGGGGCACGCATATCCCTAAACATTTTGTGAATCTAAGTTTGGCCTCATTGAGGGGCGGCATTTCAATATGAGTAGGAAAATGAGAGTACCCCTAAACTTTTTTTTTTAAAAAGGAAAAAAGCACTTCTTTAAACTATCACCAGCAATGGTCCTACAAGGGGCACTGCAACCCAAACATTTCCAAGTACCCCAGAGATGGGCAGAGGAGAGGCAAACAAACATCCTTTGAGTACTTTTGAAAGTAAAGCATAAAAAATGCAATCACGTGTTCATGTAGGTGGGCAAAGCAATAGCTGTAAATAAAAGATCATGCATGTTATAATTCACTTTCTTTTCTTATATAATTAAGGACATGAACCAAAGGAATGCATCACTACTTCACCTATGGAGAATTCAGTCAAACCGCTGCACTAGAAAGTTTTGGAATTATAATCATGTTACGTCTATATATAGCACAGTCCATAGCACATTTTCTGTGACAAACGAGTTGAAAGTTAAGATTTGACAGAACCTTCCTTCCTTCCTTCCTTCCTTCCTTCCTTCCTTCCTTCTTTCCTTCCATCCATCTGCTGTTGTCCCTGGTTAAATAGATTTGAAATGCTTCAAAAGCAATACAAATTCTACCAAACCTGTTTATTGGAGGTGACTGTGGCAAAGCTGTGTGTATAAGACATGACTACTCATTGAAAGTGTTCATCTTTTGACTTTACAGTGGTACCTCAGGTTAAGTACTTAATTCGTTCCGGAGGTCCGTACTTAACCTGAAACTGTTCTTAACCTGAAGCACCACTTTAGCTAATGGGGCCTCCTGCTGCTGCCGCGCCTCCGGAGCCCGATTTCTGTTCTCATACTGAAGCAAAGTTCTTAACTTGAAGCACTATTTCTGGGTTAGCGGAGTCTGTAACCTGAAGCATATGTAACCTGAAGCGTATGTAACCTGAGGTACCACTGTATTATGACCACTGCATACCCTGTTCCTTAAAAAATAACACCAGATGAATTAACTTTCATTTCCACACACTATCCACTTTAACATCTGCTTTATTGATTATTATTTTTTAGTTTTCCTTTAAAAATATATGTTGGGTTGGATGTAAAGTAAGTTAATTGCACTTTAAGTCTCACTGATTTCAAAGGCAACTAAGTGCTACTAATTTAGTCTGTATTGAACCCATAATAATTAAACATTTGTGAATTCCTGATGTTTTCCCCACAAACTGCACAATCCTATGGCCGTTTATTCAGAGGCAAGTCTTACAGAGGTTCCTGGGGAAGTAGACAAAGGGTTGTGGTGACAAGCTATTTTTGCACTAGTCATGTTGCATCCATTCGAAACCCCTGGCAAAAATTATCCCAAAGGTGGGTAAATTTGAAGAATTTGGTCTCCAAGGTTACAGATACCAATAACTTAAAATAAGACACAAAACAGCCCCCCTTTTAAGATTTGGGAGTATTCAGTAATTTTACTCCCCATCAGAATGCTTATTGATTTTGAGGTTTGTGCTGATCACGAGCTTAACGTTTTGTGTTTGCCTTCACATTTCTTTTAAAAAGCAGACTTTCCTTTTGGCTTGCTGGGAATGTAATGCGTGTCAAGCAAAACCCACTTATAAATGGCTCTTGAGGTTCCACAAGAAAGAACATGTCTGCCTTCTAATGCCGTCTGTAGCAGGAAAGCAGAAGGCATCTGACTTTAATAAAAATGGAGAGAACCATTTTTTGCTGGCTGAGTTGCAGGCAGAAAATCATAAACTACTGGGACCCACTAGATTTTCTAAAGATACGCCTCAGCTACCTGACAGGTTATTCTGGACTGGTCTGTACTGAGCAAAGCAAAATGACCAGGGTAGTACATTCTGAGGCAGTAAAATGTGTCACTTAAGAGAAGAGATACTCACATTACTGAATGCTCCCTTACAGAAAAAGCTCCCTGCAATTATAAAACTAGCAGAGATGTGAATAGGCTGGAATTGAACCTCTGTCTGTTTGGCTGATTATTATTTTTTTAAAAAATCTTGTAACAGGCAGTTTGTTGCACATGGGGGAACATTCAAAAATGGAATCCCCCACATGCAGCCTGAAGTGGTACACTCCATGCTACCAGCTCTGTAGACCAGACCAGATTCTGATGCACCTTGTAGACCAGACTTAAGAAAATAAAGATATATGTCTTAAATTAGGTAGAAACATGTGCATAAAAAATGAATATATTCATGAAAATACCGTATTTTTCGCTCTATAAGACGCACTTTTTGCCTCCTAAAAAGTAAGGGGAAATGTGTGTGCGTCTTATGGAGCGAATATGGAGGCTGCACAGCTATCCCAGAAGCTAGAACAGCAAGAGGGATTGTTGCTTTCACTGCACAGTGATCCCTCTTGCTGTTCTGGCTTCTGGGAGATCCCTCTTGCTGTTCTGGCTTCTAGGATAGCCATGCGAAGCCTCCTCAGGGCAGCGGGAGGAACGCTCCCCCTGCCCTGAAGAGGCTTTGCGCGGCTATCCCAGAAGCCAGAACAGCAAGAGGTATTGCTGCGCAGTGAAAGTGGCAATCCCTCTTGCTGTTTTGGCTTCTGGGAGTCAGAGTATTTTTTTTTCTTGTTTTCCTTGTCCAAAAACTAGGCACGTCTTATGGTCTGGTGCGTCTTATAGAGCAAAAAATACGGTAACTTGCAAAATTCATATTAGGAGAAATTGCTTGCAAAAGTGTGTACATTAGGCAAAACTGCAAACTAAAATGTGTTTATCAGGAGAAATTAATATTGAAATGCTGAAGAATTTTCATGAGTTTTTTAAAAAAACAACAGCAGCAGCAGCAGCAACAACAACCCCGCAAATTGTGCTGAAATGTGGAGAACTGAATTTTAGGCTTGAAATATTGAGGAACTGAGATAATTGAAATGGACAGGTCTTCCCACTCGTACTTGCACACAGTTTGATCTTTTGTTGTGTTCCTGTCTAGCAATACTGACCTTCATTGATTGCTTGCTCCTTAAACTAGCAATTACCGAATTAACCCAGATCTTGACTTTTTGGATCCATGCCTAAGTGCACTCTCCAACCTGTTAGCTAAGCTCCTGACACTGTTTAAAGAATGAAACCCAATAGCTGCATCATCCTTTATTCTTCTGCAATTATTTATCTGTGCTAATAGAGCCTCCCCAAGAAAGCTTCTCTGCTGCCAATTAACTTTAATGAGAAAAGCTGGGTGTTTTTCTGACCATCAATGCAAGCAAATACAGTACAACTGTTGTTGAACATGTTTATCTAGCAAACAATCATTTTAGAGTATTATATTTTAGATTATATTTTTTATATTGTATCATTTGAGCAGTGCTATGTTTCTTAAAGTATCCTCAACAAAAGGACATAGTGAATTGGGATGATTATTTCCACTAAGAAGCTGTGCTGAACAGGCAGATAGATGCCTGTTCTCTCTTCAGTTAAGACCCCAGAATTAGCATAATTATTCCTGTTAAGCTTACAGAAATCTACCTCTTTTAATCAGCAGAGTTTATAATAATTTCCTGTCTCCGGTTACTACTGTCTGGTATGCAATGAAATATTTAGCAGCTTTATTCGGTTACAAGTTCAGCATTTTCTTAATGAGACCATCTTGTTAAACAAGACCAACAGAATTTTTGAATATGGACACATAATATTTTCAGTTGTGTTTCTCTTTCTTACGTTCAGATACCTGGGAGAGGGACCCTGGTGCAGAGGACACCTTTATGAAAGTGAACCAGCTGGAGAGAGAGAGAGAGAGAGAATGGGGGAGAAGGGGAAGGGAGGAAACTAGAAAATTGTAGAGTTTGTAGCAGTGGTGTAGCATGGGTTGCCAGTGCCCAGGGCCGTGAAAAAGCGTGGGTGGGAGGGAGGAAAATGGATGGAATATGCATGTGCATTCAACTGCCTAACAGTATCTGTGTCACCCAGGAGATTGCAGCCACAGAGATAATAAAATAAGAGTTGTTCTGCTTTCTGGAGAGGTCACTTCCTGGTCAGAATCCTGTTCTCATGGTGGCCACCCAGATGCCTGCAGAAAACCCTCAAGACAGAACCGAGCACAACAGCCCTACAGTGGTTTACCGCAACCGGCATTTGGATGTTAACATCAGACCATGGTTTAGTGTTATAGGGATGAGCCTGAGTGAGCCACAAAGAGACCAGAAGCTTTCACTTTCATTTTTGACTAATTGCAGTTCCTCATTTTGTCCAAATGTGCGATCTGTGTTAGTCTTAACTGGTACCCAGGGTCATTTAAAAATGCTGAGTTATTTTCTAAGCCAGTTAAGACTAACCACAGTTTGTTTGGGCGTAACAAGTGATTGTGATTAGTTGAAGATGGAAGCGAAAGCTTCCAGTTTCCTCATCGTGGCCATGCTGAAGGAGGTGGAGGGAACATGAGTTCTGAGGCTTATGCATATTATGCTGACTAGATCATTGTTTACGTATATATGCAGGCACAGTAATGACTTCAGTGTTTACAAATAAGCAAGTGAGTTGTATTTTCTAACATGCAAGACTTACTCCATGTATAATCTCAGACAAATGCAATTTCCAGATGAAACATTAATAAATATGTACTAAGGGGTGGCTAGGACTGACAAACACTCATGCTCTCTGGGTGCATTATTTGTCTTCTCAAAATGAGGTAAGAGAACTGTAATTGTGCTTACCTATGATTAATGGAGGGCAGTACAGAAAATGCTGTAACCTCAGCTAAATTAGGCTACGGCAGGGAGGATTGTATTCTTGATTACGTGCTTATTAATGTCACTAGAAACACCCACATTTTATGCTGCCTGGCATGATTAGCTATTCAGAACATGAGATGTGTATTGCACAGAAATTGATTTTTTTAAAAAAATGTAGTAGTATTTAAATACTATTTACACCTTCTCGAACTGTTCACAGTCTCTGTTTTCTGGTACCTCTAGGGATAAAATCAGTGTTCCAATTTTATCCCCATCTTTGCCTTTGCAGATGCTGTCTTTAAATGTTATCTGAGTTGCTAGCCTAAGGCTATATTTCTTCAGGGATCAGTCCTGTCCTCTAGGATCTAGATGGGTTTGCTACCAGACTGCTGTGAATAAGGCTGGCGCTATGGGGCTCCATACATACAACATTCTATTCTAGGACCAGAGGAGATTGAGCACAGCAACCCCGCCCCCCCCCAATCTTGCATGCATTTAACACAGGCAATTTCAACCATACGCAGTTGAAGACAGGCTGGTGAGGGGAAGGAGAGGTGGGAGGAAATTGGAAGCCCCAAGTAGACCTGGTGCAAAAAGGAGCTATTAATTTCTCAGTCTTCCTTCCAGGTCAGGTCCCTCTCAGGGTGCCTTTGGATGGTGGCATGGCGGTTCTGGGACAATCTGGGTGCCACAATTTAAGAAGGATATTGACAAGCTGGAAAGTGTGCTGAGGAGGGCAACAAAGATCATCAGGGGTCTGGAAACCAAGCCTTATGAGGAACGGTTGAAGAAGCTGGATATGTTTGGCCTGGAAAAGATGATATGATAGCCAACTTCAGATATCTGAAGGGCTGTCACATGGAGGATGGAGCAAGCTTGTTTTCTCCTGCTCCAAAGGGTGGGACCCAAACCAATGGCTTCAAGCTACAAGAAAGGAGATTCCGACTAAACATCAGGAAGAACTTTCAGACAGTAATAGCTGTTCAACGATGGAATGGACTCCCTCGGGAGGTGGTGGACTCTCCTTCCTTGGAGGTTTTTAAGCAGAGGTTGGGTGGCTATCTGTCTTGGATGCTTAAGTTGAGATTCCTGCACTGCAGGGGTTTGGATTAGATGACCCTTGGGATCCCTTCCAACTCTATGATTTTAATCTTGGTTTTGGCATGGTTAATGAGAAGAGAGCTTAACCACAAGTCCTGGTTCACTGTGCCAAACCTTGACTTAGCACAACAGCAAAGTAGCTTCAATCTGGGACACCACATAGTAAGCCATAGTTTGGCTTGCTGTGTTGTGTGAACAAGGACAGTGTATAATAAACGGAGGGGAGCCTTAAAAAATGAGCAGTGATGACGACGGGAAACTTAGTGCAGTAATTCTTGGGCATTTCATCTGTGTGAAATGTCAGGCTCCTGACCACCACCCATGCCATTTCACCTGTTGTTGTTGTTGTTTAGTCGTTTAGTCGTGTCCGACTCTTCATGACCCCATGGACCAGAGCACGCCAGGCACTCCTGTCTTCCACTCCCTTCCGCAGTTTGGTTAAACTCATGCTGGTAGCTTCGAGAACACTGTCCAACTATCTCGTCCTCTGTCGTCCCCTTCTCCTTGTGCCCTCCATCTTTCCCAACATCAGGGTCTTTTCCAGGGAGTCTTCTCTTCTCATGAGGTGGCCAAAGTATTGGAGCCTCAGCTTCAGGATCTGTCCTTCCAGTGAGCACTCAGGGCTGATTTCCTTAAGAATGGAGAGGTTTGATCTTCTTGCAGTCCATGGGACTCTCAAGAGTCTCCTCCAGCACCACAAAGCACCAATTCTTTGGCGATCAACCTTCTTTATGGTCCAGCTCTCACTTCCATACATCACTACTGGGAAAACCATAGCTTTAACTATAGGGACCCTTATTGGCAAGGTGATGTCTCCTTTTTAAGATGCTGTCTAGGTTTGTCATTGCTTTCCTCCCAAGAAGCAGGCGTCTTTTAATTCCGTAACTGCTGTCACCATCTGCAGTGATCGCCATTTCACCTAGCATGACTCATTACAAAGAGAAGGGCAGTGATAAGCGCATAAGAATAGCCCTGCCGGATAATGCCAGTGGCCCATCTATCCTGCATCCTGGGCCCCCAATGGCCAACCAGATGCCTGTGGGAAGCGCACAAGAGCCCTCTCCCATCCTGCAGTTTCTAACAACTGGCATTCAGAAACATTGCTACCTCTGACCACGGAGGCTGAGCAAGGCCATTATGGCCAAATATACATGAGGTAGGGGAGCCAACAAGCACTTTGAGCGTTATTCCCTGCTGAACTGTAACATTATGCTATATAAGGAGAGAGTAACAGCCACAAACTGTGTTTGAAAATCTGCAGTACACCTAAGAAAAGACTCTTGCTGTTGTTGAAGTGGTTGCTCTGCAGTTATTGACATTGTGCGTTTCTCTCTCAAGAGCTCCCTTAGGTACAATGCATACACTAACGTCCGTCTACCAGGATGGTGTTTAACATTTCTTCCAGTTGAAAGAAAAGGCATCACTCGTGAAATATACTCAGAGTCGCAAAGTGATTTCATGCTCTTTATTCAGCTCATAGTGGTGAGGAGGAATGAATAAATGTCCCCTCACAGTATCTGCTTTATATACATTATTTACACAATGGGCTGCACATGATTGGCTAATTCTGGAATTCTACTGTAAGCCAATCAGGTTGTGGATTCACTTCTATCTGGAGCAGGATTGGGTGGTTCCTGCCAACCAATCATACTGCTGCATTGTTCTAGGACCAATCAGACTGCTGCATTCTGAATCCTATTGTTCTAGGACCAATCAGACTGCTGCCTTTTGGATCCTATTGTTCTAGGACCAATCAGACTGCTACAGTTTGGATCCTATTCAACTCAGTACATAACACCCCTCCCCTCTAAGTTCCAGTCCTGCCCGGGAGGTCGCATTCATAGTCCTCAAGGTATGCCGGCGGCCTACGTGTGCGTTGTGGCCTGGGGTGTTCCCTGGTCCGGGCTCCGGGTTCTGGCTCGTGTTCCAAGGATGCTGGCTGTGATGCGGCTGTTTGGTCTGGTGCAACCGGCTCGCTCAGTCGTGGTTCTGGTTCCGGTGTCCTTTCGGCCTCACGGGTCCTCTCTGTATTTACTGATTCTGCCTCTCCTGCTGGCCCCTCCTGCTCTATGGGCCTCACTGCCCCGCTGTTCCCTTGGGACTCCTCTGACCTGTCCTCCTCCTGGTTTTCTCCCGGGAATCGTCGCCGTATCTGGTCGCAGTGGCGGCGCCAGCATTGCCCCCCATCCGTTAGCACCTCGTACGACACGGGGCCAGTGACCCTGGTGATTGTGGCGGGTACCCATGCTGGGCCTGCCCCAAAATTCTTTGCGTACACTGGGTCCTGGGCCTCGAAGGTCCGGGGGTTCCTGCCTTCCCCCACCACTACCTCATCCTGAGCTCTATCGGGGTGAAGGCGGTCCAATCTGATTGCAAGGCGCCGACCCATTAGTAGTTCAGCGGGGCTCCGGCCAGTCGTTGAGCTGGGGGTGCTGTGCTGTGCTAGAAGGAATGTGGCAAGGCGGTACTCCCAGTCCCCTTGCGTCATGCGGCGAAGGGTGTCCTTGGTGGTCCGCACCATGCGTTCTGCTTGGCCATTGGTGGCAGGGTGGAACGGCGCCGAACGGATGTGGCGGATGGCGTTCTGCGCTGTGAAGGTTTGGAATTCTCCTGACGTAAATGCAGTCCCGTTGTCTGAGACGAGAGTGTCAGGGAGCCCGTGGGTTGCAAACAGCCTGCGTAGTACCCGGATGGCTGCGGACGTGGAAGTGGACGGTACCAGTGCGACTTCCAGCCATTTGGTGTAGGAGTCCACCACTATGAAGAATGTTTTCCCCTGAAAGGGGCCAGCGAAATCCACATGCAGGCGTGACCATGGTGCTCGGGCGGACTCCCAGGACTGGACTGGGGCCCTTGGGGGATCTGGGCGGGATTCTTGGCAGGCCTGGCAGTGTTTGACCCAGGCCTCTATCTCTCCATCGATCCCCGGCCACCACACATAACTCCTGGCAAGGGCCTTCATTCTTACTACCCCTGGATGTGTCTCGTGTAGGGCTGTGAGGACCCTTTTGCAGAGGGGCTGGGGAACAACGACTCTGCTTCCCCATAACAGGCACCCCTTGTGGGCCGACAGTTCATGTTTGCGGGTTGTGTAGCCGGCGAATTCTGGCCCGGGGCTGCTGCTGGGCCATCCCCTCCACACCCAGTCCAGGACCCGGGAGATGACCCTATCTTTCTTGGAATGGTGTGCAACTTCTTGTGCCTGAATGGGGCGGTCGGGAAGCAGCTCCAGGCTCATAACCTCTTGTGCAGGTGCTGGGTCAGGGCCTGTTTCCGGTAGTGGTAGCCTGCTGAGGGCGTCCGCATGGCCCATCGCCTTCCCAGGTCGGTGAATCAGTGCATACTGGTAGCTGGCAAGGAAAATTGACCACCTGAGGACGCGAGGAGACAGCACTTGGGGGGGTCTGCTTTTCGGGGGCAAACAAGCCAAGCAACGGCTTGTGGTCAGTCACCACGGTGAAGGGCCGCCCGTACAAGAAATCATGGAATTTTTTTACTCCCTTTACGATTGCCAGACCCTCCTTGTCGATTTGCGAGTAGTTCCGCTCGGTTGTGTTGAGTGTCTGGGAAAAGTACGCCACCGGTACCTCTCTTCCATCCGGGAGTTGGTGCCCCAGGACAGCTCCAATGCCATAGGGTGAGGCGTCGCATGCTAGCACCACCGGCAGCCTCTCGTCGAAGTGTGCCAAGACCGAGTTTGAGACAAGCAAGTCCTTGACTGCCTGGAATGCGGCCTCCTGGCGCTGGCCCCACACCCAAGGGGCCCGCTTGTCCAGGAGTCTGTGTAGGGGCTCCGCTACCGCCGCCTTGTGGGGAAGGAAGGAATGGTAAAAGTTCAATAGTCCCAAGAAGGCCTGAAGTTCAGTCTTGCTCTTGGGCGCTGGGGCATCACAAATGGCCCGTACCTTGTCCCCAGTCGGGTGGACCCCTTCTGCGTCCACCATAAATCCCAGAAAGTCCACCTGAGGCACTCCTAGTAGACATTTTTCCCGCTTCACCTTGAGACCCGCCGTCTGGAAACGGTGCAGAACGGTGCGGAGGCGGTCCTCAAACTCCTCTGGTGTGGGGCCGGCAATCAACACATCATCGAAGAAGGGGGTGACGCCAGGAATCCCTTTAAGGAGAGAGTCCATTATATTCTGGAATATGCCTGGTGCCACGCTGACACCGAATTGCAGCCGCTTTACCCTGAACGCTCCTCTGTGCGTCACAATCGTCTGTGCCTCTGCTGTGGCCTCATCTACTGGCAGCTGTTGATATGCTTGGGCCAAGTCCAGCTTGCCAAAAATTTTCGACCCAGCCAGGGTGGCAAGGACATGGCTGACCACTGGCACTGGGTATGCGTGGGCCGTGAGGGCCTTGTTTATGGTACATTTGTAGTCTGCGCAGATGCGGACCGAACCATTAGGCTTGACGGGTGTGACGATTGGGGTTTCCCAGGGAGCATTAGGCACCGGCTCCAGCACTCCTTGCTCTACGAGTCGGTCCAATTCCTCGTCTATACGGGGTTTCAAGGCGAACGGGACCCGGCGGGCCTTGAGCCTGACCGGTCGTACTGCGGGGTCAAGCTGTAGCGCAATGGGGGGGCCCGTATACTGTCCCAATTTCCCATCGAAAACCCCTGGAAATTCCTTGCATATGGCGTCCACGTCCACTTGTAAGCTAGTGTGGTTCACCCCGGTGACAGCTAGCCCCAGTGGTCCAAACCATGCCAATCCCAGTAAGCTAATGTAGGGGCCCTTGACCACAAGCAAGTCCAGTTGCCGCGTCCGCCCTCGGTATTGCACCCTGAAGGTCCCCACCCCCATTGTGGGGACCTTACGTTTCTGGAAGTCCCGGAGGGTGAATGGGGCCGGCCTGAGTTTGGGACCCCCAGTGGGACACAGTTTCCTTAAGGTCCTTGCCGAGATTATGGATAGAGTTGAACCCGTGTCAAGCTCCATGCGGCATGGGGCCCCCTCTATCTGTACCTCTACATAAATTTTCTCTACGTTGGGGTGGGGCAACTGGTATACCTGGAAGTCCGTGAGCTCCGTCGAGTTGCCTTGGTGCGTTGGGCCCCGGGACCTGGGGCTCTTGGATTGGTCATCTGATGCCTGGTGTCGGGTGGGCCGAGCCCGACACACCCGGGCGATGTGTCCCGATTTTCTGCACTGCCTGCACTCTGCGTTGCGGAAACGGCAGGTCCTCCTCTCGTGACTCTCCCCGCAGCTTGCGCAGTTCCCTCCTTCTCGTCGAGGCAGCTGTGGTCTGTGCGCTGCTTGAGTGCGCTGCTGTACTCGGTGCACCTCCTCCCTGTCGGATCCTGAGTCGTCGGTGAGGTCTTCATGGTGGACCCTCGGTTGGGATGGCAGGCTCGGCCGTGCCTCTTGGGTCGACCTCTCGGCAGCTTCTGTTGCCAGGGCCTCCTCCAGAGCGACCTGGAACGTTAGGTCCTTCTTAGCGTAGAGGCGTCGTTGCAGCTTCTCATCCTTCAGGCCACCGACGAGGCGGTCACGAAGCATGTTCTCCAGCTCTGAGAAGTTGCAGAACCGGGCGGCTTGGCGGAGAGAGGTCACAAACCCAGTTATGGTTTCCCCAGGGGCTTGCCGCTTTGCGTAGAAGGCATTTCGACGAGCCACCACTGAGGGCTGCGGCGAAAAGTGCCCCTTCAGCTGTTCCATTATTGTTTTGTATGGAACAGTAGCGACGTCTTCAGGCGCAAGGAGAGCCCGGGCGATTTCAAACGTCTCCTCTCCGCAGACGCTGAAGAATATCGCCCTCTTCTTGGCGTCTTCTTCGTCGGTGACCCCTTTGGCTTCTAGGAGGAAGGTGAAACGGGAGGCGTACGCTTCCCAGTCTCCAGATGCTGGGTTGAATGGCGAGAAGCTGCTGTTGGCTGCCATTCTGAGTTCCTTGTGCCCCGGAGCTGAAGCCTGGATACACGGTGCGAGGCAGCGGTGCGGCAGTTGGCGGTGCTGCGGTGCTGTGTGTGGCAGTCAGCTCAGCGGGATCCCATCCTCGTCGCCAGTGAAATATACTCAGAGTCGCAAAGTGATTTCATGCTCTTTATTCAGCTCATAGTGGTGAGGAGGAATGAATAAATGTCCCCTCACAGTATCTGCTTTATATACATTATTTACACAATGGGCTGCACATGATTGGCTAATTCTGGAATTCTACTGTAAGCCAATCAGGTTGTGGATTCACTTCTATCTGGAGCAGGATTGGGTGGTTCCTGCCAACCAATCATACTGCTGCATTGTTCTAGGACCAATCAGACTGCTGCATTCTGAATCCTATTGTTCTAGGACCAATCAGACTGCTGCCTTTTGGATCCTATTGTTCTAGGACCAATCAGACTGCTACAGTTTGGATCCTATTCAACTCAGTACATAACAACTCGGTTGGAGAAAGTACCTGCAGTGATGATTAGAACATGAAAGCTTTTTGGATTCTCCCCAGCATTGGTAAACTACTAGGGTAAAGTATGAATACAGTGGTAACCTCGGGTTACAGATGCTTCAGGTTACAGATGCTTCAGGTTACAGACTCTGCTAACCCAGAAATAGTACCTTGGGTTAAGAACTTTGCTTCAGGATGAGAACAGAAATCGTGCTCCGGCGGCGCAGTGGCAGCGGGAGGCCCCATTAGCTAAAGTGGTACCTGAGGTTAAGAACGAACCTCCAGAACGAATTAAGTTCTTAATCCAAGGTACCACTGTATTCAAGAAGATGAGCATGCAGGCTAACAAGCATTTCGCTTAGCTGATTACCCTCCGGAAGCAGGCAAAACCTTATTATTGGCTTTAAGGGTGCAGGTTACATCTGCTACTAACTTGAAGGATTCGCATGATTGGCTTCGCCAGTCTTCTTGCTCCAGAGCCACTGGGCTTTTTTATGTTATCATAAAACCATTCCATTCCTCTTCTTGGCATAGAGAGACAGTGGGGTGTACTGGTATAATAATAATAATAATAATAATAATAATAATAATAATAATAATAATTTTTATTTATACCCCGCCCTCCCCAGCCGAAGCCGGGCTCAGGGCGGCCAACAACAACAAAACAGTACAAAAGTACAGCACAAACAACACTCTAAAATCATTCATCATAAAATTAATTAATTCAAGCCACTGGCTATTTGAGTGTTGAAATAGGACCTGGGAGACCAGGGTTCAAATCCCCACTTGACCATGGGGCTCATTGGGTTACTCTGGGCTAGTCACTGCCGCTCAACCCAGCCTACTGCATATGGAGAGATAGAGAGCCATGTGCATCACCTTAAGCTTCTTGGAGTAAAGTAATATAATATACTTCCGCACATACCGCACATAGTTAAATTATAGGTGTGGTGAGACAACCATAAACTTAAGATAGCTTTAAAAGGAAATAAGACAATTCATAGAATCATAGAACCCTTCCCAACTCTACCTAGTATACCTGAAGGAGCGTCTCCACCCCCATTGTTCTGCCTGGATGCTAAGGTCCAGCGCCAAGGGCCTTCTGGTGGTTCCCTCACTGTGAGAAGCAAAGCTACAGGGAACCAGGCAGAGGGCCTTCTCGGTACTGGCACCCGCCCTTTGGAATGACCTCCCATCAGATGTCAAAGAGATAAACAACTACCTGACATTTAGAAGACATCTGAAGGCAGCCCTGTTCAGGGAAGTTTTCAATGTGTGACATTTTAATGTATTTTTAATCTTTGTTGGAAGCCGCCAAGAGTGGCTGGGGAAACCCAGCCAGATGGGTGGGGTACAAATAATAAATTATTATTATTATTATTATTATTATTATTATTATTACAATATATTTTGTGAGGTGAGGTGACCAGGGCTATACACAGTACTCCAACTGAATTGCAACTCATTACCAAACTTAAAACCATGGAGAGACCTGGTTTGAACAAAGACATTGGATTCTTATCCCATTATACATGACTAAGCCATTTCTCACCTTCTCACCCCTTGCCTTTTCCTGTAAGACCTATTACAGTCGTTAAGAGTCGTCAGCAGGCTCATCTCAGCTATCTGCCAATCTCCCATTCCCACCACCCTTCTGAGTAATACCCCTCCCCACCTTCTCACTATATAGAAGGATCTGGCAACTTCTGTTTCAGTGTATCTGAAGAAGTGTGCTTGCACACGAAAGCTCATAGCAAGAACTAACTTAGTTGGTCTTAAAGGTGCTACTGGAAGGATTTTTTTTATTTTGACTGTGGTTGCACAGTTTGTATAGCTGCATTATGAACTTGGAAGTTTTTATTTTCAATTCAAAGGAATTTGCCTTTTCCACAGCCACTACACACTACTGTCCATCACACATTATTGCTCTTCACACCCAACCATGATTTTTTTAAAAACACATGCTGTGGGCAGCAGCAAGACCAAGAAGGCATTTTCCTGGGTTCACCATAATTATTTGATGGCATTACATAATCTGAAAGATGATCACTGGGTTCCATCAGCTGAGGGTATATGACTGAAAACCAAATAGGAAGTTAGGCTACGCAGACCACAAGTACAGTAGGAGCAGCCTGAGGATAATAATCACAACTCTCCCTCCCACAAGTAACATTTGCGGTTGAGCTAATGAATACTGACAAGCTGTCTAGAATTATGTAGCAATACCAGCTTTTAAGAGCATGCTGGCGCTGATACAGGACTCCACTTGTGTGCGTTCTCTCACATTTGCATAGAGGGAAGAGAGATATAACTGAAGGAACGGCTGGCTTTACACATAATTCCGAAGCAATGCCAGTGACTGATTGTGCTTGGAACACAACATACAGAAACAGGCTTCCTTTTCTCTCTACTATTTGTTACGGACCGGTTGGACGCAGAGGAATGGTAGGAGGAACCAGCTGGGGAACCCCAAGGGAAGAAGGCTCAGAGCCTGGGATTGGTAGGACAACAATGAGTGGTCAGAGAGAGAAGACTGGGAGAAGGTGTCAGAAGCTGAAGAGGTAACAGGGCTTAGAGATCAGGGAGAGTCTGTGGCAAAGAGACGCCTGGAATCAGAATCAGAATCTGCAGCAGGAGAGTAGGGTGTGGGGAGGAGGTGGCAAGAGGCAGAGATGAGTCAGGCTGGTGAAGAGACATGGGTGTTTCCCACTCCTGCTGTGACCAGCTCCTCTCCTCCACTGGTCTCCCATAACCTGAAGAGGTATGACAGGCAAGAGGATGGGGCTTCAGATTACCTGGAAAGGAACCAGGGGAGGAGGAGACTTAGGGAGCTGTGGGAAGGCAGGTGTGCTGGGCCCGGGGGTAACCCGAGCAACGTGGTCCAGGTCCGGTCCCGAATCCAAGTGTTCCGCGAGGAGTCAGTCCGACAGGACCATAGCAGGACAAGAGGCAGGAAACCAGGCAAGGTCAGGCACAGGCTCACAGGCAGGTTCTAGCAAACAGCAACATTGCTCCCGCAACCTGGGGTGGGGTCCGACAGCCTTTTATCTCTGTTGGGGTAACGGCCGGTCCTGACCCCCTGGGGACTCACCTCCCTGTCTCACCCGTAGGTGAGCACCCCTCCTGCAAGTACTCAGGTCTCTCCTTCTCTCAGACCTCAGTCTCTGCAGCTTGGGAGATGTCGGTGGGTTACTAGACCCAGAGGCCACCTCAGCCTCTCCTGACCCAACTGGTAGTGGAGCAACTGTAAGTGATGGCCCAGCTGAAGGCAAGGAGGTAATCCCCGCATCTGGAGCCAGGGCAGGCTCAGGCCCCTGACTCAGCCCAGCTGGTGCTTGTTGTAGGGGAACCTGTGCAGACTCGGGCTCTTCAGAATCAGGCCCCAGACTCAGTTCAGATGCCACCTGAGGCAGAGGATCCGGTGCGGACCGAGACTCCTCTGGCTCCAAGTCCAAACCATCACAGCAGGGACCTTCAGTGGTAAAAACTGGGAGTAATATCGGCTGCTCCCTGTTCACTCACTGGCTCTGTTGGGCACAGCAGAAGGTGGACGTGACAATGCATTGGAGGAGCAGCAACTACCAACAGCTGCCCCTATCAGTGAGGAGACTAGGCTCACTGAAGGAGGAGAACCAATCTTGCCCAAGTCCTCCCCCACTCTCCAAAAACTGCCACCCTCTGGGAGGTGAATGCCAATCTCAAGCAAGATATTCACTGCCATCTTTCCTTCAGAGTTCTTTTATTGCTTATATGAGCACCTTCACTTTTCCAGTCAATTCCGAGCAAAAGGATCAGCGCAGGTCAGCTTGCTGGGTTTCAGCCAAGTGGAATTTCCCTTTCCCAGGTACTACAAAGGCATCCAACAGAGGACTCAAAGGTCAAGAGCTGTCACATGGGCTTCTTCGTGCTGTTGCAATTCTGCCTCTGGTGCATATGCATATTTCCTGAATAATAATGATCTCTCCCAAAGATCTCCATTTTTAAGTGATGGAATGTGTATTCTGAGTCAATACCTTGCTGTAGTCTTCAAACTACAAGATGGTGAGATGTACACCAATATTCTGGAGGGTATTTTAACAAACAACAACAACAAAACAAAAACAGCAGCTTGCATTTTTCTGAAAACCTTCTTGTCTTAGAAATGCCCTTTGGAGAAGCAATCATTGGCTTCACTGAACAGTTTGACATTAATCCATAGCCTGGTCTTCACTAACAATGACCTCTAGCTGTTTGGACTACATTCCCATCAGCCCCAGCTGATGTGGTTGTGCTCTGTGAACAGGATCTAGATTGAAACATACAGTTGTGATTGTAGGGCCCTTTCTGCTTTCTGTTTTCCCAATGAAAGCTTCTTCCTTCCATGTGCTGTTGACCTCCAACACTGCTATTTCCTACAAACAGTTTTGTGGGGGAAGTCAACAGGGAAATGACACAGAGGCAAAGTGTTAAACACTCCATCTGTGCCCTAGTCCTGACCTACATTATCACACTTCTGGCATTGCTGTTAAGAGAGACAGAGAGATGAGAGGATCCCAGGACCAGGGTTCTAGCTGGAGCTGATCCTACTGTTGGGCAAAGGAAGGAGGCCACATCAGGCAGCTGATTCTGGGTGTCACATAAGGGCAGCAGATGTTCAGCTGTGCATTGCAGGAAGTACAGTATCTGGTGGAGATCATAAGTGTAAAAGAGAAGTATAATAAATGTAGGTATGAGAAGGAGAGATTTTGGCTTCAGGTCTCCTGCTGCATAAAAGCAAGAGGAATAAGTACAAAGTTTCCCAAAACTATTATTACTAATCCAATTTATACCCTACAATGAAAGGAAGCATCTGAATAATGGCTTGTGGGAAGCTAGATTTACTGCTTTTGATTGCCATACTCATCTCTTCCTACATGGGGGGGAACAGAGTGAGGAATCGGGAAAACATTTGGCATTTAAGAGCCATTTCTGAAAGACAGAAGAATGGATTTAGGGAAGCAAAAGACAGGAGCATTTCATAACTGAGCCACAAAATGGCTGGATCTCCTGTCTCTGTGATTACCTATTACCTACAATTCATTTGTGACATTTCCTCAACAGGTACTTCATCAAGAGTGTGAAGTAGTATAACAATGTTCTGATGATGCCGGCAGGATCTCTGGCTATAGTATGCCTTGAACTGAAGCTCATCCTAAAAAAATATGGATCATATATACCGTTTGGATGTCTCAGGCTGGCTTATAAATGAAATTGGCTGCTGTTGCCTGCTGCTAATCAGTGTCATTGGCTGTGCCACAGAGTTCAAACATTAGAGGCAGGGACAAAACTCTTTTAGAAAGTAAGAAGAGCCTTCTAGATCAGGCCCGTGGCCCACCTAGACCAGCATCCTGTTCTCACAGAGGCCAACCAAGAAAGAAAATGAAGATAGCAATTTAGTGGCATGAGAAAATTGTTGCAGATTTCAATATTGTGTTGTTCGAAGTGACTGGAAGCACTGACTCCTTTTGGAAGAAATCTTTGTCCATGCCCACATGGACAATTTTTTTACTGGCAGAACTCTTCAAAACAAAACATAAGCATCAAAGATACAACCAAGATATCCTTACAATTTCTTGTGCTGTGCAGCACAGGCTCAACAGACCTATAAGCAAAGTTTCCTCTCTCTTTAACAGCATCCATTTCCCCGGAGCTGTTTTCCTTGAGAGCTTCATTTACATCTTCTGTTCCTTGTGGCATTCAGACAAAGAACTAACTGCCGCCACCCTTTCAAGATGGCGAATTTGCAGCTCAGTACCTTGGTCACCTGATCTAAGGTGACAACAGTTTAGAGTAACAGAAAACAATTGGGGAAAAATTCCTTCCAGTAGCACCTTAGAGACCAGCTAAGTTAGTTATTGGTATGAGCTTTCATGTGCATGCACACTTCTTCAGACACAGAAGAAGTGTGCATGCACATGAAAGCTCATACCAATAACTAACTGAGTTTGTTTCTAAGGGGCAACTGGAAGGAATTTTTTTATTTTGTTTCGACTACGGCAGACCAACACAGCTACCTACCTGTAACTAGAAAACAATCGGTAGGTAATCACTAACCCATTTAGGAGCTTAGAGCCCCTTGGAAAAAACTACTGTGTAAAACCCCCAATGTTAGCAATACACATTTAGCCATTTTCCCTTTTAAACTTTCGTTAATACATATATATCTCAATTAAATCTATTATACTTAACAAATCTGGCTTAGAGAATGAGCTGGTTGACCACCATTCTTAAAGGCTGACCTTTAGCTAATTTGCTGCTTGCTGGTGCAGCGAAGTGGGAACAATCCCAGAAGTGGAACCAGACTTGAATTATAATCAAACCAGCTCCCTACCACTGGACGAAATCCACTGCTGTGCCAACCCTGATCAGTTACCATGCAGCATCTGCTTAAAAACATGTAATATTTATTTTTATTCAGACAGTCGTACCTTGGATCCCAAACTCCTTCCGAGTCGAATGTTTTGGCTCCTAAACGCCACAAACCCAGAAGTGAGTGTTCCAGTTTGCAAACGTTCTTTGGAACCCAAACGTCCGACGCAACTTTCGCGGCTTCCGAATGTTTTGGAAGTCGAATGGACTTCTGGAACAGATTCCGTTCGACTTCCAAGTTACAACTGTATTTATTAGTTGCTTTTTCAAAAAAGAAACAAAAGCTACTCAAAGCTACTCACAGCAGTAAATAAATATCACATACTTGAAAACCAGCATAAAAACAAAACAAGGGTAGGGGGCGGGAATCCAAAACGTATGCATATTTCTTTTTAAGTTCCCTGGGAAGAAGGACTGTTAAGCTACTGTGGGATTTGCAGCCTCTCATCACCCTTAAGAAATAACAGCTCCGGGGATTCTTTGGGGGGAAGCCCAAAATGATATAACAGTGCTTTAAATGTATGGATCAGACGTGGCCTGTCTCTCCCACGTCACACAAGACGTGGCCCTTAGTCATGGGCTGCAGCTGTCCTGGCCTTACTCCTCAGTGCTCACCCCTTCCCGCCTCTCATTCTCTCAGCAGGCTTTTCAGAGAGAGAAGTGGCCTTTATAGCATGCAAAACCCAATAATTACTTATCTGGGTTTGTCACTAAGTAGGAAGAGCGTATCAATTTGTTTTGGTCTCTGTGCAACCTTGCTATTATCTCTTTCAGTGGGACGCCTGGATAAAAAAGAAGGCTCTCTCTCTCTCTCTCTCTCTCTCTCTCTCTCTCTGTGTGTGTGTCTGTGTGAAATTACCGTAACTTGTGTGGGGTTGAAGAAAAGCGAGTTGCATTTCCTGCTTTACTTGACAACCTTTTTCTTAAAACCAGTTTTCTGATAGTGAACCAAATGAAAACCTAAGAAATGCTTTGGTTCCATTTCCTCAGTGTTTCCACTGATCTGGCAGCAACACTTTCTCCTCCCAGATACTGAAGGGCCAGCGCTCAGTTCGTTGGCCAAGAAGCTATGCCTTAATATACCAGATATGAAATGAAGTCTTGATAATAAACTGTACAATGCAGCATTCAGAACTCTGGGCATTCCTCTGCAACAGGAACACAGCAACACGTCCTGAATGGACAAAGGGGGCATTTGAAATGAACCCTTTTGTTACTCTTTTGTTGTGTAATTTTGTAAGGGGGAAAATACTGGCTATTTGCGGCATTCAGCTGCGTAGGATGTAGGACTTCATTTATTCACTGATGTCTTGTTTCATTCTGGCGTCGTCTGGTAAATTAGTGGTTTAATAACCCAATGGCGGGGGAGATCTCATTTTTCAGAAAACATGGTGCTTTTTGAGAATACAAGAAGAGCTTTGCTGGGTCAGGCCAATGGCCCATCTGGTCCAATCAACTGTGCTGACCCTGAGGAGGACCTGAATGCAAGAGCGCTCTCCCTTCCTGCGGTTTCTAGCAACTTTTGAAACAGAAAGTGCTTCCTTATGCAGAGTCTATCTGGTTCACTTCATACCCCGAATGGAGACTGACCACCAAGGTCTTTCCCATAACATCTCCATGAGATCCTTTTAAATGCAGACACTAGAGATTAAAGGTAGGAACTTACTTCATGAGGGTAAAGGTAAAGATAAAGGACCTCTGAATGGTTAAGTCCAGTCAAATACGACTATGGGGTTGCTGCGCTCATCTCGCTTTCAGGCTGAGGGAGCTGGCGTTTGTCCACAGATAGCTTTCCAGGTCATGTGGCCAGCATGACTAAATTGCTTCTGGCACAACGGAACACTGTGATGAAAACCATTTACCTTCCCACCATAGCGGTACCTATTTATCTACTTGCACTGGCGTGCTTTCGAACTGCTAGGTTGGCAGGAGCTGGGACTGAGCAACGGGAGCTCACTCCATCACGGGGATTCAAACTGCCAACCTTCTGATTGGCAAGCCCGAGAAGCTCAGTGGTTTAGACCACAGCATTTAGACCACAGCACCACCTGTGTCCCATTTACTTCATCACTTCTACTATTATTTAATGCCCTCCACCTGCAAGCTGGAAAACTAGATGCTTTTGTTTATTTATAACACTTATATCCTGCCCCGCCCCCCGGAAACTCAAGGTGACACATATGGGTTCTTCCCCTTCTCCTGTTATCTTCGCAACAACCTTGTGAGGAAGTTTAGGCTGAGAAAGAGTGACAGGTCCAAGATCATTCAGTGAGTTCCATGACCAAGTGAGGATTAGAACCCGAATCTCCTTGGTCACAGCCAGACACTCTAATCACTATACTGCAACTACTCCTAGTGGGGTGTATTCCTCAGTTACACAGAAAGCTGCGTTATGCCATTGTCAGACCACTGGACCACCTACCTCAGAATTGTCTAGCAAGGGTAGTTGACGCAGTGTCCTCCAGAGGTTGTACAACTCACATCATCTCACATTTATATACCAAAACAACCCAAAACTTCCAAGCAGGTTATAGGGTGGGTGTTGGAATTCCACAACATCTGGGGCACCAGATGCTAATCATTGTCTTGCTGCAGGGATGCAGATCCTGTCTCTCTCTAGATTGTACTGCACTCCAGTTCCTGTCATCCTGTCCACAGTGGCTGGGAAGGATGGGAACTGGAGTCAAACAACATCCAGAAGGACACAGGTTCCCCAAATCTGAACCACTCCAAATCCCTCTTGGATGTGTGAAAACACGTATCTGGTTCTTTGAATCTTGGCCCTCATACTGTGCACTTTTTCAATTTATATTGAGACATTTTCATTCATCGACCAACCTTTGTGCCACAGAGAAGCACAAAAATTTCTCACGAGGAAGGAACATCTTTCCCATGTTAGAAAATTGCCAGCATAGCTTTTAAAATAAAATTAAAACCTCATCATTTGAACATGAAGTTCGTGTGAAATCATTGTGGAAAATACTGGAAAACACAGCACAGCACATTTCCACAGACAGTGACCTTAGATTCCTATAAATCAGTGTCTTCTTTTCTCTCTGGAAACTAAAAAAGAGGAAGATTCGGTGATTCTTGATTTTTCTTTTCCCTTTTCTTTGTAACAGCATTGAATCAGCTCTGACTCAGGGTCAAACTACACATTACATTAAATGCATAGTGTGCAGAACCACATCAGGATCAAATCATATAGGGAAGGGGAGCTTTGATTCCAACAAAATTTACCCCACATGCAACACTTAGCCTTTGAAAAATGCCCCCTTAAGTGTAACTTGACCCTCAGGAGTGACTATTAGAAAGACACACTTGGCCACTTAACTATGGTCCTCCAGATTTTGTTGGACTCCTCTTCCCATCAGCCACAGGGTGCATGATCAATGGCCAGGAATGATGGGAGGTGTGGTCCAACAATATATAAGTGGGGCACAAGTTCCCTGTCACTGCTCTAGCCATATATATTTAACATTACTAATAGTAGGTGGCTTATAATCGGGCATGAATAATACTTTTTACATGAATTTTAAACACACACGCACCAGTTCCTGAGCAGCCTAGCTAATCGTACAATAAGATGCACATTTTAATGGCATTTGACGCCAAGATAAAAATACTTCCAAAATGACACTATACATCCTCACATTATGAAAATTGACTTCCTGACTTTGCCTTGTTTTGGTAATTCCATTCTCGTGGCGAATGGCATTTCTATGATGGATCCAGCCCAACCATTTAACAAAACAGTAGCCAAGATCAAAGAAAAGAGGAAGGAAGAAAAGAGACAACCCAGAGACATTTTGAAAAGATATTTCCAAGACCTACACCTAAAGACATGTCTGCCACAGTGTTTAAGAAACTGGAAAGCCTAAGGCAACCCAAAACAGCTTAATACAATTCGCCTGTCCTTGTCTGAATTATGTTTGGAGTCTGAAGGAGTAGGGAGAGATGATAGCAAACAAGATATTGCAACGCAGCAACTGCTAATGGTCTGAACATGGAAAATTGGAAGTCAGCCATGGACAACACAGTTACGTCAACTATTCTTCAGTGCAGGAAATAAAACACTCTCCGAAGAGACTCCAGAATATCATTGCCAGGCTGCTCTTGCCATCTCCAAATGACTTTAAGCCTCAAAGAGCCCCGCTGAAATGAAATTACAAGCTTCAAACATGTGGACCCTGCAAGGTGTGTGTTGACAGGTCCTCTTGCAACACAAAGCACACAATTCCCCATGGAAGCAGACTGGGAAATGTCAAAGCGAGAACCTACAGAACATAGCTGTGGAAAATCAATCTTAATATACTAGATATCAAATTGCAAAAAAAGACAATTGTTTTAGGGAGCATGTGCTGCTTTTTTTAAAAAAATAAACACATAATAGTTTTCCCAAGAGGGTGCTATTCTTTTGACTCCCCTGCTGCCCTCTCTCCTGATCCGACTCTCATGGTCTTTACTCCAGGGTAGGTCATCCTCCCCTCGTTTAGAGTTTTCTCTGCAGTTCACCATCAGTTCTCACTCGATCTCAGAGAGCAAGTCACGTGCCTGAAAAATTAAGCACAACCCCCATCTTCGCAGAGAACTCCAGCAACTCAGAAAGCTCGTCTCATAGCTTGTGTAGGAGGTGGAAAGAAAAAGTGCTAAATATGCATTCAATCCTGTGAATGCTCTTCACACAACATGCCCTAAAAATATATGCTAATTTACTGAATAACATGCTGTACACAGCTTAAAGAAAGGGTGTCTATCCAGGCCTTGGTTTATGTGCAGCCCAGCTCTTTAGGGTTACTGTACTGTGGTCACATCCACACCATACATACAAAACATATAGTTCCCCCCAAATTATCCTGGGAGCTGTAGAGGATGTGAAGGGGGGGAGGAAGCACCATCGCTTCCCCCAGCAACAAAGGGTAGTCCAATAAAGGACTCCGGGGGGCGTTGCCCTGTCCGAAGCCTATGGAGGTGTGGGCCTAAGGCACGCCCCCGAGCGGTGACCCCGAGGGAGCTCCTATTTGATGTGCCTCAGCAGGACTCCCTCGACTGGTGGTTAACCCTTCACGCAATTGGGCTGGAGCCGGCTAGTCGATAGGACCAATGCCTAAGGCCAATACCACTCATTCCAGTAATCAATAAAGTTGTGGCCTAATTCGCCCATTTAACCTTATATTCAGTGTGTCGTGTCTTTATTTCTTCTGGGGGGAGGCGGGAACTCGCCACGCAATAATAATCCTTCTACTTCCATCTATTGAACGTCAGGACAAGTGTCTCACAGCTGAATCACCTTTCCAGGGACTGCCCTTTTAAAGCTGTTTGGAGTGGGGTGTGGGAGACGATCAAAATCTTCTCAAAGTCTGGAAATAATCCTTCTCTAACTCTGTAATAAATCCTTCTCGTGCTTTTTCAACTCCCTTCACCTCTTCCCCCTAAGGCAGATGTTCTGTGTATATATTAGAAGCTGATCTGATCTCTTTTAAAATTATGCCTTGAGAGCTCTGGACAATGGAAATACTGTCCACTGGGATCTAGCAGACGACCAAATAATTAAGCTATTGTGACATGTGAGTGCAAAAGCTGTTAGAGGCGGATGCATTTATCTTGCATTGTTGACTCACCTCATGAATTCATCCCGACATGGGTTGAACAAGTATTTAATGGAAGATTGGTATAATCCTTAAATAAGTTGTGCTTTAAATGATAATGAATCAATGTTTCTTTTTAAAAAAATAATATTTATTAATTTTCAACCGTTTAAACACAACAAAACAGAAAGACAAAAAAAAAGAAAAAAGAAAGAAAAAAAGAAAAACATAAAACTAACAAAGCAAGACACAAACCATTTCAAACACAAAACAATTTCAATGTCTTATCTTTCATTCTCTTATTTCCACGACCTCCTCACACCTCCCTTTTTGTTTTCCACTTCTATTAATTATTTCAGCAATTCCTTTCCATCTTCCTCTTTTTTCTATCCTATAATTATCTTAACATATTCTAGCCTTATTTTCCCTTTAATACACTATTAATCTATTTATACTTGATTCCTTATAGCATTTCTACTAAAGCCATATAACTTCATTCCAACATTTTTCTAACATTCATTATTTTTACAGTATTTCTATAAAAAGTCTTAAACTTTTTCCAGTCTTCTTCCACCAGCTCTTCTCCCTGGTCTCGGATTTCTGCCAGTCGTTTCTGCCAATTCCATATAGTCCATCAACTTCATCTGCCATTCTTCCCGAATGGATAAATCTTGTGTCTTCCAGTACTTCACAATGAGTATTCTTGCTGCTATTGTTGCATACATGAAACAAATTCTATCCTTCTTTAACACCAATTGGCCGACCATGCCCAGGAGAAAGGCCTCTGGTTTCTTCAAAAGGGTATATTTAAATACCTTTTTCATTTCGTTATGAATCATCTCCCAGAGTGTCCTTGGGCATGTCCACCAAAGGTGAACTCTAATCCTCAAATTCGTCTGTTTTTCTTTAAGTTCAGTCATAGCAAGCGTCAACATATGTTCATCAAATTGCCTCTGTAGGGCTGGGGCTCTCTTTCTCTTTCTCTCCAGTTGTGTTACTTTGCCTTCAGCAGCAACAGCTTTTTCCCTGACTTCCTCCACAGTTTGCCATATCAAAATAGGTTCTTGTATCAATTTCTGGGTGGTTTCTGTATTGGTATTATTTATACTTTCTGTATTTAAGTTAATTTTAGTAATTGAAACATCCACTTTCGCATTTATCGTGTCCATTTTCCTGTGAAGCTGATCCAATGAGTCGTTTATCTTATATAATGCAGCCACTAAAGCCTCTTCTGTCGACATTCCTCTTGGTTTTAAATATACTAGTACAAAGACAGCAACAGAAAGAACAGGAGGGCCTAATGATAGACCTCTCCTGGATTGTTACCAAGTCCTCCCAGACCTTAATGTTTTATCAGCAGTTGACTGGTCTGTTTTTCCTCTTCCATTTACCATAACACTTAAAAGATTCAAGGTCAGTCCCAGAGTCTCACGGTTTTTAACTTGCAGCTGGAAATTCCCCTAGTCCAGCTCTTGTAAAGCAACCGGTTTCAAAGGCTTCCACTAGGGGAAAACAGTTTCTATTTGTAATAGTCAATAGTATCCTCTTTTAAACAATCCAAAATTAGTTTCAAGTTAGTTTCAATTTTCAGTTACTTTTACTCCTTTTTAAAGCAGCCGGAGACAGTAGAAACAATGTATTTCTCTTATTTAACTAGCTGTCAATGAACGTTCTAAACGCTGTCAATGAAAATTCCAAAAGACGTCAGTCCTACTAGCAGCCCATTTCCAGGGTCAGAGCGGCAGTATTTTAAGTCTCTTCACTCTCTCCCGCAGGCATACTCAATCCGCAACTTCCCCCTCTCTTCTCCTGCCTCCAAGAGGGGGTTTAATGTTCTTTAACATTGGAAATTTGATCTTTTACAAAAGACCTTCCAGGACTCCAGCTTGCAACTTCATTGCCTCAGTCTATTTACAAAAGGGGGAGGCGGACTTCCTGTTTTGAACCTCCCCGTTACGGTACCAAATTAAACATTTAGAAATCCAATTCTTCCACTTCAGTTCTACTCACGGGTAATTACTTTAAAGTCAAATTGTCCACAGGAAAAGGTCAGCGCTCTCCGGCAACAGCTATGCGGCTTCGTTCCGTGGAAGAAGCAGACGATTCGATGCACAGCGCCGCTCACCCCATGTCGCTCCGGAGCCCCAAAAACCGGGGTTCCCCGCGAGTGGGGGAGGCGCAAAAGGTGCCCACCGAATCCCACGTTCACAGGCTTCTCCCGCCTGTGATTTTAATGGGTCTCCGCCTTTGCCGTGGTGGCCAGACCCAGATTCCCATGGAGCAGATTCCTCCCGGTCAGAGGAATTCCGCCATTACCGGAGGCGCCTCCCCGGAAGTCCCCGATAAAGAATCAATGTTTCGAGGGGGAATCAGTTGCATTTAAGATTGATTTTATCCATGATGGGACTAAAGCAACATACCTTCTCTACCTTTCCTGACTCCCCAGTTTGTACTTTTCTTGTCTACATATTGATGTTGGAGGTAATATACAGATATATTGTATCTAAGCACATAATTATTCAAACACCCCCACAAGGCTGAGCAGTATTACAATTCTCATATTGCTGACGAGGGGGTGGGAGGAATAAGAAACAATAATGATTTGAAGCCATCTTGCCATTTCAGAACAGGAGCAAGCCCTGAGTGGGAACTTCCCAGACTACAGCTCTGTCTCTCAGACATTGTTTGTGTCTACAAAGTGCCCTCATGACTACTGTATTAACCTAATTCTTTGCATTTTTTATTTTTTCTTCTGCTTGCACATTCCACACTTTATGTTAATATCTTGCTCGATGAAGATCTCTGGAGAACTCAGTAGTTTGCCATACTTTTATGACAGAACTTTGCAAAGGTTCTGCACCCTTTCCAGCAACAACATCCAGAAACAACCCACCCACCTACTTGTGGGATGCAGCTGTTAGATGTTGAAAAGAACTCTGATTTCCAAGTTGCCAATAGTTTGGAATGTTGCTGTTCAGTATCTTCATATTGTAAGGTAAACACAATTTTCAGCCCAATTTTCTTTATTAGCACGTCAGCATGTTTAAGGATTTGGCTTAAACCCAACAACCTTCAGAATGGCTCTCAATAGCAGAATCTAAATACAATAAATCACAGGCAAAAACAACAACAACAAAATAGCCAGGATAAGATCAGATCAGAAGAGCCAAAAATGATATAGTAGCACAATTAATTTAGCTGTCCCAAAACCTGCCTCAAAAGGGCTAATTTTGATCAATAGTCATGCAAACTTCTTTGCTGAAGACATACTGGAAAGTCAGGGAGAAATCCACGTTTTCTAAGTAGAGGGAATTTTTTTTAATGTTCCCTTTTCCTTTTAATTGGGGAAGCCCATCCTACACGGGAGAGCCCCAGTGAAGGTTGACCACAAGAGTGAGGCCAAAATAAAGGTGCAATTCACAAACACACACTGTTGTCTTCCTATTTCTTTGCTATACCAACATGAGTATGTTTTCTGAGAGCCATGCAGATAGAATGAATAAAAACAGCCTTCCTGATTCCAACATAATTACAAGTATTACTTGTGTGAAAGATGCACAAGTAATAAAAAATACAGAGAGAGGCTTTCTTCTTAACCACGATCCATCAGGTTCCCTAGTGGTTTGTAGCTTGTTCATTGTAAATGTTGGAAAATGGCATTAGAAAAGAGCTTAAACCAAATGCACAGTAAAACACAGTTTCCTTTATCAATAATAATAATAAAGTGGAGAAGAATTGCAAAAAAAAGGCCACTACAATATCTCTGGAGAGAAGTTACTTACAACAAGGCTTTTATAGAAGACAAGAAACTGAAAATGGAGTTTAACATTCTCAGAGCAGCTTAACAATCCATCTCTCTTCCCAGTGAAGTCTGAGCCCTGTGGCTCTGTGAGAGGAACAGGGAGTCTCCTAACTACTTTCAGCACCCTTAACAACTAGGATTGTTTGGCAAAAGCCATGGTTGTTTACAGTGGTACAGTCCTGCTTTAAATGCCTCGTGGGTCATCTTCAGGAGAAGAAAGCCACTTCCGCCCTACAGAGGAAGTGGGTTTGTGGGCTTCACGGCCCCACCATGCGCGTGGTGGCTGGAGCCCAGCCCCGTGCGATTGGGAGATTCCCGGCCGTGTCACACCCTGGCCAGCCAATTGGCTGGCTCTGGGGGCGTGGCCTGCCCTATTTAAGGCAGGACGCGGCCAGCAGTAAACCCTACACAAATCCAGAGTAAAGACGCTAAGACCGCTGGAAAGCGCCTTGTACGCCTCTCTCTGCCAAGCTGCTGTCAAAAGTATTGCTCTGCTTTCCTTTGAACCACATCAGCAAGGCTGAGAAAAGTGTCTTGTGGTCTGGGCAGTCCAGGACCTGCACACACACTGCCACGGCTTGCACCCCTGGGGTGGCCACTTTGGTGCTATTAACTCAGCAAAAACAATGCGAGAGGCTGCCATCACGAGTTGTCGGTCTTTGCAGCCACAGCAGGCTCTGAGATTCCCCAGCAGTTTGACTTTGGCCCCAGAGGCGCACTCCATTGTCTCTCAAGACAGACAGATGCCAACAACAACAACAACCAATGTATAGTGCTTATGGGGTCTAAGACTGGGGACACTTTGTTTTAAATCCACACTCAGAAACGACACTCACCTCCGAGTGTGGGTTAGCCAGTCGCTATATTGGTCTCACAGAGACCAATGTGAAGATAAAACTAGGGCAGAGGGACAGAGAAGGCGTGTGTGTTGCCTTGATCTGCTTTAAGGGTGAGATATAAAAGCGTGAAATATTAAACAAACATGTGGTTGGCTGTCATAGCGCTGCGCATTGTGCTGACTTAGAGTATATTGTGGGGTGAGGTAATGCTTAACACAGTTCTTTGAAGTGAGGGGCAGGGCAACACATAATAGAATGGCATCCCATCATATGTCCAGCAGTTACCTGGACGTAACAACAAAAACAGGTAGTAAAAAATGGGACGGGGTTTGCGCTTAAGTTGTAGATAATCTTAAAACAAGGCTGTGGACTCCAAATCCTATCAACCCCAGCCAGTGTTGTCAGTGGTCAAGTATTATGGGATCGGTAGCCCAATGACACCTGGAGGGCCACAGGTTCTCCCACTTCTGCACTTAAAAGGTGTAAAAGTAAAAGGACGCGGGTGGCGCTGTAGGGACGTGGGTGGCGCTGTGGGTAAAACCTCAGTGCCTAGGACTTGCCGATCGTATGGTCGGCGGTTCGAATCCCCGCGGCGGGGTGAGCTCCCGTCTATTGGTCCCAGCTCCTGCCCACCTAGCAGTTCGAAAGCACCCTTAAGTGCAAGTAGATAAATAGGTGCCGCTTTATAGCGGGAAGGTAAACGGCGTTTCCGTGTGCTGCGCTGGTGCTGGCTCACCAGTGCAGCTTCGTCACGCTGGCCACGTGACCCGGAAGTGTCTCCGGACAGCGCTGGCCCTCGGCCTCTTAAGTGAGATGGGTGCACAACCCTAGAGTCAGACACGACTGGCCCGTACGGGCAGGGGTACCTTTACCTTTACCTTAAAAGTACCACAGAAAAATATCAGCGTTAAATCCATCCCTCTCAACTTTATAGTAGATAAACTAACCTGTTTGGCCAACTGGTCCTTCTTGACAAAGCCAGTGGCAGCGGCGATATTTCCGGCACCTTCCACTGTCTTTTGTGCCACGGCTGTGACACCAGTCACTACAGCTCCTCCCACGTTTGACACTCCCTCTTTAGTTTTCTCTGCCACTGTGGAAAAGGCAAAAGTTTTTGATTTTGAGGTAAACTTGGCCTGCTCACAGCTCTCGACATCATGTGAAAGCAAGTTGGCTCTGCGTGAGTCTCCCTTCAGGAAGGTTTCTTCACAAGACTTCATGGCATGTGGGACTCTCCCCCAGCACCACACGCCACTAGTCCAGGCCTGCTAGCCTGAACACAACCTTTCCTTGGGTTGCAGAATCAGTGATGGAGCATGTAACTTTGCATGTGGAACCTCTAGGGATAGGAGAGCCCATCAATTTTGGGTTTCTCTTGGTTTCTCCTTTTTCCACGTTTACACTTCATCACTTTTCCAAACAGGTTTGGGATTTATGTTAGACTTAGCAGGTGCGTGGGGGGCAGAAAAAGGAAGAAAATGTTCCTTTGCAATAGGAGAAATCCTTGCAATGAAGGAGCATTTCGCTTAGTGCTCCACTGAATACAACCGTATTTCTTTTAAATAACTGCTGGGGGAGGGGGAAATCCATGAGCAAATATGTTATGCATGTTATATTTTAGCCTTCTGTGGATGGCAAAGATTTGCAATCCTCCTATCATTGTCCCGGGACTTTGTGCTTTGTGGGGCAGGAGAAGGGAGAGCAGACAAGATCAGCTACCAGCCCACTTAACATTTCCCCATGCATGGAGCTGGGCACTAAAGGGGGTGGGCAGGGAAGAATGCAGGATTTCTTTTTTATGTCCACCTGAAAATTCACCAGCATTTTAGTGCAAATTTCTCCTAAGAAACGCATATGCAACTTTGCCTAATATACACAATTTTGCAAAGCAATTTTTCTCTACATTCTTTGCATCTTATTTTCACTAAAATGTGCATTTTTAGATATGCTTTATCCTAGCATGTGCATTTTTAATATACATTACTGAGCATTGCAAAATGCAGAGAAGTGTGAATTGTTGTGTTTCAGTTCATGTATTGTTTTGGCAAGTGCCCGTTAGGTAGGCTCGCCTTTAAATATGAACTGAATTGTATTTCTTCCTCATTGCAATAGGTCAGGGAGATTGTTCCAGGGGAAACGCAGCCATTGACAGAGAAAAGGTTCTCTGCTTGTGCTAAAGTTATAGCTGCGGGCACATTTGTTCCCCAGCAAGACTGAGTTGTGTGCTTTCCAGCATGCTTGATTTTATCCCACACCTACTTGCCTCCATGAATCAGAGCCTACTCAGAAATAAAGGTTTCTTGAAGGGATAGGTGGGAGGTTTAGCATGGATTTAGAAACAGAGATGCAGTGATGGGCTTACCTGTTGTAACCCCATGAACAACTCCGTCCCTGGTCTTCGAACCTGTTTTTAAAAATATATATTAAAAAGGAGAAGAATTAATAAGCAGCGGGGCTCAGTAAAACAGTTTTTAGTAAACACACAGGCAGAGAGTCACAGTATTTCATATGCACCCCACTTCCCCAAGGAATAGCAAGCTCGGAGGGCAACTTTTTTTACAGAGCCAGTTTTCTTGTGAAAACTTGTAATAGTTTTCTGTATTTGTTGAGCCAAAGATAATAGAATCATAGAGTTGGAAGGGACTGTGAGGGTCATTTAGTCCAACCCCCTGCGAAGCAGGAATCTTTTTGCCTAATGTGGGGCTCGGACCCACAACCCTGAAATTTAAGAGTCTCATACTCTACTGACTGAGCTAGGTGGATGCATGGTGGTTTGTATCCACATTTACTTGGGAGTGGACACGGAGCAATGGATCCAAACTACAAGAAAGAAGATTCCACCTAAACATTAGGAAGAACTTCCTGACAGTAAGAGCTGTTCGACAGTGGAATTTGCTGCCAAGGAGTGTGGTGGAGTTTCCTTCTTTGGAGGTCTTTAAGCAGAGGCTTGACAACCATATGTCAGGAGTGCTCTGATGGTGTTTCCTGCTTGGCAGGGGGTTGGACTCGATGGCCCTTGTGGTCTCTTCCAACTCTATGATTCTATGATTCTAAGTCCTATTTGACTCAATGAGACAGACTTCTAAGTCAAAATGTATTGGACTGCATTGCCGCTCCCCCCAAAGCCCAACAGCAACCCCCCACAATCCACCCACAGAGACTGCTTCTTCTGTTTGCATGTAAACAAAGCAAGTCCCTCAAAACCAATTTCAACAAAACTGGAAAACTGTTTTCTATGGTTCTCACTCAGACCAGAAGGGTGCGGCCTGCACTCCACGCTGACATTAACAAACCAATGAACAACAACCATAGTAACTGGTGGCCAATCACTAAACAGGAAGACATATGTGCTCTGCCCTGCCCCAAATGGTGAGAAGTTCCAGCTCACGCCATCCTTTGGAGGAAAGAGAGTACTTCACACACACCTTGCATCAGCTTCCCCCCTTACTGTTTGCTTTGGAGATCACCCTCTCAAAGCTCTGATGGCCAACACTCAAGAGAAATCTCTATACAGTATATGTATCAAGCATTCAGCTCCCATTGAGAAAACACCAACCACTCACAAATGAGCCATTAAACAAGCCATCTTCCTAGAAAAGGAATGGCTGATGGCCAGATATATCAGTTTCATGCAACTGTAATGATAATATAAAGTTAGGTTGCTTTCAGATGCGGGGGGGGGCTTAAGATTGCAAGTAGGTCTTTCAGATGTCAGAAAGAGGTTGGCAACAGGATCGTGGTTGTTGTTTTTAACTGACTTGATTTGCAACAGAAAGGGTAATTGGGTTAAATTGGGGAAGGAGGGAATGGAAGCTGGCATTTTGATGCCAACAACATCATGCGCATGCTGTGAAAAACCTGTATGCATGAGCTCCACTGCCCCCACAACACCTGTCTGGAAGCATCCTTAGAACTTAGTTTCATACTCAGGATGCTATCAATACCTGAAGTCTGCTTATAGCGCTATAAAGTAGGGCTGTTTGCAGTTCTGTGATCTGGAAAAGACTGGGAGAGTGTGGGCTAGCAAGAGAGAAGGGAACATGGTGTTTCATGCCCTGAGCTATCATTTTGCACAAAGAGGATAACTTCCGTTTTGCAGATTCAAGACTCACTCTACCTTGGCAGGTGGGAGGCGAAGGCCTATACAACACCATTAACATACAAAGCTGCCTTATACCAGATCTGACCATTGAGCCCATTGAGCCCAGCCTAGTCTACTTTGACTGGCAGCAGCTCTCCAAATCTCAAACTGATATCTTTCTTATCATCTGTCTGATTGTTTCAACCAGAGATGCCAGGGATTGAAACTGGGATTTTATGTATGTGAAACACATCTGTCACCTGCTAGCCTGGATAGTTCAGTTGGTTAGAGTGTTGTGCTGTTAATGCCACTGTTGCAGGTTTGATCCCCCCAAGGGACAGCAGCATATTCCTGGATTGTAGGGGGTTGAATGAGATGATCCTCAGGGTCCTTTCCACCTCTGCAATTCTATAATTCTGTGGTCCTTCCTTCTCTGTCTAATATATGTAGTGACTGCAGGGTAGAGCCATATGTTTACCACTTTCTGCAGACACCATGGTGCCAAGAATGAAAACATCAAAATGATTCTAGTATCTAAAAAATGTAGGAAAAAAGCAATATGTGAATCAGCCATGAGAGATGCAGTTACTGTTCCAGGTATGAAATCCTGGCAGAGCAATCTTTTGCAATCCATAAGACTGGCAGAGGTATGCCATGTATCATTTCTATACCTTTCAAGTGAGAACATAGTAGTGTATGGGTAAAATAATCTGACAAATTGTTTTCTAAAAGGCATCCATATAATATTTTACTACAGCTGGGCTGAAGGGGCAGACATCGGCTATGTTTGCACATCATGGTAGGCCATAAACGATGGCTTGCTGTGGACAAGCAAATCACAACCACTTCGTTGCCCCCGCTTCACACTGCGAGAAAACAATCCATAATTCCTGGTTTATGGTTAGGGATGTTATGGAAATTCCAATAAAAGTGAGTAAGGAAGTGGTAATTGCTGCAGGTGGTGTGTTCATCTTGTTCCGGAATGGATATCAGTTAAGCGAATGCGATCAGTATTCAATCATATTGTTGTTGGTTTTAAATCTGCAAATGTTATGTAGTTAATGACTTGTTTAAAAAGGTAAAGGGACCCCTGACCATTAGATCCAGTCGTGACTGACTCTGGGGTTGCGGCGCTCCTCTCGCTTTATTGGTCGAGGGAGCCGGCGTACAGCTTCCGGGTCATGTGGCCAGCATGACTAAGCCGCTTCTGGCGAACCAGAGCAGCGCACGGAAACGCCGTTTACCTTCCCGCCAGAGCGGTACCTATTTATCTACTTGCACTTTGATGTGCTTTCAAACTGCTAGGTTGGCAGGAGCAGGGACCGAACAACGAGAGCTCAGCCCGTCGCGGGGATTCGAACCGCCGACCTTCTGATCGGAAAGTCCTAGGTTTAACCCACAGCGCCACCCACGTCCCTTATGATTTGTTTAGATGTGTCCTTTGCAATGAAATGAACGTAAGTCATGTAACTTAAGAGAAATAGTGAACAGCAAGAAGAACAATGTAGCATTTGGTACAGTGGTCAGGTTGCTGCACTGAACCGGGGACCCGAGGGTTCAAATCACTGGCTGATATTTTTGACCTTTGCGTACCTCGCAGGGTTGTCCTGAGTATGAAGCACAGAAAAGAACCATGTCTGTCACCTTGTTCTCCTTGGAGGCAAGGTGGTCTAGAAACATGATAAATAAACAAAATATTTTTGCTGCCTACAAAGTCAAGGCACCCTGAGGCAAAGTGATGGGGAACTTCTTGAGTCAGTGGGCCAAGGTGGGCTTACCTGGGTGAAGTGGGCTAGAGTGGCCAGTTCTGCATCACAAAGAAGAAAAGAAAGAGGACACAGGCCAGCACATCATGTGCATATGCTAAATTTATATAGATGCAAATTTAGCAGCGATTGCTGTTATTTAAACTGGATCGCAGCACCTCTCACACTGACACCATCTGCTATTCAGGTGCTAGCTGCTGATCAGCAGCTTCCAGGCTCCTGCTCTTCCTTCTCAAGGTTCTAAATCTTTAACCCAGATTTGGACCAGACAGCCTTTCAAACAGAGGTCTCCTTCAAATGGAGGACTGCTTTCTGATAACCCTTCCAAACAGGGGATTGTTTGGGGCACACGGCTATCCTAGTGGTGGCTCTGCTCTCTAGACAGCAGTCTGCAGCTGGGTCTAGTCTGCCTTTCAATTTCCCACTGTAATAAGAATTTTAAGGTCTTAGATATATATTAAATGTTCATAAATGTACCAACCAAGCATGTACATAGATCAGCACAGGAAGACCGACCTGAAACCATTTATTATTCCCAGACTGACCAAATGTTTTCTGTGCAAGGTCAAAGGAAAATGGAAAAGCCTCCCCATTGTCTTTTCCTTCACAAATCCTGTCTTAAGGGTATGTCTGTCTGTGTCTATATGGGGTGAGCCTGTGACCTGGCTCAGGAACTAAGTATTTATCATTACAAAAGACTGGCCAGGCTTCCCAGGGTATCCAATCAAGTGAGCATTAACAGGTAACCTGTCAGACGAGATAAACAACGCACTCAGATTTCTGCTGTAGACCGTCCTATCTGCGATGTAGGTATGATGTATCTGGGGGTGGTGGTCTTGAGCTACACCCCTTCTGTGATGTAGGTATGATGTATGGAGGGGTGGTCTTGAGCTCCAGGGCAGGGCAATTTAAAATGTCTATATAAGGGCGGACACACCTTTGTTCTGGGTTCCTCCTCCTTTCCTGCGTGTGAGGGGAGCACCCTGTTGCAACAGATCAATAAAGATCAGGCTTACTAGCTGCTTTGCTTCTCAATATTCTCTGTTTGGCCTCTGTTATTTTCTCCTACCAATAGGGAACCTATGTAAGGACTCTATATGTGTTCTTGGATACCCCATAAGGGGAAAAGGGCACATTTTGTTTACAACATGTGCCAGAGAAAATCTAGGTAAGGAGGTTTGCAGGGAATTGAATGATTGCCTAGACCCAGCCATCTGGTGCCAGTCCAAGTTCTGGGCCTGGAAAAAGAAAACAAGGGGAGGTCAGGTGGGTAACCTGGCAAGACACTGGGACCTGGCAAAACAGTGGGACTCCAACATCTGCCCCAGGGTGATGATCCCAGCCGCATCCAAAGAATAGGAGCACTCATTCTTTCTTTCCCACACACTCCCACTGATTTGCCTGACATATTTTCCTCTCTCTTACAAGTTGAAGAAGAAATAAAGGAATTTATTTGTCCTTTGCTCTGATGGTTGGCCATTTCCCCAATTTGCAAGCAGGGGGTCGATCTCCTACAGACAGTCTGGCATCTTTACTAAGCAGGATACCTTACGGTTCCATAGCAAGCATGAAGTCATCTCACGTGACAAAGGCAGAGCAGCCTTGCCTTTATTAAATAATCTGGTTTTTTATTTCCCTATTTCCCTCCTGGTTACCAAGGGATATTTTTTCAGAGCTGGTCATAGAATTGTAAGATGATCCTAGGTATACTGTTACAGACTGAGGAGCGGGGACTGCCTTAAACCCTAGAAATTAATAAATGGCAGGATTTTGATTATTTTGGGGTGTTGAGGGGAAAATTGGAGGCCAGTGGAAAAGTGTAGGCTAAGCCAGGGCCTCACCTGGGACAAAGGCATTAATATGACAAAAGGTGTTGATGGCCCATATAGGAGGACTCTTGGGATCTAGATCTATAGGAGAGTCTTTAGATCAAGGTGTGCTGGGAAGGAGAAGAAGGTGAAAACAAAGGGGGAGATAGATCTTGGCAGGCTGGCTTGCACTCCAGTGCTGCACTGCTGTGGGGAACAAGCCTCTCTTGAAGGGGTAAATATGTGAATAAGACCTAGTTCTTAAAGCTACAACCGTATTTGCTGTGTCTTCAGTTCTCCAAACCCTGGGTGAGAGCCCGGAAGTCCCTGGCATCTTGCCAGCGCTTGGCAGAAAGTGTGGGTGGCACCCAACTTCTGTAACAATACAGTACAGAAGGTCTCATGGTTTCAGGCTGAGAGACCAGCTGGCAAGCCTGTGTGGGACACAGGTCATGAACCCCTGATGTTGCTGGACTACAGGTCCCATCATCCCTGACCATTGACTATGCTAGTGTGGGACGATAGAGTAGGTAGAGTACAAAAACATCCAGAAAGTACCACATTGGATACCCTAGTTGGAGATGCTGTTATTTTCTTTTGTGCGGTTTCACACAGTCACCTTGGAGTGTGACTCCCCACAGTTGTGCTGCTCCTATAGAAACACAGGTTGTAGAGTTGGATAGAGTTGGATAGGACCCAAAGGGTCATCTCGTTCTTCCCCCGCAATGCAGGACCCACAACTGTTGTGAGGTTTCAAAACACATGCATATGAAGAAAGCGCCAGTCTGGAATACCCACTACAGCACAAATAAAATCAAATCACCTTCAAAAATAGGTGCTAAAACCCAATATACATATCAGGGATTAAAAACAAGACCCTTAAGATGGGCACCTGCAAAGGTGGGACTACAAAGTCTACTCAGATCAACATCAACATGTTCCTCCCTCAGACACAAGAACCCCCACAAAGTCGATGTGTGAATCATTCCTGATTTGATTCTGAAACTTTTTGTATAATGACATGACCATGTGCACATCATCACGCTCTACTTCTGCAGTCATATACCTGTCTATTCATATGTAAGCCCCACTGTAGTAGATAGGACTTACTGCCTTCCCGCTGCCCCCCAAGCTTGTAGGGCTGGCGGTGGGGGGAAGTCTCCAGCCTCAAAGATCCAGCCTCAAAGATCCAAAGAGTTCCTGCTGCGTTCCGGAGGCTTCGGGTTCCTTTAGCTGAAGCCGGGAGAGCAAGGTTTCAGACGGCTATCCCTGAAGCCAACCCCTCTCGCTATCCAGGCTTCAGCGAAAGCAACGCAAAGCCTCCGGAGCACGGAGGGAGCGCTCCCTCTGCACTTCGGAGGCTCTGCGTTGCTATCGCTGAAGCCGAGGAGCCTGCATTCGCTCCACAGGACGCACACACATTTCCCCTTCATTTTTGGAGGGGAAAATGTGCATCCCATAGAGCGAAAAATACAGTAATCCCAGGTAAGTGCAAATATAGAATTGCAACCTTTGTCACAACTAATCCCTCCCATCTTTCTATTAAATGGCTTGCAATGAACTGGAATAATTAAAATTATAATTAATGGGAAAACATCAATTACCAAAAAGTGACTATTAATGAATGTTAAGAAAATTAATCAAATAAATAAAAACTAGACCCTGCTGGGCACTTTGAAGTCAGTTGGATGATTAACGTGTTTAAAAATTATGCCATGTGGTTAAATGATCTGCTCTACACTCTGCTGCACTGATTCCAACAAAACTTCCAAGCTTATCTATATGAAAGAGCCAACAAAATGATAAGTGCTATAGCTATGGTACCCAGGAAGGGAAAAAACACAGTAAGTTCCCTTCTTATTTCTAAAAACATTGTATGCAATAAAGAGTAGACCGATTGAAATTAATGAACATGACTAAGGTCCATTAATTTCAAAACATCTAGACTGAGTAGCAGTACCAGCATAGTTACTGAGTCTCTGGCCACATTCACACCATACATTTAAAGCACTGTAATATGCAGGTGGCGCTGTGGGTTAAACCGCAGAGTCTAGGACTTGCCAATCAGAAGGTTGGTGGTTCGAATCCCCGCGACGGGGTGAGCTCCCGTTGCTCGGTCCCTGCTCCTGCCAACCTAGCAGTTCGAAAGCACGTCAAAGTGCAAGTAGATAAATAGGTACTGCTCTGGTGGTAAACAGCGTTTCCGTGTGCTGCTCTGGTTCACCAGAAGCGGCTTAGTCATGCTGGTTACATGACCTGGAAGCTGTACACTGGCTCTCTCGGCCAATAAAGCGAGATGAGCGCCGCAACCCCAGAGTCGGCCACGACTGGACCTAACGGTCAGGGGTCCCTTTACCTTTACCTTAATACCACTTCAAACAGTCATGGCTTCCGCCAAATAATTCTGGGAGCTGTAGTTTGTTAAAGGTGTTGAGAGTTGTTAGGAGGCCCCCTATTCCTCTCACAGAGCTACAATTCCGAGAGTTTCTTGTAAAAAGGGAATGTCATTTGTTAAACTATTTTTGTATTTGTACAAAATGTTAGCATTGTCATTCTCCAGGATTCAACCGCCCTCTCAGAGACTCTTAAGTGAAGTTACATCTCTGAAGGAGGAATGGGTGCACCCTTGTCTTTTGCACATATATCCATGTAAATCAGGGGTGGGGAGCCCCAGGCCCGGGGGTGAAATGTAGCTTGACCCTTGTAAACTATTCCCAGGCTACCCTTTCACTGGTCCTGCTCCACACCTTGAGTGTTTTTTGGCTGGACCATGTCCTTGAATTCTGATCATGCTTCTTCCTTGTCTAGATGGAGGGTAGAGAGGTGCAAGAGTTTGTCCAGAAACTAGCTTACTGTTCAAAGGTAAAATTTATATTTGCATACTCTCCAACACCCTGAAGGCAAATATTGGGATGCCACCTTCTTGGAAGCCATCTTCCTGGATTTTTCCCCGAGAGAGAGAGAACCTTGGCCGTTTTGGGCGCCATGATCTTGCATGATATCATGTTGCGATTGCCGCATGAAAACAGTGCTTTATTCAGGCACTGTGCCCCAAAACACGCATTTTTGGGGCACCACACAAGTTCGCAACCCTGAAAAAGCACTTTTTAGGGGGGAGGGGGAATTGTGACACGAAATCAAGTGAGGTAATGATGCCCCCAATGCCAGCCACTTTCTTGTGAAAAAAAAAGGGGTTGACATGGTTTTTGACATGATTTTTTTTTGGGGGGGGGGGAGATGCGCTTGTGGTTCTGCTAATTTTTGCCTCTGGCCCTGCCTACCAATGGTATGTGGCCCTCAGAAGATTGGCTGGAAACGAATGTGGCCCTCAGGCCAAATAAATGTTCCCCAATCCCAATGTAAATGAATGTACATGAACACCAAGGCATTGTTTTACATGCTACAGTTGCTGAGGTAGGTTGAAATGGCTAATGAGTCTATGGAAACTTAGCTTTTCAAGTAGATTATTTGGGCCTATTACCCTCTTGGCTTTTAAACTAGTGGAGGGCAGGCTATTGCAAAGCAAAGCAATGGCTTGGCTGGCCCTGCCATTAGGCAGAGAGAAGCAGCTGCCTTAGACAGCAGTTACAGGTGGCAAGGAGTGAGAGTTAAGTGTTGGAGGACAGAGCTGCATGCTGCATGACCTGCTCTACCATCACCTAAACTCACCTTCTCTGGTGTGGTGGAAGATGCTGGCCCATCAACAGTGGATGATCCAGCTGCTCATCTAACCAGCTTCTATTACACATTGGTAAGGATGGGGGGCTGAGATGCGGGTGGCACTGTGGGTTAAGCCACAGAGCCTAGGACTTGCTGATCAGAAGGTCGGCGGTTCGAATCCCCGCGACGGGGTGAGCTCCCATTGCTTCTGCCCACCTAGCAGTTCGAAAGCACGTCAAAGTGCAAGTAGATAAATAGGTACCACTCCAGCGGGAAGGTAAAAAGTGTTTCTGTGAGCTGCTCTGGTTCACCAGAAAAAGCTTAGTCATGCTGGCCACATGACCTGGAAGCTGTACGCTGGCTCCCTCAGCCAATAAAGTGAGATGAGCGCCGCAACCCCAGAGTTGGCCACGACTGGACCTAATGGTCAGGGGTCCCTTTACCTTTAAGGATGGGGGGCAGCAATGATGGAGGGGGTTAGGCTTGTGCAGCGATTCTCAGGACAAGAATTGGAGAGTCATCAGAGGCTCATTCCTATTTTAACCTGTGATATGCTGGAAGATACGAGTGAGAACTTTGTAGGAGGAGGAGAGCAAGCTCCTGTTTAGAGGGTCTGGGATAGCTGTGAAATAAATTAACAAGGTTTTTATTTGCTGGGGTGGGGAGAGCTACACTCAAATTCCATTGCTTTTTATCATCTATCTATCAATAATATCTTGAGTAAAAAGCTGGAATGCTGCTTATTCAAAGAAAGAAAACAGTTTATACCAAGACAAAAAAACCCCCCAATATACTATTGTAATAATCTGTGGGAGAAACACCCATGTAGCTCTTTTTTTTTTTTTTTTTAACAGTGAAAGCATGCATTGCTCTTTATCAGGCAACTGGAGGTATGCTCTAGGACGGCCCTGAACCATGAATTCCTACTTGGTAGTAGGGAAGACCAAGCACTTCCCCTCAAGGCAAATCAATTATGAAGCTCTCCAGCTCTTTTCAGCCGCTTGCACACCAGATGGCGAGGGGAGGTTGGGGGAGATGGCATAATAAAACTCAGAGAAAATGCATGTTCTCAACCAAATCTTCTGTGGAAAAGCTGCTTCACGCTAGCTATGAATCATGCAATCACACATAGGTTTTGTTTTTTTGGGGGGAGGGGGGAATCAACAGGCCCTGCACTGATCACAACCCAATCTAGATCGTTCCTAAACTGTATTATCAAGGAGGAATCTGATATGCATCCAGTTCTGCCGTGCTCTTGCATCCCAAGAGAGCACGATCCAGAAAATGAAGGAAGCCAGGGTGCAGCAATGCAGAGAGTGTCCGGGTTGCTTCTGAGTGCCTTCTGCTGTGTTCTGTTGACCAGCGTCAATGAGCTCTAAGCAAGAGATGTGGTCTAGGAGGAGAGATGGTTGAATGGGATCGAGCTTCCCTATACCTAGAGGTAGGGGGCAGGTGCTGCCAATTCTCCATCTTTACTTTTCATATACAGTGGTACCTCAGGTTACAGACGCTTCAGGTTACAGACTCCGCTAACCCAGAAATAGTGCTTCAGTTTAAGAACTTTGCTTCAGGATGAGAACAGAAATCATGCTCTGGCGGCGCGGCGGCAGCGGGAGGCCCTATTAGCTAAAGTGGTACCTCAGGTTAAAAACAGTTTCAGGTTAAGAACGGACCTCCAGAACGAATTAAGTTCTTAACCCGAGGTACCACTGTATAGTTATGGTCTGAAGACATGAGACCATCACCTTATGAATACTAAGCAAGTCTGGGTCTGGCCAGGGCCTGGATGTGTGACTGCCAGGGAGAAGCATATGTACACCACCATATGTACTTTCTTCACGACGAAAGAAATTTTAGGAAAGGCAAGATACACAGTTTAAAATGAGTACTCCTGGGGGAGGGGGCGGAGAATCAAGAACAGGAACAGAACCTAGCTACTGAGTTGTTTTAGAGGCCAACACTATTTGTGATGATTCAGAAGCAAACTGGACTGGTAGTTGAATCTGTTAGCAAAGTCAATTCAGGAGTGCAGATGGAGAAATAAGCAGGTGTTTTGTCTTCCTTCCTTCAGACCTTATACATAGCAAGGAGACATTTGACCAAACATACAGAAGAAAAACTTCCTCAGAACTACACAGCCAATCAGAGCATGTGCTACTTCATCAAATATCATGAAACTCTGACAGGTTGCTAAGCAACATCTCTTCCCTCCCCAGCATGGTTAGTTGACTTCCTGATTAAAGAATTAACCCATTGCAAACTGAAGATCCCTGCTCTAGCATTTCCAGCAGTATCACTACCCCAGTAGTGATGAACAGAATTTTCTGTTGTCTTCTGCATTCAAAAAATGGGCTCTACCACTGAATGATAGTCCCTCTTTAATAAATATCTCCAACCTGGGCACTGAACTGCAATACTTTACTTGGAGGATTTTGCCGACTCTTACTTTTTACAGTACTCAGAATTTAATGCTTAGAAAGCAAGGCTTAGGTCTGTCTCTTTCAACTTTATGAATCACCCACATGTTCGAAACAAGTTTGGCGCTGCCACTATCGATGAGTAAGAACACCAAGTCGCTCAGGTACAGGAGAGGCAGAAATTGGGGAGCCTGTTCCTAAGTTGTCACCCTTTCCCCTTCTTAGTCCTTCTCATTTTCTCCCTGCAGGTTCCCCACTTTTAAGATATGGGGATGCTCAGGGAGGCCAGGCAGTGTAGAAGGTTTGCTGTTCTGTATTTTAGTATTAGCAAAAAACCCACAATTTTTCCTAAACATTTTTTTTTTAAGTAGGAAGCACTTTATCTAGCACCACTGCAACCAAATTCACATGAAGTACTACATAATGGTCTCGAAAAAACGGTGGAAGGGATCTGGATAAGCATATAGTAGTGAGTTCATGAGTCATTATCTGCTAAGTGTCCATGACAATGAATGCAGACACCTTCTCCAGAGGAGCATGTGTGTAATAGTCATGCCTGCCGGGGTGAAAAATGGCTGGTGCTCAGTAGCAACAGCTGCCAGTTTCATGGCTGTGAAACACAGCCATTTCACAGAAAAAGGAACCATTTCCAGGCTCCTGCTGCTGCTTGGCTGCTTTAGTCACCTGCAGTGTTGCTCCACGAAAACCACCAATTCTGAAAAGGTTGTATGAAGCAACTAATAATAATGTTTGGGCATATACTTGAGGGCACTTTCAGACTTCTCGCTGTTTTTAGGTGGGATTCAATCACATACCGGCAAATTCAAGTTGCCCAATAGTGCTGATAATGCCAAAGTTGCAGGTTCAATCCCTGTAAGGGACAGCTGCATATTCCTGCATTGCAGGAGGTTGGACCCTATGATCTTCCAAAAGATTCGACTTTTTGCAGCATGCAAAGTGATGGAGAAACACACTGGACATTGTGCAATAACACACACTATTATGGAATGTCACCCAACCTTCTCACAAACAAATCAGGATGTATGCTCATTGAACAGGTCACCCAGAAGTTCCTTAAGCTGTGCCTCTAAATTTAGGTAAAGGTAAAGGTACCCCTGCCCGTACGGGCCAGTCGTGACCGACTCTAGGGTTGTGCGCTCATCTCACTCAAGAGGCCGGGGGCCAGCGCTGTCCGGAGACACTTCCGGGTCACGTGGCCAGCGTGACAAAGCTGCACTGGTGAGCCAGCACCAGTGCTGCACACGGAAACGCTGTTTACCTTCCCGCTATAAAGCGGTACCTATTTATCTACTTGCACTTAGGGGTGCTTTCGAACTGCTAGGTGGGCAGGAGCTGGGACCGAAAGACGGGAGCTCACCCCGCCGCGGGGATTCGAACCGCCGACCTTACGATCAGCAAGTCCTAGGCACTGAGGTTTTACCCACAGCGCCACCCGCGTCCCTTCGCCTCTAAATTTAGTTTAACGTTAATTCTGTCCTCCAAAGGAACCCTAGGAATTGCTGCTATTTGAAGCAAGCTGGGTGTCTCTATCAGGCAAAAAATGACCTCAGCCGAGCTAAATTCCCAGGATTCTTTGGGAGAAGCTATGATGGTGTGAATCCAATAACTGTGTAGTGTAAACATACCCTTGGTTTGTTTGCATCTGCAGATGAACACAACAACTCTCATTCTTGCTGAATATACTTATATCTTCAGTGCCCAACGCTCAACTTTCTTTCAAACTTGTAGTAGCTTTACCTCAGAGATGCGGGTCTGTGTCCTCCAGATGCTGTTTCCACTCCAACTCCCATCCCTGTTTTACACAAATGTTCACAGCTTATGCCTGGATAGCTCTTCCCCTCCTATCTCCCTCCATTCCCATCGGTCTTTGAGACAGTGCAGACAATCCTAACATCCATGAGTTCTCCTTTCTGGAGAACCTTGGTCATCTTGTTAGATGACATGCCAAGTGGCAAGGAGAATCTTACCACACACATCAAGTATAGAAGCCTACTTTGGCATTAAGCAGTACATAAATAAAATAAAAGAACAATAATAATGTTATCTATTAATGAACAACAGCAGCAGCAGCAATGTAAACTTATATTTGTTGTTGTCCTCAAAACTTGCATACAGCTTTATATTTCAACAGGAAGAGAGTACGGAAGAGAGCATCACCAAAAAAAGATACGTTGGATACCTTGGACATTTCATCATTGTCTTTTGGATTGGACCCCCCCCCCCCCCCCGATAAGGAGCTAACGTTACTACCAACAGAAGAGGTACAAGATCTGGGGGCAGTTGGGGGAGCACCAAAGTAGTCACAGGATGGCGCTGCAGGCCCTGAGCTGGAATGTGCATGGCCTTAACATTTCGGAGAAAAGGCGACGAGTGTTTCATTTATTGAAAAAAGAGCAATTGGACTTGATTTGTTTACAAGAAACGCACGTGACAAGGTTACATAGGAAATTATTAAGCAACAAAAAATTAGGCCAAGAATTTATTTCATCGGATAAAGTAAAAAAAAGAGGAGTGGTTCTCTATGCAAAGGAGAACCTATCACCTAAATTTATCTTTAAAGATGGACAAGGAAGACTTGTAGCAATTGAAATTCAATTTCAAGGAGATAAATTTTTGGTGATAGGTATTTATGCACCAAATGAAGGGAAATCGGAATTCTTCAAAAAGCTACATGAAATCTTGATGGACTATTTGGATTACAATATGATTCTAATGGGAGACATGAATGGTGTTGTATCTACGAATATGGATAAGGCACAAAGACAAACAATCACCAAGGACGGAAGACTACCAAAAACATTTTTTGATATGACTGAAAATTTAGACTTAATTGACACTTGGAGAATGAAGAATCCTCTGGGAAGAGAGGGAACTTTCTTCTCAGAGGCAAAAATGACATGGACAAGAATTGACCAAATCTGGGTAACTAGAGGACTGGCTCCAAAGATTAGCAAGGTTGAAATTTGTCCAAAGACCTGCTCTGATCACAATGCTGTGAAGATGGAAATGAAATTAATGCCAACTGGTTCCTTCAGATGGAGGATGAATGACTCTTTGTTTAGGAATGATGAATTTATTAAAAAGGCCCAAAAAACTTTGAAAGATTATTTTGAGATAAATAAGAATACTACAGTGGAAAAAAGAGTAATCTGGGACGCAAGTAAAGCTGTAATGAGAGGTTTTTTGATACAACAGAATGCAATTAAGAAGAGAATGCAAAATGAGAAAAAAGATAAAATTTTGGAAAAAATAAAAGAAGGAGAGAAGAAACTGAGGGCGAAACCAAAGTCCCAGGAAATTCTAAAAGAAATAAAGCTTTACCAAGTACAATATATGAAAATGATGAATCAGGAAATAGAATGGAAGATTAAACAGATGAGACAAAAGACATTTGAATCAGCAAATAAGTGTGGGAAACTGCTGGCTTGGCAATTGAAAAAAAGACAAAAATTAAATACCATTACGAATCTGGAAGTGGAAGGAAAGAATATACAGAATCCAGCTGAAATTAGAAGGTGCTTCCAGAGGTATTTTAAACAATTATATACACAAGAAAAGCAGAATGAAATGGACATTGATAAATTTCTGGAAATAAATGGACTACAAAAAATTTCCCAAGAAAATAAATTAATGCTTGATTATAAAATAACGGATCAGGAAGTAGAAAGGGCCATTCAGAATATGCAACTAGGTAAATCTCCAGGACCGGATGGACTGACTTCTAGATACTACAGATCTTTGAAAGAATGGTTAATACAACCATTAAAGGAAGTCTGTAATGAAATATTGGAAGGGAAAAGGGCACCTGAGTCGTGGAAAGAAGCATACATTACACTTATACCAAAATTAGAGTCGGAAAGGACGCAACTTAAAAACTACCGTCCCATATCACTGCTTAATGTGGATTATAAAATTTTTGCAGACATTTTGGCTAAAAGATTAAAAAAGGTGTTAGCAGAAGAAATTCATAAAGACCAAGCGGGCTTTCTCCCGGGCAGGCATTTGTCTGATAATACGAGGAATATAATTAATATTCTAGAAAAGCTACAAGTGAAGATTAACACTAAAGCAGTTCTGATTTTTTGGACGCGGAGAAAGCCTTTGACAATGTTTCCCGGAGTTTTATGAAGAAGAATTTAACGGGGATGGGGGTTGGTAAAAGCTTTGGAAATGGCATAGGTGCAATTTACTCGGAACAAAAGGCTAAATTAATTGTGAATAACGTAGTGACGGAAGAATTTAAGATTGAGAAAGGAACACGACAGGGCTGCCCAATCTCTCCATTGCTTTTTATTTTGGTCCTGGAGGTTCTGTTAAATATGATTAGAAGGGATCAATTGGTTAAAGGTATACAAGTGGGAGCTAAACAGTACAAACTGAAAGCACTTGCAGATGACCTAGTATTGACTTTACAGGAGCCAGAATCAAGTACAAAAAGAGTATTAGAATTGATTCAAGAATTTGGCCAGGTAGCAGGTTTTAAGCTGAATAAGATGAAAACTAAGGTTCTGGAGAAAAACCTGAATGTGATTGAGAGAGAGAAGTTTCAGAGGGAGACAGGTCTGACACTGGTTAAGAAAGTGAAATATTTAGGGGTTAATATGACTGCTAAGAATGTGAATCTATTTAAGGATAACTATGAAAAATGTTGGACTGAAGTGAAAAAAGATTTAGAAATATGGTCAAATTTGAAGCTATCGTTGCTAGGCCGAATTGCTGTGATAAAAATGAATGTATTGCCAAGAATGTTATTTCTGTTTCAATCACTGCAAATTTTGGACAAAATGGACTGTTTCAAGAAGTGGCAGAGAGATATTTCTAGATTTGTCTGGCAGGGCAAGAAGCCTTGTATAAAATTTAAGATTTTAACTGATGCTAAAGAAAGAGGTGGATTTGCCCTGCCAGACTTAAAACTTTATTATGAATCAGCCGCTTTTTGTTGGCTGAGAGAATGGATGCTTCTTGAAAACACGGATGTTTTGGATTTGGAAGGTTTCAATAATGTATTTGGTTGGCATGCATATTTGTGGTATGATAAGGTCAAAGCACACAAAGCGTTCAAAAACCATATTGTAAGAAAAGCACTGTTTAATGTCTGGATAAGATATAAGGATTTGTTAGAAAATAAAACCCCAAGATGGCTGTCACCTATGGAGGCAAAGGCCCAGAAAAAACTCAATATGGAGGCCAAATGGCCGAAGTATTGGGAAATTTTGGAACAAGAGGGTGACAGATTAAAACTACAGAGCTTTGAAAAATTAAAGAACAGAGTGCGAGATTGGCTCCATTATTACCAAATAATGGAGGCATATAATCAGGATAAAAAGCTAGGTTTTCAGGTGGAAAAATCAAAGCTGGAAACAGAATTGTTAGACCCTAAAGTTAAGAATTTGTCAAGAGTGTATAACTTGCTGTTGAAATGGAATACTCAGGATGAAATGGTGAAATCTGCTATGATTAAATGGGCACAGGATGTTGGACATAATATTATGATGGCTGACTGGGAACAGTTATGGACCACAGGTATGAAATTTACGGCATGTAATGCCTTAAAAGAGAATTTAATGAAAATGATTTATAGGTGGTACATAACACTAGTTAAGCTTGCAAAAATTTATCATTTGCCCGATAATAAATGTTGGAAATGTAATGAAATTGAAGGTACATTCTTTCACCTTTGGTGGACATGCCCAAAGATTAAGGCATTCTGGGAGATGATCCATAATGAAATGAAAAAGGTATTTAAATATACCTTTATAAAGAAACCAGAGGCCTTTATCCTGGGCATGGTGGGCCAATTGGTGCCAAAGAAGGACAGAGTTTTTTTCATGTACGCCACAACAGCAGCAAGAATACTCATCGCTAAGCATTGGAAGACACAAGACCTACCTACCAGGGAAGAATGGCAGATGAAGCTGATGGATTACATGGAATTGGCGGAAATGACTGGCAGAATCCGAGACCAGGGAGAAGAGTCGGTGGAAGAAGATTGGAAAAAATTTAAAGTATATTTACAGAAATATTCTAAAATTAATGAATGTTAGAAGGATGCTGGAAACAAGCGACATGACTTTAGTAGAAATACTATAAAGAATTAAGTATGAATAGATTGACATTGGGTAAAGGGGTAAATTTAAGGCTAAAATGTGTTAAGATAAATTATGGAACTAAATTTGAGAAAGAGGGAAAGAACTTGCTGGAATAATTAATTGAACTAGAATACAAAAAAGGAGGTGTGAGGAAGTCGAGGAAATAAGCAAATGAAAGATAAGGATATGAAAATACGGGATTTTTTAAATTTTTGTTTGTTCTTTTTTGGGTTTCTTAAATGTTTTTTCTTTTTTGCCTTTTTTGTATTGTTGATGTTTTGCATTACTGTATTTATTTTTGTTTCTGAGGTTTTGTAATTGTTTATTGCTTGTATTTCTTTTTTGTTTCTCTTTTCTTTTTTTCTCTGTAATGTTTAAACTTTAATAAATATCTTATAAATATATATATATATATATATATATATATCTTTCAACAGGAATATCTAAACCAGGGGTGGGAGCAATGGGCCCTCCAGATGTTGCTGAACTACAAATCCCATCAACCCCTGCAAGTATGGCCAATGGGCAGAGATTATGGGAGTTGCAGTTCAGAAACATCTGGAGGGCCAGATTTTCCCCACCCCTCTCTAAGCAGATCGTGTGTGCACACACGATCACATACAACCCCACTTTTTATCTTGTATTCTTGTTCAGATGTCAAGGAGATAAAGCTAAGGATACAACTTTTAGAAGATGTTTTATTATGTTTCTATATGTGTTGGAAACCACCCAGAGTGGCTGGGGCAACCCAGATAGATGGGAAGGGTATAATACTACTACTACTGATAATAATACTAATAGTGGTAATAATAATGTATGGCAATATGTATAATAAAATGGTTGTGGGCACCCAGTTTCTAAACATCACAATGTAAAGCAGTGAAAGAAGAAAAAAATGACTGTCTCTTAGATCTTGTTGCCCACCTACCTACATAGAGAACTCCTTCTTTTGTTTTCCCTGCTGCTTCCGCCATGCCCTGCTTGGTCTTCTCTGCTGCCGCCACAACTCCTTCCTTGGCTCTGTTAAATCCTTTCATGAATACATCCATGGCTAAAGAATGTCAATATCCAGCCCTGGAAAGAAAGACAAAGAAAACAAATTAAATGAAGGCAGAGAGAGAGAGAGAGAGAGAGAGAGAGAGAGAGAGAGAGAGTTCAGCATTTGATGCCCACCTGTTCATACAGTGCAAGTTGAATCCATGGAGACAAAAAGATATGGAGCTAATCAAGGCACAATAACGGAAACAGGATCATGGCCATTGAACCCAATACAGGAAGGGTTGAAGCTCAGTGGTAAATTTAGCTGCTCAGTGATGGGCCTATCAACATGGAACGCCTTCCCATGAAAAGTGTGTTTGGCTTATCTGTTAACTGATTTTAATGTTGTTGTTGTTTTAAAAAAGACCTGTCTGAGTACATCCACTTTTAGTCAAATGATGTTGCTGGTCTTCATTTTTTTAGACTGTCATTTTAATGTTGCTGCTAAATATTGCTGGTTTGGAGTGAAATGTATAGTTGTGTGTTGTTGTCACAATGAGTCATGCTTTATCTTTAAAACTATGCAATGATCTGATTTGAGATCTGATTCTGGTTCTGACTTTGTGCTGGCCATCAGGCGGTGGCTTTTTCCACCTGCCTTGCCCTACCCTCCAGTCCTAGAAGCCTTCAGAAAGAAGGTGCTGCCACGAGCATCATGTGGATGTGTCTTTTAACGAACTGAATAGAGTGGAAGATGATGAGTCAAGGAGGTGGGGAGAGCCTGTGTATGAATTCAGCAGTACTTAGTTTATTATTTAATTGCTACCTTGTTAATGTTGTTAGAATGGTTTTATCGATTATGAATGCTGTAGCACTTTGTAAATCCTATATTATTACAGTGGTACCTCTGGTTACATACTTAATTCGTTCCAGATGTCCGTTCTTAACCTGAAACTGTTCTTAACCTGAAGCACCACTTTAGCTAATGGGGCCTCCTGCTGCCACTGCGCCGCCGGAGCCCGATTTCTGTTCTCATCCTGAAGCAAAGTTCTTAACCCGAGGTACTATTTCTGGGTTAGCGGAGTCTGTAACCTGAAGCGTATGTAACCTGAAGCGTATGTAACCCGAGGTACCACTGTATTATTATTATTATTATTATCATTATCATTATTATTATTATACTATTATTATTATTATTATTATTAATTAAATTTATACACCACCACCACCCCATCTGTAGATCCCTGGGCAGTTCACGATATCCAAAACAAGATAAAAGACGCAAAATACATGATAAGAAAATAAGAACAAATAAGAATAATATGATTTTTGTTGTTATTGTTCTGTCTGGGTTATTTTTTTAGCAGTTTTGTTAATAGTGTTTTATAGATTGCAGTTGTTTTACTGATGGTTTGTATTTGTTTTACGGATGGTTGGTTAATTCTTCTATATGATCTATATTGTACTTGTGATGTTCTATTATGTTATTGTTATTGTCTGTTTGTAAGCCGCTTTGCGATACTTGTGGATGGAAAGCTGTGTATAAATATAATAAATAGACCAATCACATCAACGTACTAGAATGACAAAACTGAGATGAAGGAGGAGGAAGCTGACAGTCAGGACCACCCACTGGACTGGGTTTAAGAAAGAAGTCTGGCAGGCAGAAGCTGACTCAGGGCAAGACTGAGTTTGGGTAGGCAATGTTCCATTTGCCCTAACAGATCAGCCTCCTTTGCCTTGAGAGGTCCATTTGCCCAGGAAGCTAGTATAAAAATAAGTGAGAGTTACCTTGCTGGGGGAGAACAAGGTCTATCAGTGAACACAAAATACCCAATTGTCTTTTTAAAGCTGTTAGTACCTTGCAGCCAACTTGTCTTTTTAAACCAGATTTTAAACCAATTTAGATCTTTTTTCTGCCACACTCAAACATCAGAGAGAATGGAACCCCATAGCCACAGCTGAGCACTGCAACAAGTCCTTCCAAACCGTGAACAAATGAGTAATTATTTAAAAATAGGAGTGTGAATCTTCTTTACCAAGTCCTGGGAAATATACTATATCCAGCAAACCTAGGAGAGGGAGGTGAGGGGGAGGAGCATTAAGCTGCCTTTATCTGAAGACGCTAACATTAGCCCCTGAGATCATGTTCATTTACATGCCAGCCCTGCACAGGATTTTCTTTAAAAACACCCACATATTGCAAGTGTTCAGGAAAATGCCAATCAATCATGGAACTGCACCAGGATAAGTTTGCATAGAAGTGGTGTGCATCTCTGTGACATGTTGGCTGACCTTGATTCACTTTTGTTCACAGCTGCATAGTTTAAAAAACACCACTGCCAAGTTCTTCACTTTAATTTGATTTCAATTTCTCTCTCTCTTACACACACACACACACACACACACACACGCTTGACTTTCCCCCTTAATCATTGGGTAAACAACAATCTCAGTGCTGTTAGTCTAGTCTATTTGTATATTTATAGTCTAGGTGATGTAGTAAACAAATCTTGAGAACCACTGCGATCTTAGCTAATCCCTGGACAAGAGCCAAAACTTCATTGGACTTGTCAATAAAGGCATCCAATTCCCTGGTAATGAAAGGAAGGCAGATCCCTGCATACAATGGCACATGGTGTGTGCTCTTGCTCGTTCTCTCTCTCTCTCTCTCTTTCTCTCTCTCTCTCTCTCTTCACACACACACACACACACACACACACACAGTCTCTTACACAAGGGAAGATAAACCATTCGTCTGTGGGAGGAGGAGTACTAAGACAGTAGACACCATGTTTAATGGTTTGGAAACAGAAAGGAGATGGTCTGCATATGGGAGATTTAGCAGGCAGCAAATTCTTCTAGAATGGATGTTGTTCCATTTCTGTTCTATCAGAGGCAGGCTCTGGACATGGTTTCTCCTTTTAGGATGAGTCCCCTTCTCAACTGAGCACTTTCCACATTTTTGCTTCCACCCCCCCAAAAAAAAACTGGGGACAGTCACACACTTCACCATTTTCTGAAGCGATAATACTTGTATATATACGAAGACTGAATGTCACAACAAACATGGCTAGGCTCTCTTAGGATTCCTGAGAAAGCTGGCAAATTAAACTGGGTGCCTATATAGCTCTGACCTCATGGTGGAACAGGGTAGGGTCCTTGAGTTAAATCAAGGGTGGTGGAGGACAACCTGTAGTTCTCCAACATCCATCAGCCCAAGTCAACATGGTCAGTGGTCAGGGACAAGGGAATTTGTGGTCCAGCACCATGCCTATACATGCATATCTCTTTAAATCAGGGTAGCTAAACTATATCCCATCATCCCTGTCCTTTGGACAATGCTGACTTGTGCTGACAGGAAATAGAGTCCAACAACATCTAAAGAGCCACGCAATTCAACAGTCATTGCTTAGAGAGGAAGGCTTCTGTGCTAAACACCTGCTCTCTTTTGTCCATAAGAAACACAACAAGACAGCTCCCATTGCTGCCTTCCTGTCCCACCTTTCCTAATACAGGAGTTTTTCTTGCTTAGCTAATGACAGACACTTAAATATATTCATTATTGAAATTATAATTTCCCCTTTTCCCCAGAGCCAAGCTTCTGGGTTTGGGGAGCGTGTGTGTATCTGTGTATGTGCGTAGACAAGATATATTTTATAGCATGATCTAATGTATGTTTACTCAGAAGTGAGTCCTGTTCATTGCAACGGGGCTTACTCCAAAGTAAGCATGCACAGGCTGCAAGCGTAGGCATAGGAGTCTGAGGCTACAAGCTTCTGAACATATGCAGAGAAGTAAGCCCCCCATTGAGTACACAAGGGAACTTACTTCCGAGTTGAAAACCTACATATGACATCAGTTCTTAGCATTCTGCCCATGCCTTTGCAGAAGTAAACCTCGTCGGGTCCAGTGCGATTTACTTAGCGTGCAACAGGACCACATCCTCAAAGGTCCTCCTCCATCACGCACCACCGCCTCACCACCATAGGAAAACCAAGATATAGAAATTTCATCCAGGTTACTTACCCTCTTGCACCTTGCCTCGGTACTTCTCTAGAACTGTTGAGTTTGAAGCGTAAAGGGAGGACCAGAAAAAGCGAGAGCGACAAAAAAAGGAGAGTTCCGAAGGATGCTCTGATCAGTACATGGCTGCTGAAGGATACAGGGAGAGAAGTGTCCAGCCGCGTCTAGTGGTACCCAGGTGGTCCCAGTTCCGCAAAGCTGGAAGGAGTTGGAGGGAAAGGGACCGGGGGGCGAGAGATCTTGCCCTCCAGTTCCAAGGCGCCTGGTGTATCGCTGTGTGTGTGTGTGTGTGTGTGTGTGTTGGGTGGGGAAGCAAAGCTTCACTCTCTCCTTTTCGCAGCCTCTTCTCTCCGCCTGATTTGTCAGGTAAGAAGACAGGCAGCGCCCACGAGCTCAGCCCAGGGAGAGAACACCGCCCTCCCCGCCCTCCCTCTTTCCCTCTGTCTCTCCATCTTCTCGTGGCTCCGCCCGTGAACGAGCAGCCTCCTCCAGAGAGACAGAGAGCGCTTGCATGATGAGGAAGGGATAGGAAGTATCTTCGCGGCTGGAGGGAACGAGATTGCAATGGCAACAAGTGGGGGAGCCTTGAGAGCAGGAAGGGGACATTCCTGGTGGAAAGCGGGTGGTGGAGGAGTATTATGCAGGTCTTGGTGGTCTTGTAGCCCCACCCCTCCTCCCTTCCCCACGCCCTCTTGCTCCCTGCTCCTTCCCATCTCGGGCCAGGCTCCCTCTTGAATGAAGGTGTTCCTGGAACATTCAGATCAGGGGGACGCGAACTTGTACCTCCGCATCCTGTTGTTGGTCTTCCTTACAAAACAAATGCATGCATAAGTAAGTCACCGCGGACAGAAAATCTAACAGAGCAAATGGATGTGGTAAGCTTTTAAAGGCATGTGTGCGCCCCATATTAAAAGCTTCCTTGCGGAGACAAAGCACCTCAGAGAGATAGGTCTACAGAGAACAGTTTCCCAGCCCGTGCTAGCGTCACATAGTCAGGGGTGTGCTTTGTATGGAGATCATTCAAAGATGCCTCCTGTGGTCTGAACTGGTGGAGCCCTGCAAGTAGCACATGGCAGTTTTGATTTGTGCATTTTGGCTCTTTTATGCCACCCAAATTACCCCATTCCTCTAAAATGTGCCCTCATTTCCAAAGCTGTGAATGGAAAAAACATAAAGGCATGGGCTTGCCTGTTCGTCCAATGATACAGAGCTAATGAACCAAGGGTCGTCTAGTCCAACCCCCTGCAATGCAGGAATGAAGTGATTGAGAAATGGGCCGCACACTCTTGTTCACCTCCTGCCTCAGCTATGAGCTCATGGCTGAATTACTTTAGGTAAGCTGCTTTCTCCCAGCCTCAGCTTTAACTCTCCAAGCTGCAGAATGGGGATAAAGTTGACTTATTTTAAGACAGGGGTGAATTGCAGCTCCCATCATCCCTGACCAAGCATTGGTCATGCTGGCATGGAACTGAAATTCAAGAACAGGTGGAAGGTTCCAGGTTTACGAAGGAACTGTTGCACAGATCACTGAGATAATTGATGGGAAATGCTTTGGGCACATAGCAACATTTATATCACAATTTTCCTAAGTATAACTCATAGTTTTGTGCTTTGCATTTCCATGAACAAAACAAAGTTTGAAGTGCAACCGTTTACAGGGTCCATTTCCACAAGAGCACTGATAGGATTTATTATTTTTACTGTTTATTTATTTACTGTTTACTGTTTATTTACTGTTTATTTTAAAAGATACAGGTTGAGGATGGGAGGACAGATCCTCAGTAGTATTAACCCCCCCCTTGCCAGGTACTTAATAATAATAATAATAACAATAAATTTTATTTATATCCTGCCCTCCCCAGCCGAAGTCGGGCTCAGGGCGGCTAACAACAATAAAACAGTACAAAAGTACAGCTTAGAGATATCAATCTTCTGTTTCCTTCATTGGCATCATGCTGAACTATTAAACCGTCTCCTTCTGCATGACCAAACCAGGTCAGATGTATTGGTAGCCATCAAGGCCATCAGTGCTCAATTCCAATTAGATATTTTCAGCGAAGATACTGCATGTCACTTCAGGGCTAAAGCACCTCCTGTCTTGATTATTGGTAAACAAATAATATTATTAATCAGGGGAGATATTCAACTGAATAATTGCAAAAACAGAATGACTTCTGCTTGGCCAACAGACCTGTTTCCCCCAGTGGCGTCGCAATGGGGGTACGGGGCGCCCCAGGTGCCATGTCTGGGGGGATGACAAGAAGGCACCCCACTGGAGCTCACCCCGCCACGGCAGCACAAGCAGCCATCGTGTCGCCGCAGCCGCATGTGGCAGATCCTCCGTTCGTGGCTGCAGCCACGAGCAGAGGATCCTGGTGCCAGCGGCAAACCGCTATGTACAGAGCATGTGCAGTGTCACACAAATGCGCTGTACTTAACACCGCCGCAGATGCGCTGTACATAGCGGTTTGCCACCGGCACCGCTCCCGCGCTGTATGGACAGCCATGGGATCCCTCCATCGCCACTACAGCCGCATGTAGAGGATCTTCCGTTCGCTGCTGCAACTGTGAGCAGAGGATCCTGGCACCATCCATACAGCGCTGGAGCACCGGTAAACCGCTATGTACAGCGCATGTGCGGCGTCACTACGTACGGCGCACGCGTCGTGCATAGTGACACCACACATGTGCCCTAAGTAGCGACACCCTGCCCCGGGTGTTGCAACGCCTTCGTTCGCCCCTGGTTCCCCCTTCTCCTCCTTTGCCCCCCCAAAATCTGTTCTAGTTTTTTCTTGACCTTCTGGAGCAGGTTGGGGGATAGCATGGGGTGTCTGGAGAGAAATGGAAGTCCCATAGTGTACAGTAAGTGGAATTAGTTCCGCTTGTGCAATTATTTCATTGAATACCACTCACATTCTTTAACTTCCCCCGCTGTTTGATTATAATTCTTCACATTGCAAGCAAGCAGTCATGTTCTTTTCTACATCACACAAAGTTTAACTCTTTTCCAAAGAACTCGACAAAGTTTTCTATGGTTTCCTTCTCCATGTTCCTTCTGTCCTCCGTTTTTTAAGCAAAGCAAGTTCTCTTCCCGATAACAAAGTCATCCGGTAGAGCACAGCGACTAATCTTTCAAGCTTTATATAACGACCTCCTGTAGCCCTCTGTGTGTTTTTAAAGCAATTGTCTTACATAAATGTGTTTCATCTGGCTCTCAGGCAGCTCAACCATCAGGCAAGGGAAGGGAAGGAGTTTGAGGGAATATTCATGTCTCTCTAACATGCTGGGAAGAGAAAGGATAAGAACTGTAATTTTTGTTGGTGGTTATTAGACAAAACGGTAGGAATTGGTGGATTTGACATTTTTGGTTTTTCTTGGTTTCTCATTTTTCCAATGTTAAGTTCAGTTCTTGACATTTCCACATCAGTTTGTGATATACTTTTTTTTAAAAGAGTCCTAATGCTAATTCATCAGCATTTGGGTATGAATTTTGCCTTACACGTTTTGCTCTGCAATTTTGCCCAGTATACACATTTTGCAGAGCAATTTCCCCTAACCTCTAGGTTAGATTACAGCAGTGCGTTATATGTGTGGCTGCCTCTGGAGATGGTTCGGAAACTTCAGTGTGTGACAGATATAGGCTTCAATCCTATACACACTGACCTGGGAATAAGTCACACCACTGAACTTAGTGGTACTTACTTCTGATTAGACGTTCCTAGGATCACACTGTTATTGGTGAAGCATACTTATTTTTATTGAACAGTTTTAAACTGTGATTTCCATTCTGGAGTATGAGATGTGGAAAAGGGAGAGGAACATATCTCCACAATTCAGCTTAATTTACATTTTATTTAAAGTTCAGTGCTCACAAAACCTCATGTCTTCAGAAAGGTTGAATGTCTAGACTATAATTATAGCTAGTCTCCCTGGCGCCTGGTACTTCCAGATAGCATCCCTAACTCATGGGAGATGGTTCTCTTTTATTAAAAACCATACAATATTCGGGCCATGAAAATGTATTTAAATGCAACTAAAATATGCAGTCCTCCCACCTCCCACTTGGTTTGACATAGGAAGCTGCCTTATTACAAATCATGATTTTGTCCATCAGATTCAGCATCATCTACAACAGGTATGGGGAACCAGCAGCTCTCTAGATGTTGCTGGACTGCACCCCCCATCCATTTCCCCCAAATGACCATTGACTGTGCTGGCTGGGGCTAATGGGTGTTGGAGTCCAATAACATCCAGAGGGGCCACCAGCTGTAAGAAGAGCCTGCTGAATCAGGCCAGTGGCCTATAGCAGCTAACTAGATGCAAATGGAAAGCCCACAAGCAGCACATGAAATTTCAAGAAGCACAAAGAGGCTATCAGTGGCCTGTCCACTGGAGGGGAGAGTGCTCTAGTGTTCAACCCTCTACTTGAGGTCTCCCACAGATGTCTGGGTGACCACTGGGTGACCACTGGGTGACCACAGGATGACCACAGGATGCTGTTCTTAACAGGTATTCAGAAGCATGTTGTCTCTCACTGTGGAGGCAGAGCATAACCATCAAGTTAAGTAGCCACTAATAGTCTTATCCTCCATGAATTTGTTCCACACCCGGTTCCAGGTTTCAGTCAAGGGTTTTCCCCAACTTGGAAATGCCAATAATTGGACCGGGGACCTTTTCCACATAAAGGATGTGCCTGAGGTCTATCCCTTCTCCAGTGCCATTGCTGCATGGCATCTGCTCACAGGTTACAGCATGCAGGTTCTAGCTGCCACTCACCTTTCTGTCTAGTGCTATTGTTCTCCATAGACATAAAAAGAGGTCCAAATGTCCATTTTGTCCCACATCCCACTTCCCTTTGCAGTCATGCAGGTGCCCCCAAAGAGACCAGAAGCAAGTCCTCTGCTAACCCTGTTCATAAGAGGTGTGCTGCCTTTGAACACCCGATTCCTTATCACGGCCAGTAGCTGTTGAAATACCCATCCTCTGTGAATGTGTCCATTTTGTAAAGTCTCAGTAGCCATCACCATACGTGGTGTGACCACACTTGGAATACTGTGTACAGTTCTGGTTGCCACACCTCAAAGAGGATGCCGTAGAGCTGGAAAAGTTTCAGGAAATGATCATTGGGCTAGAAAAACTCTCTGGGGCAGGAGGGTTGAAACATCAGAGGCTTTTTAGTTGAGCAGTGGGGAGATAAGGGGAACGGGATAGAAATGTGTAACGTGGTGTAGAGAAAGCCAACAATGATTTTTCTCTCTCCCTTTTTTGTAATACCAATGGTCATGCAAAGAAGCTGAATAGTGAGAGATTCAGGGCAGGCAGAAAGGAGCATTTCTCCACACAGCACACAGTGAAGACTGTGCAACTGTGCTATCACAAGGGGTACTGATGGCCATGTTAGAATTCCTGCTCCATGATTGCAGTCATGGGATTGTTGTCTTTCACATATCGGTGTATGTTTTGACTTCATAGAGTGGGATGTGACGGAGACAGGATGTTTGTGTTACTGTGTTCCGAGAAGTAGGACTATTGTCCTTTGTTCTTTCTCTCTTTGCTGTCTGATGCTAGAAAGAGAGGGAGCCATGTTGCAGTGCTCCGTGTGTGTTTATATGTAAATAGATTAGCCTAAATGCTGAGTTGCTGAGGTATGTTACGCAAGTTGTGCAAACTCTGCGGATCCCTAAGTGTACCAGTGTCGGTTGGCATCAGTCGCTGTGATGTTCAGGCTGAAGAAAGCTTTTGAAGCTCCCGAACGATCGGCCAGGAGGGAGGGAACATGCCAGTTGGGCATGTGTCTCTTCCAGGGTCCTACTTGAGTGTAGACTGAACTCCTGACAGGCCACCCCCTGTGGATGTCTTTAAAAGGGGTTTAGAGAATCCAGGGAGGAAAAGCCTATCCTTGGCTGCTAGACAAGATGGCTGTGTTCTACCTCCACAGTTGGAGACAAGGTGTCTCTGAATGCCAATGGCTGTGGAGCTCAAGTGTGAAGAGCGCTTGCTGAAGCTGATGGGAATTGTATCTCAAGTCACCAGGCTGGTGGGAGTTTTAGCTGGAAAGCACCCAGTTGGTGAAGGTTGCATTGCTCCAACTGTGCAGAAAGTAGCAGTGGCCAGCACAAGGGCAAGAAAGGAGACCTGCAAAAAGGTAGATCTCTTTCTGAAATCAGTGACCCTTAATTCCCAGTAACTCTTTTAGAATTTGCATAAGGGATAGATAGCCCAAACCTCTTCATGTCTACTCAGAAGTTGGTTCTATTGAGATCAGTGGGGTTTTATACCTAAGCAAGTATGCACAGGATTGCAACCTTGCTTCCACCAACTCTGCCGTACCACTCCCCTCCTTTTTTAAACAATTACCTAACTGAAAACCCTAAATGCCGCCAGAAAGCCGATTTGCTTCTTTTTTGCTGAATTCTATTCTCAGCTAACAAGATCTCTAGGGAACTGAGAACAATTTACTTCACTGGTTTTTCAGCGTTCTTACCTCAGGGGAGGAGAAGCATATTCCTTAGCACAGTACAATAGAGAAATCTAGATTGCGCATACAGATTCTAGGATTTAGATATAGATAAGTGCTTGCAATACCCCTTGTCCAAGCCAGGCCTGTAACTTCTGCATAAAACAGTAGATGAAATATTCAAACATATGAAACAATGTGAAGTGCTGTTAAAGCCATCAAAAACCACGTACATGGCAAATGCGCTGTGCGAGCCATGCGAAGATGTGCATGAATGCATGTACACCATATTTCCTGCACACCAGGAGCATATCTACACAACAGCTTGCAGTAAAGTGGCAAAGCACATAGATAATGTCCTAGTTCAATTCCAGCATCTCCAAGAAAGATTCTAATATGAAATCAAGCTTGCAACCAGTGTAGACCAGGGGTAGCCAACATAGCTGTTGCTGCACTCCAGTTCCCATCATCCTTGGCCATTGGCTATGTTGGCTGGGGTTGATGGGAGTTGTAGTCAAACAACAGCTAGGAAGCCTCATGTTGGTTATCTCAAGAACCCAGTGTAGATGACCCTGAACTAGACGGACCAATAGTCTGACTTCACACAGTGCCAGCTTCCTAGGGATGCCAACTTTTCATTTCAAAAATTCTGGTCCATGAGCAGAGCTTTAGGGGGAAACCTGAAGCTGGTTGTGGGGTGAATCCTAGTGGACTCCATAGCAGCAGCGTGAATGCCAAAAACTTTCTGATATATGCATAGCTCATAGGAAGAGCTTTGTCTTTGCTCCTGAAGCTGGCGCTCAACAATAGAAGAAGAGTTTGGATTTGATATCCCGCTTTATCACTGCCCTAAGGAGTCTCAAAGCGGCTAACAATCTCCTTTCCCTTCCTCCCCCACAAGAAACACTCTGTGAGGTGAGTGGGGCTGAGAGACTTCAAAGAAGTGTGACTAGCCCAAGGTTACCCAGTAGCTGCATGTGGAGGAGCAGAGACGCGAACCCGGTTCCCCAGATTACGAGACTACCGCTCCTAACCACTACACCACACTGGCTCCCATAGGATGTGCTGAGCTTGAGTTCTGCTGTAAAATAGGAAGCGTCACAGGCAAGTGGGTTGGAGAGCAGCCCCCAGCTGCCAGTCTGAGGTGGCCACATTCTTCCGTCACCACCACTCTTCTCTCACAGCTGTGAGGGTGGGTGGCTGCTGGCTGAGGGAGGTAATACATGTGCTCTGCTGTCTCATCTTGCAGCAGCGAGCGAAATGCTAAGCTGGGGCTAAAATTCAACAACCTTGCTTTTGAGTGCACAAGGGCCCTAGCTTAATAATAATAATAATAATAATAATAATAATAATAATTTATTATTTATACCCCGCCCATCTGGCTGGGCTTCCCCAGCCACTCTGAGCGGCTTCCTAAAAAATATTAAAATACTGTAATACATCAAACATTAAAAGCTTCCCTAAACAGGGCTGCCTTCAGATGTCTTCTAAAAGTCTGGTAGTTGTTGTTCTCTTTGACACCTGTAACCTCACTTCTCGCAATGAGGGAACCGGCAGAAGGCCCTCGGTGCTGGACCTCGGTGTCTGGGCTGAACGATGGGGGTGGAGACGCTCCTTCAGATATACTGGACCGAGGCCGTTTAGGGCTTTAAAGGTCAGCACCAACACTTTGCATGTAGAAGGTCTCTGGTTCAATCCCTGATTCTGCCTGTTTCAATTTGCCTGGTTCAATCTCCAGGCAGGACTGGAGACCCTTGTCTGATATCCCATAGAACCACTGCCATAGACAATACTGAACCAAATGGATCAGACTTACTAGGTTTTTCTGTAAATATACTGCTGATTTTGACCAAAAGAAAATCCAACTTCTCTCAAAAATTGTTGGCAACCGAGCTCGACATACGACCTTTCTTCAAAAAATCCAGGCTATTGTGCCAAAGTTAAAAGCAAAGCAGATCACAAATGACAAACAACCCAGCCAGTCTGCTTCCTTTTCTTCAAGTTTGATGAGAACTTTAAGAGAAGTCCCCTTTCCTTGTGACCCACAGGAATGGTCGTTCTCAGAGCTGGGGCTAAGACTAGGCTTCCAATACTGGCAATAGCTTTTTCCCTCTAGAGCAGTGATGGCCAAACTTGGCCCTCCAGCTGTTTTGGGACTACAACTCCCATCATCCCTAGCTAACAGGACCAGTGGTCAGGGATGATGGGAATTGTAGTCTCAAAACAGCTGGAAGGCCATCACTGATCTAGAGGATATATAATGAGAAACAAAAAATGGAGTACAGACCCGAAGTGTGATCATACACTTTAATATTGACACGGATGGAAGAATTTAGTCTTATTCAGTATGGAGTAATGGTGGTGGGAATTAACAGAAGTAAAATTAAAAAGAAAAAAATATGGTTAAATAAATTAATAATAATAACAACAACAACAACAACAACAACAACAAAATTATCTTGGGCTTTTCATAGGAAAAAGAAATGAATGATTCTGAGGCACCCTGACTTAAATATTGTCTAACAGAAAGTGGAGAAGATGGATGTTCACATGGACAGAAGGTTTTAAATAACCATATTTTCTTTTTTTCATGTAACTGGTGGATTAAAAACCAGGAGTTCTTTTTTAAATCTTTTGCTAATGTTCCTTTTTCTGTTGTTTTCTTTATTTTATTCTTCTCTCTTCCTCTTTTCCCTTTCTTTATTTCTATTGTTGCTTCCATTCCCTTTGCTGTTTCTCTCCTTTGTTTTTTATTTATTTCATAGCTGAAGATGCTGCTGAACTCAAACTCCCATCAGTCCCAGGCAGCATGGCCAAGGAGCAGGGATAGTGGGAATTGTAGTTCAAGGGTTTCAGAGGGCACCTCAGTGGCTATCATGGGCTTAAGGCATTAGTTGGTCCCAATTCTTACCTTCCGCTTGAGAATAGTGACGTTTTGGTCCTTGTGGTTCCCTTGCCTGAATGGACCCACTCCTTTTTTGCTCTCCTGCGCGTCATGTCCACACACTGCACATACAGTCTGACAACAGAGTGATTGCAGCTTCTTGTGATCCCAGAGGGAGCCTTCATGATTTCCACATAGCCTGCTCTGTTCCAGATCAGTAGACTATGGACAGACAGAACAGAAAGCTGGCTCTGCGTTTAAAGCTGTCCAGGGAAATTGATAGTTTTGAAGAAATGAAAGTGATGCTTCTCAGCCAGATTTTATTCACATGCCAGGAGTTGTGGGAGGTCCCACTTGGGCTTCTAAATTGGTTTTCAGAAACCTGGTTTGAATTTCAAATATCCCAAATGCGAAAGAGTTCGGTGTTTTTGGTGGATAAATGAATGAGATTAGGACTATAAAGTATAAAGAGTGTGACTTTCTGTGATTCTGTGCAGGCACAGAAAATGAACATTGGTACTCAGCAGAGTATCTAACATCCTTAGAAGCTCAGCTTTCATTTTGCAAAAAGACAAGTTTCCAGCACCTCTGATTCTAGGCTTAAAGGTATGCATTAAATAAAGATTTGCAAGAAAAACCTCAGAAGCCAGGAAAGAGTAAGGGAGCAGGACCACTTGTTAATTTGAAATTAATTTGATTGGTGCAAGGAGGGACATGTCAGCATGTTGCACAACATGCATGACTGACATCAGCATGGCACGCAGTGCCTGCACAGCATGTAATGTGTGCACATGACATCAGCACATCGTGTGGTGTACTACCCCTACCCCTAACCCCCCTCCAAGGATATTACAGGAGAGGCGACTTACAGCATTTTGTATTATTTGTGTGAGAGCTGGACCATAAAGAAAGCTGGTCGCCTAAGAATTGATGCTTTTGAATTATGGTGCTGGAGGAGACTCTTGAGAGTCCCATGAACTGCAAGAACCTATCCATTCTGAAGGAAATCAGTCCTGAGTGCTCACTGGAAGGGCAGATCCTGAAGCTTAGGCTCCAATACTTTGGCCACCTCATGAGAAGAGAATACTCCCTGGAAAAGACCCTGATGTTGGGAAATATAGAGGGCAGAAGGAGAAGGGGACGACAGAGGACGAGATGGTTGGACAGTGTTCTCAAAGCTACCAGCAAGAGTTTGACCAAACTGCAGGAGGCAGTGGAAGACAGGAGTGCCTGGCGTGCTCTGGTCCATTGGGCCACGAAGAGTCGGACATGACTAAACAATTTGTATTTACACTCTCCCCCCTTCTAGAGGGAGTTTCCAGTTATTTTCTCATCATTCAAAGGAAGACGGTCACATTAGCCATCGCCCCTCCAAGAGCAGCATGAAAAGGCAGAAAATTCAGGTCCAATTTATGATGGTTGCATTTTTACTGTCAGGGAGGAGGGGAGAGGCACACGTGGGAGGCCTTGTCTCTTTTCTGGGGTGGTGGGCAGCAACATATCTTTGACGAGCCCTTTTTATGCAACCAAATACCCCTCTTTGCAAATCTCCACCACCACCCAAAGAATCCCTGGAAGAGGACCCTTGTTGCCCTCCCACAAATGAGACTGAAGAGTTTAGAGCTATTTTGCTTTAGTTTCAGATATAAGCTCTATGTGAGGCACCTCCAGACAGCAGATTTCAAGTTAGGTAGAAACTGGAGTTTATCCATCCCTAATATATCATGACCTCCAAGTGTGGGAGAGACCCATGGGCTGTCTGTTGGGATACTGCCAGGGAGACAAAGTCCATCATGGCCCCACGTCACCTCCGGATGTCCATCGATCTCCCGTAGACACGCAGTATCAGCAATTAGCGACACGAGCTCCAGAAATAGCTTGCCACATTCCAGAGCTGATGCACGCTCTTATCAGCAGATAATGCACAGCGAAAGATGCACGCAGGAGAGCATTATTTAAGTTTATTCAGCATTGGTCAGAACAAAGAAAAAACATGACCGCCTGCTTCAGTGTTCAGGCACCAAGAGAGAAACGAAAGCAATAGAAAACATAAACTTCCTGTGAACAGGAAATACGCAGACTCTGTGACTCACAAAAGCCTGCTCCCTTTTAAGGTGGAACGGAAATATACTAACATCCTCCCCCTTTCCGTGTAACCTGTAGTACCTGTGGTTCAACCCAATTGCAACCTTTGTACGTAAACCTTAAGTTGTTCTCTGTTAACAACCTTAGACAACAGATCAGCAGGAATTTCATTTCCTGGCATGTAGGACACCTGAATGAGTCCTTTCTGAATACACTCTCTTGCACGATGTAGCTTAATCTGCAAGTACTTGGTTCTTTGCTTGCAACTCTCTGAGTTCAGCAAAGCCAAACAGGATCTATTGTCTTGATACATTTGTATAGGACATTTCACAGAAACTCTGATGTCCTTAAACAGTTGCATCAACCATTCACAATCCATGAGTGAAAATGACAGAGCATTGAGTTCTGCTTCACAGGAACTTAGGCTTACTGTCATCTGCTTCCTACACAACCAGTCAAACAGACAGTGGTTGTACATGTAGCATACTCCAGAAGTGCTTGTACCATCCGTGGTGTCACTTCCAAAACTTGCATCTGCAAAGATTTCAAGACCCCCAGTCTTCTGACTGGTGAACCTTAGCCTGTAGTTCAAAGTCCCTTTCAAATAGCGGGCTATGCGCTTCAGAGCTTTCCAATCCTGAACAGTAGGATTGTTAGCATGTCTGCTAAGCAGGTTAGTGCTTACAGCTATGTCAGGTCTTGAGCATCTAGCAATGAAATTCAACTTGCCTAGAATGCATCTGTACAGCGTAGTGTCAGAAAATGCTTCAGCAGTACTATCTACCTGGTAACCTGTCACCATCGGTGTGTCTGCTGGGTTTGCATCAACCAAATTCAACCTGGTTAATACATCAGTAATTTTCTGTGTTTGGTGTACCAGAAAATTACCTGCTTGGTCCCTCTCCACCTGCAGAGAAAGATAGTTGGATACCTCACCAAGATCCTTCATGTCAAAGTGCTCCTTCAGCTGAGCAAGGGTGCTTTGGTACAAAGCCTGATTCTTCCAAAACATCAGAAGATCATCAACAAAACATAAACAATACAGTTTGTTTTGCCCCTCCTCCTTGACAAACACACATGGATCAGCTTTGCCCTGGTGAAAACCTAGAGAAAGCAACGTCTCAGTGAGTTTCGTGTTCCAACACCTGGCACTCTGCTTGGGACCATATAAGGATTTCCGCAGTTTACAGACCATTCCCTTCTGTATCTGCATTCCATCAGGTGGAAGCATAAACAGCTCCTCCCCCAAAACCCCGTACAAAACAGCTGTATTAATGTCATGATGGGAAACATGCAGTTTCTCCTCCGCAGCAATCTTGAGCATCAGCCGAATGCTCTCATATTTGATGGTGGGAGAGTAGGTCTCGTGGTAATCCTGTCCTGGTACCTGTGAAAAACCTCTGGCAACCAATCTGGCTTTGCGTCTGACAACCTTGCCATTCTGGTCTGTCTTGGCCTTGAAGACCCATTTGCTGCCAACCAGTCTCATCTCTGGGACTACCGGTACCAGTTCCCAAGTTTGGTTCCTATTCAAGGAATCAACTTCAGCCTTCATGGCATTAAGCCAAGGCTCAGCATCTTTAGAGGTTAACTCCTGAACCTCTTTGAAGCTTGAAGGTTCCCACACCTTCTCTGAGCTACTAAGAACAGCAGTTGCCGTCTTAGCAAACTCATTAGCAAATCTCTTTGGAGGTTTGCCCTTCGTGGCTCTCTCAGATCTGCGTACTAGACGCAAGTCTTCTGGACTCATCTCCTCTTTCTTAGGAGAAAAGTGACCAATGGTGAACAGTGGTTCTTCCAGTTCATTGTCAGACGCATCAGATGGTCTGACTGAGGCCTTTGTGCTCTTGTAGTCTGCTGTGTCATCACTGTCACTGACATCAGCAGCAGCGCCGCCCACTGAGCTAGAATCCAAACTCTGATCATCATCATCATCATTATCCTCAGCTTCCTCAGCTTCCTCAGCATCATCTGTTTTTTTCACAACACTTTCATCTTCCTCTGGGTAACTCTGGAAAATTCCCACATTTCCCCCCCACTTAGGATTGTACTCAACACTCTTTGTGAACTTAATGGACTTAGAGTCAGCCCTGTATGCACCTTTTTCGTACCCCATGAACAAACCATGTGCCCCACACTTCCCAAGCTTGTTGCTTTGTGGGGTGTGTACCCACATGTCAGAACCAAAGATTCTCATGTGCTTGACGCAAGGTTTCTTACCAAACATCTTCTCATAGGGAGTGCAACCAATAGGTGATGACAGTCTCCTGTTAAAAGTGTAAACAAAAGTCGACAGAGCCTCCCCCCAAAACTTCTCAGGGAGATTGGCATCATGCAAAAAGGTTTTAGGCCTTGAAGCAAAGTCTGATTTGCTCGCTCCACAAGCCCATTCATCCATGGCGATCTAGGCGTTGACAAGTCATGCTGGATTCCCTTCTCAGTCAGGAAAGCTTCAAACTGCTGAGAAGTGAACTCCCCACCCCGATCAATAAAGAGACAGCCGATACGTTTACTGTGAACATTCTCCAACCAAGCACAGAATGCCTTGAACTTAGGAAACGCTTGCGATTTCTGCTCGAGCATAAACACATGTCCCGGCAGACTGGAGTCCCGGCAGACTGGAGGAGAGCAAATGTTGTCCCTATTTTCAAAAAGGGGAAAAGAGAGGACCCAAATAATTACCGCCCAGTCAGTCTGACATCAATACCAGGGAAGATTCTGGAGCAGATCATTAAGCAAACAGTCTGTGAGCACCTAGAAAGGAATGCTGTGATCACCAATAGTCAGCATGGATTTCTGAAAAATAAGTCATGTCAGACTAACCTGATCTCGTTTTTTGGCAGAATTACAAGCCTGGTAGATGAAGGGAACGCAGTGGATGTAGCCTACCTTGATTTCAGCAAGGCATTTGACAAGGTGCCTCATGATATTCTTGTAAAGAAGCTGGTAAAATGTGGTCTTGACTATGCTACCACTCAGTGGATTTGTAACTGGCTGACTGACCGAACCCAAAGGGTGCTCATCAATGGTTCCTCTTCATCCTGGAGAAGAGTGACTAGTGGGGTGCCACAGGGTTCTGTCTTGGGCCCGGTCTTATTCAACATCTTTATCAACGACTTGGATGATGGACTCAAGGGCATCCTGATCAAATTTGCAGATGACACCAAACTGGGAGGGGTGGCTAACACCCCAGAGGACAGGATCACACTTCAAAACGACCTTGACAGATTAGAGAACTGGGCCAAAACAAACAAGATGAATTTTAACAGGGAGAAATGTAAAGTATTGCACTTGGGCAAAAAAAATGAGAGGCACAAATACAAGATGGGGGACACCTGGCTTGAGAACAGTACATGTGAAAAGGATCTAGGAGTCTTGGTTGACCACAAACTTGACATGAGCCAACAGTGTGACGCGACAGCTAAAAAAGCCAATGCAATTCTGGGCTGCATCAATAGGAGTATAGCATCTAGATCAAGGGAAGTAATAGTGCCACTGTATTCTGCTCTGGTCAGACCTCACCTGGAGTACTGTGTCCAGTTCTGGGCACCACAGTTCAAGAAGGACATTGACAAACTGGAACGTGTCCAGAGGAGGGCAACCAAAATGGTCCAAGGCCTGGAAACGATGCCTTATGAGGAACGGCTAAGAGAGCTGGGCATGTTTAGCCTGGAGAAGAGGAGGTTAAGGGGTGATATGATAGCCATGTTCAAATATATAAAAGGATGTCACATAGAGGAGGGAGAAAGGTTGTTTTCTGCTGCTCCAGAGAAGCGGACACGGAGCAATGGATCCAAACTACAAGAAAGAAGATTCCACCTAAACATTAGGAAGAACTTCCTGACAGTAAGAGCTGTTCGACCGTGGAATTTGCTGCCAAGGAGTGTGGTGGAGTCTCCTTCTTTGGAGGTCTTTAAGCAGAGGCTTGACAACCATATGTCAGGAGTGCTCTGATGGTGTTTCCTGCTTGGCAGGGGGTTGGACTCGATGGCCCTTGTGGTCTCTTCCAACTCTATGATTCTATGATTCTATGATTCTATGAATGTACCTGGAAAAAGAATCAATTAGAACCATGAAGTACCTTGCTCCACCCAAAGAGGGCGCAAGTGGACCAACCAGGTCTGCGTGGACTAGCTGGTAGGGTTTGGAAGCCTGCCTGCTAGACTCCTTGCCTTTTGGAGTAACCTTCACCTTGTTCTCTGCACAAGATACACATTTCATGTGAAACTTACAGGGTTTGATGTTCAAACCCTCAACCAACTCTGGCATCTTGGCCAGTGCCTGCCAAGACATGTGACAAAACCTTCTGTGTGCATCATGAATGCATCCTGCATGAAGAACTTTGTTAGTTTGTGCAACACAACAAGAATCAACATTAGACAAAGCAACAGCACTATTGTCATCATAAGTTATACAGAACAAGCCATCCATAAACTTTGCATGCAAAATGTCCTCTTTGCCTTTCCTGATGACACAGACGCTCCTCTTGAAGGAAATCTCAAAGCCACGCCCAGTCAGCTGTGGGACACTGAGCAAATTGTCTGCAGCACCTGGAACATAAAGTACATCTTTGATGGTAGTGTGCAGACCTGCCAGTTTCACAGTCCCTTCTCCTGCAATTTGTAACGTCTTTCCGTCAGCCAGGTGGATCTCACCATCTTGAGATTTGAAGGAGATAAAGAGATGCCGGTCTTTTGTCAAATGGCGGGTGCATCCAGAATCCACAATAAATCTGGCCTTGGCCTTTGGAGCAGCTTTTGCAGCAAGGAAAACCTTGTTTTTCACCGGCGTGGGCTTTTGCTGCTTGCCCCCCTGCTCCTGGCCACCAGACTTGCCTTTAGCCTTTGGTGAAGCTGTGCCAGCAAACAAAGCCTTGTTTTTCCCTGGCTTGGGCTCTTCACCCTCCCTCTGCTTCTGGCCATCTGCAGGCATCTGTCTCTGTTTACTTCTGGCCTTCCGGTATCTGTGAGGATGACCTTGGCTCCCATGAGAAACAGAGCTCTCAGCTGCCGACTCCTTGGCTCCCCCTGGAGGCTGGAATGCTGCCTGGGATGACATCACAGTCAGCTCCCCCTGCAGCTTGCAACTGGTGCCTTCAGCATCCCTGCATTCACTCGCATTCCAGGAAACAGCCAGGACCTCCGACGCAGTCAAACTCTGGGCTGGGATGACAGGCAGATGAGCTACTTTCAAAGCATTCCACATCTGACGTGCTGTAGCATTGCCAGCTAGCATTTTAATTTCCTCCAGAGAGACGGATAAGACTATTACGTCTATGGCCTTTGAATGTTGGGCCCTCCATCTATCTGTCAGAGGAACTGGAGGGGCCTCACACACAGTATGCCACACTCCAAACTGTCGTAGTAAACTCTCACACCACACAGCCCAGGTCTTGTAATTGTTCCAATTTAGCTTTGGGCACTCAGCAGCTTCAGAAGCTTGTAAAAACTCCATCTCAGCTATTCACTTGAGCCATGAGCCCTTTATGCCTTCAAAGACTTCTTATCTCGGCAGCTCATTAATCACGAGGCCTCTGGCGCAGCTTCCAGACCAATTAAGCCAGCCGGACATCAAAGAGACTCTGCCACAGCAACGAAAAGCCTCACTTTCACTTTCCCCCCACATACCTCTCTCGCAGTCTTACTCTCCTGTAAGTGCCGTGAATCTGGGCCCGAAACCTGTTGTTGGGATACTGCCAGGGAGACAAAGTCCATCATGGCCCCACGTCGCCTCCGGACGTCCATCGATCTCCCGTAGACACGCAGTATCAGCAATTAGCAACACGCGCTCCAGAAATAGCTTGCCACATTCCAGAGCTGATGCACGCTCTTATCAGCAGATAATGCACAGCGAAAGATGCACGCAGGAGAGCATTATTTAAGTTTATTCAGCATTGGTCAGAACAAAGAAAAAACATGACCGCCTGCTTCAGTGTTCAGGCACCAAGAGAGAAACGAAAGCAATAGAAAACATAAACTTCCTGTGAACAGGAAATACGCAGACTCTGTGACTCACAAAAGCCTGCTCCCTTTTAAGGTGGAACGGAAATATACTAACACTGTCAACAGCAGTAGCCCACCTTGGATAGACTTGCCCATATTTTGTATATACACACACACACACATTTTTATTGGGGTTTTTTAACATATCATTTCCAACAATCATATAACATAACTTCATATCTTACAAAATGTTTTAGACTTCCGTCAACACCTCTGTAATTTTTCGTTCTTTATCACTTATTCTGCATTTCTTAATTTCTCTATTACTCTTAATTATCATTAACTAATAACTCTCCGAGGGACGCGGGTGGCGCTGTGGGTTAAACCACAGACTTGCCGATCAGAAGGTCGGCGGTTCGAATCCCCACAACAAGGTGAGCTCCCGTTGCTCGGTCCCTGCTCCTGCCAACCTAGCAGTTCGAAAGCACGTCAAAGTGCAAGTAGATAAATAGGTACCGCTCCGGTGAGAAGGTAAATAGCATTTCCGTGCACTGCTCTGGTTCGCCAGAAGTGGCTTAGTCATGCTAGCCACATGACCCGGAAGCTGTACGCCGGCTCCCTCAGCCAGTAAAGCAAGATGAGTGCCGCAACCCCAGAGTAATCCGTGACTGGACCTAATGGTCAGAGGTCCCTTTACCTTCACCTTTAATAACTCTCCTCATAGTCTTTCTTGCAATATTTCAAATAGTCCTCCTTACAAAACTTCTTGCAGTCCTACTAGTGTAATTTGTTCATTACAATTACTTTTCAAATAGTTCGTATATTTACTCCGACTTGCCCATATTTCCAGGACGCTGATGGCATGCCTGCTATTTTTACCCTGCTTTCTGATTTTCAGTGTCTTTCCTTTCCCCTCCCAGAAGGCTGAGGAAGTATGGGATGCCAGCGCTCTCTCCCTGGCATTCTGGGATAACTGGAGCATAGGATTGCTCTGCCCCTTATTGATTCCCAAGCCAACTTGCTTGATGATATAAATCAAGCCACCCCCACCTTGACCCTGTGTTGTAAAATATTGAATCGGTTCCCCCATGATGCACTAGATAAAATTAGATCGTTGATGTCATTGAAGCTCACCCTGCTCAGCCCAGCCGGGATGTTGCTCTGTGATTTACGTTAATCATTTTCATGGAGTCAGTCCAGCCCTTTCGAAATAATGACAGCCTTGCAAGTGCTTAAGGAAAGCATGTCAGGGAGACTATTGTGAGTGATGTGCTAAGGATAAAGCACCAGACAAACCTCTTCTCGTTTTTGCTGGTGAATGCAAACCTCCCCCCAAATACCCATCCAAATGAAGAGAATAATCATGGAGCAGAACATAACAGTTCCTGGTTTCTAAAATGAGTGCTGCTGGTGCTCAGAATGACAGGGACATAGGAAGCCCCTTAGCACCACCAGAAAGGGCTGGGAGAGTCCAATTTTAAACCCTTGGGAGCTGCTGCCAGTTATTGCAGCAGAGACTTTGTGCTGGCCACTAGGCAATGGATTTGTTCACCTGACTTGCCTCACCCTCCAGCCCTAGGAGACTTCACAAGAGAGCTGTTTTCAGAGGAAGGACTGTGAAGGTTGAGAGGCTTTGTGCTGGCCATCAGGCAATGGCTTTTTTCCAACCCTAGAAGTCTTTCCCAAACCATGACTTTAAGAACAGCAGAAGCAGCTGGGAAGAGAGAACACGTGTTCAGGGAGACTTTAAGGGAATTCACACATTGCGTTCAACGGGTGTGTGAACTTATGTACACCAATAGCAGAAATGTATACTCATACAGTTATTATCTCATGTAACGAGTGTACGGTTTGTGCACAATAGCTGAGGTGTACACATCAACAAGTGTACACGCTTTCACACAAAGATATGAAGAGAATGCTTGTACCTGCATTCAGTATAACACATGAACAAGCCATCTGTTTTAGCTGAAATAAGCTGAAATAGAGACAACCTATAATTCCACCCTGAAGAAATTCCAATAGTCTTATGAGAGGGTGTTTTTTGTTTTTTGTTTCCTCTTAAAGTTCATCAGATCTAGGGTGTCTTCTTTGCATCACTAAAAGTGGAGGATAACATAAGATATGGATTTGTATAAAATGCGCACCTGCTAATTTATATGTCTAGATTCAGATTTTGAATCTGTGGACCATCTCCTGTTTGCTATCTCTGAGAACATTTGCTCATCTTATTGTCAAGCTTGTAGCTTCCTTTTAAATTCCTAGGATGTTTCACCTGAGAAGAAACCTTCAAATTTGCTTCACGTTTGACTTTTGGTGAAATCTGGTGGCAGCAGAAGTGTTATGTGGAATACCCCTTATTTTGGATGCCCTTGAAATCCCCATAATGTTTTAACAAAATTAAAATATCCAAAATAGTTCCATTTTCAGTTTATGCAACGTTTTTGGTGAGTATACTTGAGTATATAATGAAGCCCAATACCCCCCCCCCGGGCAAAAAAAATCCTGCGTGGCTGCAATTGTAAAACTCTTACAATAAAGGTCAATCTGACTAGTCAGGTTGTTCATCTTATTTTCCCCACAGGAAATTCTCAAAGCAAACCCCCCCCCCACACACACATAAAAGGTCTGAAAATACAGACAGGGAAATTTCGTAAATAGATCTTTTCATTTTGGAGGCTATGATTGAGAGATACGCCCCAGAGTTTCTTGGAACAACAATGAAGATACTTCAAGTGAACGGAAAGTTTCTCCAGGGAGGCTTTAAAATTGACTCCTTTAAAGTGAGTATTGATTCTTTTAAAGCCGTGATGTAGTAAACTACCATAATGGATTTGAAGGACCAGCAAAATACCAGAGAAATAAAGGTCAAAGGCTGAAATCCTAACCTTGATTACATAGGATTGTAGCTAAAATGTGTTAATTCTCCCCACCCTTCCATAAATAAACCTTCTTGGATCGCCAGGATGATGTGATTAAGGCCCAGAACAAATTTGGTACAGCAGATCTGTGATTGGGCTCTCAACCCCCTTTAACTCAAAAGCAGCTGCAATGAGTTCCAATTTTGAACAGAGCATTGTTGCTTCAGAAGGTGGTGCTTAGCTTCTCCCCTGCCTGGCCTTGTTTTTCCAACCCAGATTTCTTACTGAAACTGCTATTAGCCCAGTGGTTTTTTGGGGGGAGGGGCAGAAGGGGTAGGAATAATAGATACTTGTATTATCATGCCGGTTCCCCACCCCAGCAGAGCTAATAGCAGCTCTGGGTGGGTGGGGTATTTAAAGTAGGAAAATGACACATGGGAAGGTGATTAATCACCTATTCTGTCCCCAGCACTGCTATGCTAATCAACATCGAAACTATCACTTTTTCTTTTAAAAAACCACACCCGTGTCTCAGACATAAGACACCATGGGAAATCAAATGTCCCTATGGCACCTGCAATTTTCCCGTGGCAACTGAGATCTTTGTATGGATCCTCGGTGAGGACATTTTGCTTCTGTCAGTCAAGTAATCGGAAAGAAGGCTGGGAGAAACTTTTCTCTGACTCAGATTGGAAGGCAAAATACTGAGATTTATAGGAAACTATGAAGTTCTTCTGGCACTAGTAGTGCCCAGGTCATCTAGTACAACTCTACTCTTGGTACCTTTGCTTTCTGAATATAGGATTTTTTTTCCTGGCATGGTGCCCACATTGTGGATTTTCCTCCATAGTGGGCACATTCTCTTTTTGCTTCCATTAAACTGACATGCTGTCAGGCTTCGGGGAATCGAATCCCTCCCCCTGTGGCAGTAATTAAGTCAATCAAATGAAAAGAGCATTCTTGCCAGATAGTTTCTTTAATAATCACAGTGAGAGACAAAGGGATGCATATCTCTCTAAAAACGATGTTGCTCCCAGTAAAGGTTCACCCCCTTTGTCCCCATTACTCAACATCACTCCTACGTCTGGTAATCTGAGCTTGTTGTCTTTGCGTTTTCTGTTCCATCACTCTCGGAGCCCATCGAGTCCTAGGTGAAGGGGGGGTCAAGAATGCTGCCCAAGGACACTGAATCTGCCAGCTGTCTCTCCCCTGGTGTTTTCCTCTTCTAGCTGTTCCTCACCCAGTATTTCCCAGCTTTTCCCCCTCCGGACTATGCCCCTCTGCAAACCACTGACCTAACAAGCCACTCTGTGAACGTATTAGCGCCAAGTGTGGCTCAATGAGAACTTACCACCACCCCCTCAAGAGTTCAGACAGCTGCAGAAAATCATGATTCTATCCTAATGAACCTGAAGCATATTCTTTATATTCACTCCACTTGCTGTATCTTTTCAGCCTGAACATTGCTCAACGGTCCTTTTTACCCAAACTAAGCCTTATGTTTCACTTCCACTATGTGGTGAAGAGACAGATAGCAGAAGCAGCTATAAATTCAAAAGATGGCAGATCTTTGAAGGCCACAGTCTTTTACCTAGGTGTGCTGGTCCCGGGGGGGGGGGGGGGGTTACCGTGAGGCATGGTCAGAGTCTGGTCCTGGGTTGAGGGTCTGGAGACCGTCCACCAAGGGCGAAGCGGGGTCCAAAGCAAGAAGCCGGGCGTGGTCGGGAGCTCCGGAAAAACAGGTCTGGGTGCTGGCAGAAACAGGTTTCCAACGATGTTGCTCCCGCAACCTGGGACTGGGCTGACTGGCCTTTATCTCCTCTGGGGCCTAGGGCGGTCCCGGCCCACAGGTGACTCACCTCTCCTGGCCTTAAGGCGAGCACTCCTCCTCAGAGAACTTAGTTCCCTCCGCCTCTCTGCCCTGAGCCTCTGCAGCTCAGGAGAGGCTGGAGGGTTACTGGACCCAGAGGCCGCCTCACCTTCCCCTGACAGGGCTGGGAGAGGAGCACCTGCAGGCAATGGGTCCTCAATCACCCCCGGAGCCAGAGTGGATTCATCTGGTGTCTGCTCCTGAGGATCCGGCACAGGTGCGGGCCCTTCAGATTCAAGGCCCTGTCCTGGCTCAGCCGGCCCTGGAAGCGGGGACTCCTGTGCAGGCTGGGATTCCTCCGGTTCAGCCTCTGAATCAGATTCCCAGGCCATCACACTAGGAGTATGTCCCACCGAATTCTGTGTGCTTGACTTCTAAGCAGAAATGTACAGAGTTTCACGGTACAATATGTTCTGAGCACATATCAGTGGAGTCTGCTTGCAAATGCACTGATCCAAGGCAGCTTCACATTTCCTAATATGGTTGCTGCAACGAGTAATTCATAGAACCAAAGAATCATAGAATCATAAAACTGTAGAGTTGGAAAGGACCACAAGGGTCTTCTAGTTCAACCCCCTGCAATGCAGGAATCTTTTGCACAATGTGAGGCTTGAACCCACAACCCTGAGATCAAGAGCCTCATGCTCTACCAAATTGAGCTATCCCCGATGATCCATTGCTTCGATTTATTATTATGTTAATCCTCCACTTCTACCCCCACTACAATCCTGTGAGACACATTAGGCCAGACATCCCCAAACTCGGCCCTCCAGATGTTTTGGGACTACAGTTCCCATCATCCCTGGCCACTGGTCCTGTTAGCTAGGGATGATGGGAGTTGTAGTCCCAAAACATCTGGAGGGCCGAGTTTGGGGATGCCTGCATTAGGCTTTGAGATGGCAACTGGTCCACCCCCTTTTCCTTCCTCCTCCTTCCTTTGGACCTTTTGCTTGTCCAAAACTACCTTCCATTCTAGTTCCAACAGACAACCTTTCTTTCCTCTTCTAATGCATGGCAGAAACTCCCCCTGCCCCGGACCAACACAAACCTACTTTCATGTATTTCATTTTTTCCCCAGTTAACAAAGCATCCACTCCCTTCTTGCTACTCTCCTTAGCCAGCCACTAATCTCTGCCCTCACTTTTGCCTTCTTCTAAGCATCCGTTACACTAATTGCATGGCTTCCAGCCATGTCAGGGGATTTTAGAGGATTTAATTCTAGGGCTGTGCATGTGGGGCATTGACCACTGTGGCCGAATTCACTCATTAAATCTGGGATAGTACCTGATGAGTGCAGTGCAGAATGCCTAAAGGAGTCCCTATAGTTCAAAGGGGTGGGGAAGCGCTGTGTGAGGGGTTCTCTGTCTGCTCCAAACCAGTATGATTAAAAATAATGGGCTGGCAGAGATGGAGAAAAAGACCCCCTGAGAAATGTGTTGCTGTGGAGAAGAGGATGTAGGCCATTGGGATCAAATTAAAGAAAGGGGATGGTAATCAAAATTTGGAAGAACATCTGGGTGGTGTGAGATGTTTGACAGTGGAACAGACCAGAGGGGAGTTTGGGGGAGTGTGACCAGTTTGCTCACATTGGCCGTTGAGCTGAGAGGGTGCTGCAGGGGGTGCCACAACAATGATGTAAAATGGAAGGCGAAAGGTGGGGTGGGGGCACCGATTTTTGGTTTTGCATACGATGCTGCTGAAATTTGAAAGCCCAAAGTCCACCACCAAACAGATTGTCTTGAAAGGTGGTTGGATGGACTCATTAGAATTTGTTTAGCAAAGGATGGGCGGTCACCCATCTGGGATGCTAGAACAGCAGATTGCTATATCATATTTTACAGCCTTTTTAAACAAACAATTCCATTTCTTTTAGGTAAGTCCAAAAAGGTAAAGGTAAAGGACCCCTGACAGTTAGGTCCAGTCACAAACGACTCTGGGGTTGCAGTGCTCATGTCGCTTTACTGGCCGAGGGAGCCGATGTTTGTCCGTGGACAGTTTTTCCGGGTCATGTGGCCAGCATGACTGAGCCGCTTCTGGCGAAACCAGATCAGCACACAGAAATGCTGTTTACCTTCCCGCCAGAGTGATACCTATTTATCTACTTGCACTTTGACGTGCTTTTGGACTGCTAAGTTGGCAGGAGCTGGGACTGAGCAATGGGAGCTCACCCCATTACAGGGATTTGAACCGCCGACCTTCCGATTGGCAAGCCCTAGGCTCAGTGGTTTAGACCACAGCACCACCTGTGTCCCTTAGGTAAATCTACAGTTGTTTAAATTGCAGTACACACACACACACACTTCAAGTTTTAAAACAAAACACTTCTGGGACTTATCTAGGACATCAGGTAATCTGAGCCAACATGCAGAGGATTTTATGCATGCATACTCTGTTCAGACATTACAACTCTGCATGGACATCAGGTGGCAAAATACATTAGGCAGTGTTTTGTGAGGGACGGTATCAGAAAAAGGAAACATACCTGTTTCAAAGGGTGCGATGGACTTCATGTGAAATTGGAGGAGGTGAGCACTTATCCATTCTTCCGCCCACCATTTTCCCCAACATACATGTCCATCTGGGGAAAGTTTAAGCACGCGCACCATTTGCTATGACCTTTGTGCAAATTATTCATAAAAACCTTGACATCTTTGAAGCATAGAAGGGGCAACCTGTTTTTCCAGTTCCTTTCTTGCCACCAGATCAGAGGTGTCATCAGGGCAGGGGTTGTGGGGGGGGGCAGAAATATGGGGGGCTACTCCGCGGAATGAGGGTCCTCCCCAAAATGCAGTGCTGATGGTCTGCCGTACTTTAAAATAGATTTACTATCTATACATTCCCATCTCAAGAGTCCCCTTTGCAAGACTAGGAAGTCCAGAGGTTATAACTGACCACTGGATCAAACATCTGGTTTCAACAATAAATATGCATTTTGGTGGCTACAGATGAGTGGGTTTAAATATGGAATTTGAAGGTTAATTTAGACAAACAAACCAAAGCGTCCTTCTAAGCTATTTATGGTTAAATTTCACTAAATCTCTTGGGGAGGTGGGGGTTATGAATTAAAACATATACATACATAACAATTTTTACCCATTTCTGTTGACAATTTGTGTTTTTGAAGAGAGAGAATTGTGATTGATCTGTTTATAAATCCTGTTGGTTCTGCTCTGTTGTCCTAATACCGATCTAATAAATTAGCTGATGGCTAAATTAAAAATAAAACTATAAATCATTCTGGCAATTACCACAAGCTGCTTAATGTGTGACCTGTGTTACAGTTTCCTTGCCAAATATGCATTGTAACTGTTACTTTCATTTATGAAAAAATGCCGTGGAATGAGCTGCTTTAGTAGTATTTTATTGTTTCCAAAAAGGAAAGCTTAAAGGTGTGTTTTACAATGAAATTGCAGCCTGGATCAAGAATTTATTTTGATATTTCATTCATTTTTTAATTTCATTTAATAAAATGTATATTATTAATAACATAAATATTATATTTATTAAATCTCTATACCACCCTTCATCCATAGATCACAGGGCAGTTTAAAATATAAAAACACAGAGTTATACTCTCCCCACAACAATTTAAAAGGCCGTAGATTTAAATAATAAAGCATTACATTTTAAGGTGTACGTTGAAGATGTATTGTATCTGAATGCATGAAGTGCGGTTGCAGCAAATTCACATTTGCAAAATTCGTAGAAGTGCATTGAACACAAAATTGAATTTGGTATGGTCAACACACCAGTCAAATCTATAGTCGGTAGCAAATGTGGGTTTACAACCATCTACTGTTGGGGTTGTTTTTATTTATTTATTTAAGGTTGAGGGTCGTATTCAGATGCTACCTGTAAAGGCCCACATACTGGCCACCGACATGGCAAAAGCCAGCAGGAATGTTTTCTCTCTGGACTCATCTACAGTATACATTTAAAGCGGCATCATACTACTTGAAGCAGTCATGTCTTCGCCCCAAGAACAGGTTAAGAACAGTTTCAGGTTAAGAACGGACCTCCGGAACGAATTAAGTACTTAACCCGGGGTACCACTGTATGCTATAATATTATTATATATCATACTGCAAGGTCTTGAGATACACTACCATATCCACCATCCCTCTTCCTGGATCTTGTCCCCAAAGACAAGACCAACACAAAGCTAGAGACATACTTATATGGGGGACACCTGATTGCAGAGGCTCCCTAGGTATTCCAAATGGGATGGTGCAAATCTTCTGTAGTGTCTGCCTTTCCCCCCTGGGTAACTTCATCACATTGTGAACTTAGCATTTCCCAGAGCCTTCTCTCTTTAAGGCTCCGTCTCCATGCACGCCCCCAGTTACCATAACAACCTAATGCAGCACATTTCCACTCCTTGATCTCAATTATAGTGTCTTTTTAAATCTGATTACCCAGTTTAACTAATAAACTGCTACATCCAAGCTGCTGGCTACTTTTATGTCTGCAGTTTTATTCAGTTTGATGGTAGAAGGCCGTCTTTTCATGTCCTCCTGAGCAAATTGGGAGGTGATGCTCAAAGGGGGCAATTCAAATTAAATTTCCATGCTGGCACACACACACACACACACACACACACACTGGCAACCTAGAGCATGAACTAGCTTGCTGAAAATCAGAACTGAAAACAAGCCACGTATACCAGCTTATTTCACATATTGGCTCCTGCGTTGTCGGTTGGATTTTAACTATTAAATTAAAGGTCTGAACCATATTGGCAAATTAATTGGTTTAATAAAAGGGTTTTGTACAGCTCCCTTCACTTCTCTCAATTCTGTATTTCCATTTCTATTTCTTGTTCTGCTGCACCTTTTGGGGGCTATTGGTCTGTGTGGAACAATCCCACTTCTGACACCATGTGTTGACTGCTGAAACTTGTCTAATGATTGAGGCTCCACACAGGTGATGGCTGCAGGAGTTGCAGGAAGGAGGCATACGAGGCGCCATCCAACTATCTTAGGGGCTGCCCTCTGGATTTGTGTAGGGTTTACTCCTTGGCCTTTTTTTCTTAAAAGATGATGTGCCGGAAGGCAGCAGGGTTTACTCCTGAATATACTTTCTCTTGAAGAAGCATGGCCACAAGGGAGTGGAGATTTAGGATCAGAGTTTTCCTTCATCTAGATGGGTCACCTTCCCAGGTTGGTGAGCCTCATCTGCCCCACATCTCCCTCAACAGAACATGCAGAAACTGCCTTCTTGACTACTTAAAGGTAAAGGGACCCCGACTGTTAAGTCCAGTCACAGACGACTCCGGGGTTGCGACGCTCATCTCGCTTTACTGGCCGAGGGAGCCGGCATTTGTCCGCAGACAGCTTTCTGGGTCATGTGGCCAGCATGACCAAGCTGCTTCTGGCGAACCAGAGCAGCACACAGAAACACCGTTTACCTTCCCGCTGGAGTGGTACCTATTTATCTACTTGCACTTCGTGCTTTCGAACTGCTAGATTGGCAGGAGCTGGGACCGAGCAACAGGAGCTCACCCTGTCGCGGGGATTTGAACTGCCTACCTTTTGATCAGCAAGCCCTAGGCTCTGTGGTTTAGACCACAGTGCCACCTGCGTACCTCTTGACTACTTACACTAAAGATAATTAAAAACTTGGTTTGCTGGTCCCAGCTGTACTGTGGCTGCTTCTTGGCCTCTGAGGGTACTGCAATGTCTCCATCCACATTCACCTGCACTTCACCCTAAGTCTTTTGGAGAAAGACCATGAAGACGCTGGGAAAAAGTTTCTTCCTGAATCAGAATGTGGCATGACACTGTTTTAAATGACTAGTGCAGATGGGGCCTAAATCTGCACCATTTTCTGTATCACAGTCCTTCTCCCATTAACATTCTCTTCAGTGTTTGAGAGGCACCTTCCACTTGCAAATGAAATCATTGTTATTAATTTTGCAATGTTTAAGGATCCCTTGTTCAGAAACTCTCTGCCTGTGTGTGTCAAGATGGAACCCAAAATGTGAGGGCTCAGGGCAACCAATCTCATGTGTTCATCCAGCTTCTCCTAGCTCCTAGCAGAAAAAACAGAGTGTGAACCACTGAAATAAAATGGAGGGCTTTCATCATTTTCTTACGAGTAGGAGTACAAACCAACGTATGCTGTGCTTTGCCTTTGTCCTCAGCTTTTACTGCGAGAGGTTTAAAAATACCAAGGAGCAGGTTCATTTAATAAGCTCGCTGTTGTCATTTTATCACAGCCCTGAACTTAACTGAGCACACATTTTGCTTGAGGTCTCAAAGCGGAGCTTTTCTGGAAACGGAGAGTAATTTATTGGGCAGGGGGGGATATTTTGCTTGCATATTGCATTTGGCATTTCATTGTTAAATTATTTTATTGCAGTGGCTCACTCAGTTTTATTGGGACATTTCAGTTAATCCTTGGCACTATAGCTATAGACAGCTAGGTGATAGATTTAGGTCATTCAGCAGTGACCTCATTATTTTTCTAAAATGGATTCCCCTCAGAACATAATGATGGGCAATGTCTTGTGATCCAGTTGCCGTGAAGAGGCCACATGGCCAACATGATTCCCTTCTTGCCGGACTACAACTCCCAGTTGCTGGCCAATGGCCATGCTGGTTGTGGCTGATGGGAGTTGTAGTCCAACAATGTCTGGAGGGCAACACTCCCCTTGAACTCTACAGGTCATCCCCAATCAACATGGAAGGCTTTCTTCCCACTGCCTAACATTTCTGCTGGCAACTTGTGGCATCGTGGACACCTTATCATGTGTGTAAGTCTAATAAACAATCTGTCTCAGAAATTCCATCCACCTATCCCAATCGTCTTCAGACTCTGTTGATTGAGAGCGTCTTAACCTGCAAAGTTAGTCCATCCGACAGTTTCCTATATCTCACCGTTATGAGAAAAAGCATTAGATCTGTCAGATGTTTCTTGCAATATTCACCCTTCGATGGAGGGTGCTTAGTTAAGAAAAAGAGACATCCTTGACTCTTTGACGTAAAGGCTTAATATGTACTCATCCTCTTGAGAGTGTGCCGTTCGACACAGCTAGTAAATAAAAAGCAACTAGGGTTTCCTGATAGACCAAAAATATTGATTTTTATAGGTTCTTCGCCTTCCTCACGGTGATACTGAGAAGTGGGAGGCAGTGATATATGGAACTTGGGAGAGCCAGAATCTCTATAATATGGTTCCTGATTTATGTGTCTGGTAACAAGTGCCGTAACCATGCCAGCACAACAACCCCATCTTTTATGAAGCCTCAAATGCTTCCAGCCACAATCCCACCAGCCCTTAGTGAGATGTGTGTTTTCTTCTACTGTCTCTCCACAGTCAGAAGATGGACACTGGTAAATCATACGAAGAGAGGCCATCAGTAAATCCAGATGAAGAACAAATAGGATCCGCTTCACAATGCGCTTGATTGTAACAAGAAATCACGTGCTGTTTGCTCAGGAGGAATGTGCTTTCACCTGCTTGAAAGAAGAACGGCCAGTTCATGAATAATGAAAAGGAGGAGTCATGGATCCATGCCTTTGTACTCTGCTTTCCATGTGAGAAACTGGGGTTTCTGTTTTGTAGTTCCTCCCTCCAATCTTTTCCTTTATGAGCTCGAGAGAATTATTTTGCCTCAAGCTTAAAGATGAAGAGTGGGTATCCTGAGCATGGCAGCATCTCTTGTGACACAAAGCAGAAGGCATCAGTGCCTCTGATGGCGGGCAGGAGCTTGAAGTACATTAGACACCATGAACAGCCATGAGTGTGAGCTTTTTCTTAATAAAAAACCTTATTTCCCCCCATCAACTTGATGTAGGAATGCGCGAGAAATTTAATTTGGTTCACATTGAAAACCAAATCTATCGAATTTGCATTTTCAAAACAAAAAAAGCTATCCTTCAAAAACGTGCACATATCTGAAATTTTGTGATGCGTTTCTTCAACCAATGTATACAAAAATGGATATATTAGTGGAAAGGGTGCCTAAAAATGATTGTGTTCACAAAGATAAAAATGCATTACATTAGGAGGAATTCCTTGCGAAAATGTGTACATTAGTCAAAATTGCATACAAAATTGTGCTTAGGAGAAATTCACACTAAAATGCTGGTAAATTTTAACTGCAGTGCTTTAGCTCTAACAATTCTCAGCACTCCTAAGAAAACCCCACAGCTTCCAGGATTCTCTGGGGGAAGGCATGACAGTTTAAAGTGGTTTGATACTGCTTTAAGTGGATAGTGCAGGTGAGGCCTGACTTTACATAGTCTTCTTGAACAATATTAGAAACAATATTGCACAAAGAATGAGCTTGTCTATTATGCAAAGGAATAGCAGCCAAATCGTTGGTATCTACTACACTTTCCCACATTCTGTGCTTCTGAGGCTGATCATATTCAAAGCCAGCATTTGTTTCTCCATTAAATATGATTGAGGAAGGTGGTGAATGAAGAATAGTCCAGAAGAAAGACTTACGGCATATTTTATCATACAAGTAACAAATCAGAGGAGGGCAGTGGCAGAGGAGGGGAGGGGAGAGGATCAATTACTCTTGTTATCCTTCCACTTCCAAGCATGGGCAACAGTAACTTATTTCTTATGAAGTTTGATGGACTATTCCATTTTATTAGTACTATTCATCTTTCTGATGTTGTTTGATGACAGCATCCTCACTCCTCTCTTTTGGAAAGCTAGCACTGATTGCAGGATTGTGTGTACATATTGTTGTTAAGTTTGTGGGGTGTCTGGACTCCCCCTTCTAATTCTGGGCCACACTTCTAATTCCAGGGTGCCAGATATGTTGAATTTAACATGTTAAATTATAACCCAGGCTGGCTTTTTGATGAAATCATTGCCTGGAGAGATGGACCATTAAAAGAGCACAAAGAAATGGCTGATGAAGAGACTCTCTGGTTCAGAAAGCAAAGGGGGGAAACCCCTCCCTGAGTTAGCAAAGACAAAAGGATAGAGTTTCAGGAGGGAGGGGCAGAATTGCAGTGTGTGATGAGGTAGGCGGAAGGAGAAACAGTTGCATTTTGCAAGCTGGAATGGAGGGGGCAGGAAGCAGAGCATCAGGTGGGCTTTCTGTTTTATGTTGCAGAGAGGGTCAGACCTGATGTTTGGGGTCTCCTGGAATCAATGTTTGGGGTCTCCTGCAGCAATGGAAGGAACAGGGCCCTCGTGGGAATGTGCACGCTCTGTGCTCTCTCCATTGTAGACTCAGGTTGCATATATGTGTAAATAAACCAAATATCATAAAGACACCACAGTCTCCGCTGTGCCTCATTGTCTAAAAGGAAACTCAGCCCCTGGTAAACATGCCTGGTACCCCTGGAATCTAACACCGCTCAGAGATTGGGGTGGCTTGTAACAATATGAAAGCTAAATGACTGACACTTTCCAATAACTTCAGCTAGTTTGGAGGATCATATCTCATCTTTTGCTGGCCCAAAGAATTGCTTTACCCCTTTCTTTGCAGAAGCCACAATTAAACCAGGAAGCCTCTAATTAACCATAGTTTCCTGTTCCAGTGGAACCAGGAAACTATAGTTGCCAGCCTCAGAAAAAGCAAGGATGTTTAAACTAGCTTTATACTGTGCTTTAATATCCTGGCTTGTTCGAAGGCTGGCAACCATAGCATGCCTCTGAATACCAGTTGCTTTTGCTCACTTCCTGCTTCTGGACTTCCCAAAGGCATCAGGTTCACCAATGTGAGAGACAGGATGGTGGCTTAGAAAGCTGTTTGGTCTGATCCAGCCAGACTCTTCTTAGATTCTTGTGAACTGTGGCCCATAAATTACCATCTTATAAACAGCCTTTGAACCCAGCTACAATTAATACACAACTTTTTTGTACTCCCTCCTTTCTCCAAACATATGGTTTCATTTTTAGTCATCGGTACTAAGAAATGACGTTGGCACTTTTCACAGTTCCCATCCATGCTGGGTGTGGAAGGACAGGGGAATCCCAAAGCCCTTTCCTGAAACATATTGCACCAGCTTGCATTCACTTCCCTTTCGTAAGCAGTAACTCCATCGTCTTAAGAAATCCTGTGTTTTATCTTTTGAGTGTTGCAATGGTGTATACTCTCTATTTTCTAAACCTCCTGCAAAGATCAAAATGTTCTCACTTCTCTTTTCATAAGGAGGGGGGAGGGGTATTACATTACCAAAGCATATTACAACAAAACCAAGCCTTGGCACTTCCCCCCAACTCTTTGTGCGTATCCATATATTAAAAGAGGATTAGATCAATTCATGGAGGAGAGGGTTATCAATGCCTATGAACCATGATGGCTGTGCTTTGACTCCACAGTTCAAAGCAGCAATGCTTATGAACACTAGTTGCTGGAAACCCCATCTCCGAAATTTGCAATGCAGTTCTCCAGACAAGTGTTGTGTACCAAAAATGCAAATAAATGACTATACGTTGGTGAAAATAACATCGAAATGCATTATATTAGAAGGAAATGCTTTGCAAAAATTTTCATGTAAACACAGATAACAAGTTTCACGACGACTTCTTTTTTTCATAAAAAAAATGCCAATTGATGTGGAAACGTGAACTAAATTGGAAATTGGAAAAATGCAAAGCTGAGAGATCCTAGTACCGAAAGGAACCGAAGCTGTGCTCCTCTTCATGACTACCCTATTATGTGATACCGAAACCTTGAGGTGAGTAAAGAAGAAGTGACCTGCTCTGAAGTTGCGTTTTCAATGAAGAACGGCTAAGAAAATTAAATAAAACCAAAACTGCCCCACAGATTCCCTTGTTGTTCCTCATCTCTTTCAAAACCCACAGAGTCTCTGCAGGGACTCTGAAAGGTCGACATCAACCCTGCAGGGTGGGATCCTAGAGCGCTGAGCTCAGTATTCAAGCTGGCCATCGTCTCCATGTCAGGTCCATGTCTAGGAGACATATGCCAGCTCCACAACACACCAAACACCCCTTCCCCCTTCTTTTTCTGGATTTCTAATTGTGGGCTTAATTTCCATCCCTTCCCTTCTAAAACTGGGGGGGAGCTCTGTCCCCTGCACATAAGTTCAGATTGCTATGGCATCTACTTTGAGGTGTGCTTGAAATGAAGGGTAATTGATTGTAGCCTCGACTGCCGATCGGCCACTCTGAAACGCAGGCGTCTGGGCTTTTACTCCCCTGTCCTATTGTTATGTACTGAGTTGAATAGGATCCAAAATGCAGCAGTCTGATTGGTCCTAGAAAAATAGGATCCAAAATGCAGCAGTCTGATTGGTCCTAGAACAATAGGATCCAAAATGCAGCAGTCTGATTGGTCCTAGAACAATAGGATCCAAAATGCAGCAGTCTGATTGGTCCTAGAACAATGCAGCAGTATGATTGGTCTGCAGGAGCCACCCAATCCAGCTCCAGATGGAAGTGAATCCACAACCTGATTGGCCTACAGGAGAATCCCGGAATTAGCCAATCACGTGCAGCCCATTGTGTAAATAATGTATATAAAGCAGATATTGTGGGGGAACTTCTATTCCTCCTCACCACTATGAGCTGAATAAAGAGCATGAAATCCACTCTCGACTCCGAGTATATTTCACCTATTAAATCCTGCTTTCCCCCCTCCAGACTGCCCTGTTACTTTTACCTACATAGCAATTACCCTTTTGTGGAGGTGTATTCCAGGCTCAAAAACCTGAGTGTTTGGCTTCTGAAAGCACAAGGCCACGTGAGCAAGGAATATGGGGCATCTGGCTCTGTTGTCACTGTCCTGGCTTCCTTCCCGTTTTGCCCAGCACATTATCGAACGTTACAGCTGTAACTTAGCGCAGCAGCTCTGCCCAGCTAATCGGAGTTGTTTATGTCTTCAGCAGCCTTCGTCCATTCCTGAGAAGTGTCGCTAATGAGATGCTGTCAGCTGCAGGGATGTGAGGAACCTCTTGCACTCGCGGCGGATAATTCAGGAGGCCACTTCAGCAGCTGCCCAGACTTGCTCAGAGAGAAGATGACTGCCTTTCAGTTACAATTAGTCCGTGCGCTCCACAATCTTTGGCAGGCTGCAACAAAAAGGCCCGCTTCTCTTTGCATTTGATCTGAATGACTGCGCCAGATTCTGGTGTTTTCACTTCAGTACCAGGCTGTACAGTGGGATGCAGCTTGGGGAACCTCCATAGTTCAGTGCTCGAGTGCCTGCTTTGCATTTAAATGACCTCAGGTTCAATCCCTGGCATCTCCAGAAAGATCCTTGACTGAAACCCCAGAGACCTCCTGCCAGTTTGTGTTAACAAGACTAGGCTAAATGGACCAATGGTCTGATTCACTATAAGGTGGCTTCCACGTACCTACGGGACTGCCTCTCCTGGTATGCCCCACGGAGGACCTTAAGGTCCACAAATGACAACATTTTGGAGGTCCCAAGTCATAAGGTGGTTAGATTGGTCTCAACTAGGGCCAGGGCCTTTTCAGTACTGGCCCCGACTTGGTGGAGCGCTCTGTCAGAAGAGACTAGGGCCCTGTGGGACTTGACATCTTTCTGCAGGGCCTGCAAGACAGAGCTGTTCCGCCTAGCCTTTGGTTTGGACTCAGTCTGACCCTTATGTTTCCCTCCCCTTATGGTTTTCATCTATGGGCTACTTTTAAAATGAGTCTGCATTTTAACCTGCATTTTAAATTGGTTCCCCCCACCCCCTATTATGTTTTTACTGTAATTTTACTGGTGTTAGTTGTCCTGAGCCCAGCTCTGGCTGGGGAGGACGGGGTATAAATAATAATTAATTAATTAATTAATTAATTAATTAATTACCTGCCCTCTCACACCAGCGCTGCTGCAGCTTCCCTGGATGGTGATAGGGTGGGGTGAGGAAGGGCAGTGGTGAGGTCAGGGCTGTATGGGTGCACAGAATCATATAATTGTAGAGTTTGAAGGTCCCTCAAGTGCCATCTAGTCCAACTCCCTGCAATCCAGGAATCTCAACTAAAGCATCCATGACAGATGGCTATCCAACCTCTGCTTAAAAACCTCCAAGGAAGGAAATTCCTGTGGGAGTCCATTCCACAATCGAATGGACTCTGTCAGGATGTTGTGGACCAGGGCCAGATTTAGAAGCCCTAAGCACTTAAAAGATTTTGGTTCCCCCCCCATATATATCTAATTCAAAATATAAACAATAATAAACCGTAAAATAACACACACACCCCAAAACAAAATGAAACCTACAGTATGATGGAAAATAATTGTTATTTATGTATACAGTGGTACCTCGGGTTAAGTACTTAATTCGTTCCGGAGGACCGTTCTTAACCTGAAACTGTTCTTAACCTGAAGCACCAATTTAGCTAATGGAGCCTCCTGCTGCCGCTGCGCCGCCGGAGCACGATTTCTGTTCTCATCCTGAAGCAAAGTTCTTAACCCGAGGTAATATTTCTGGGTTAGCGGAGTCTGCAACCTGAAGCGCATGTAACCTGAAGTGTATGTAACCCAAGGTACCACTGTACTTCCACTTTATTTATTTATTTACTTTTTATTGTTGTATTTTAACTCCATTTATTGTGGGAGCCTTTTTTTTGGTTCAGCTGCACCATGTGGTCTATGGTGAATTCGGCAATGGAAAATTTCTGTGGCGCCCCCTTTCCCTTGATGCACATTTTGCTTAATGGTTAATCCAGCCCTGTTATGGACTGGAGGTTTTTAAGCATATCCACTCTGGCCTCAAAAGAGTGCAAAAATAGCTACAGTGTGAGCAGGGCCATTGTGGCAGAGAGAACAGAGTAGTGGCATGTGCTCCTTGGGAGCTGTTTTGCATGTGCTTCAGCATAGGGATGTGGGACTTTAGGATGCCATCATATTGGGTGGGTCTCTCATGTTCTTTGCTGCTAACCAAAGTCAAAAGGAAGTTACTCAGCCCTTCTTATTCCCCACCCATCCCCCTTGAAGCGGTTTCATGGACAGCATATTTCCACGTTCGCATTGTGCCATTATTCCTCATCCTGTAGCTCCAACAAAGGCAGCCCTCTTTGCTTTCCCCTACAACTTACTGGCTCCAGAGCTCCAAGAGGTCGCAGGTCACAGAGGAATCCATCGAAACAGGAAAGGGAGCTTCCTCGGTCCAGCTTCAAACACTCAAAAACCTGTTTCCTCTCTCTGCCACAAATAAAATCCCCAACCGGGGATTCACTGCAGGTTCATTGTGAAAGCGGCAGCTTTGAGAAAGGGAAGCATCCAGAGTCTTCTATATATGAGAGAGTCACCGCAAAGTTCTCACATGCCAAGAGAATGAGGGAGGTATTCTTGCTGCTGAGCTTGCTGGCCTTGGGATGCAGCAGTGCAGAAATCGAAGCAACCAGTGCACCTGTGGTGGAGAGCGAAGCGGAGAGCAGCCACCCGGGCTTGACTTCACCTGAAACGCAGGACCTCAGAAACGTATTGGCAACCTCCCTGCCTCCTACTTCAGAGAAGCCGGATGCTTTGCTGAATGCAAGCCAAGAGGAAGGTGTAAAGCGCAGTTCTCCTCTAGCCACGAAAGAGGCACAGGAATTGCAAACTCCAGCACAGCAGAAGACACCCTTGGCCCTTACCGTAACTCCTAGCCCAGGGAATAACAGTGATGGCGGTTCTCCCAACGGGAAGCGATTCATCCTGCCTAGCAATGCAGGGGTTCCTCCACCATACCATCCTTGGAATCGCCTTCCTCCAAAGGAAGTTTCTGGGGGAAACCAAGGGACTATGGTGAGCAGGTCTTCCAGACACTCAGAAGATAGCAGCAAGCAGAATGCAGATCTCAAAAAGCCCAGCTTCGAAACCACCAGAGGAAAGTAAGCAGAACCGTTTAACTCTTCCCCCCCCCTCCTCTTTGCTCATTGTACCTAGAGAACCCGACTCAACTCGTGGCATCCTGTGCAAGGCTCCTTCTAGTGCTAATTTGGCCTGAATTCCTGGGATAAAGGCCTGGAAGTGTCCTGTAAGGTCATAGCTAAAGAGGGTTGGCTTGCTCCAAATTGACAAAGTGCAGTGATGGAACGAGTGGCTGTGATCCTGCAAGTAGTTACACTGTTTAAATCCTGTTGATTTCATTGGGAGATAAAGCTGATCCACCTACGTGCAGGATTTCAGTGAGAGTCTGTAGTGCAAGGTATTGCAGTATTTAAAAAAAAACAAAAAACCAGAAATTTAGTAAAGGGGAAGAGGGGTTTAGGAATGTCCTGTCCTGTGCAGCACCTGGTAATTAACAAATGCTTTCTTGTTGCATTGGCAACATACAGAGAGAACACAGTGAGCCATTGTTTTGAGGACAAACCATGGTTTAGAATCCTAGATCCAAGTTACAGTGCCCAAGTTATGCACGCATTGACCACACCCCTCACAAGCCCTGCTTGGCACTCTTGACTGTATTTGCCTGACCTGAATACATATTATTGCTTGCCTGAGTGGAGGACCTCTCCTCCTTGGGTATATGGGGTGTTCGGGGAGGGGTGATAGGGACTGGGCACATGTTGTGCTCCTCCTGGATAATATGTCAACCTTTGGTCCCCACCTGACACTCAGCTCTCACCTGTGGCTCCCAGAAGCTGTCTGCATGCGACAACAGCCACACCCCAGGAATGGCTCCATTTGGCCGGCTAAACCAGGTGAAGATAGGCAATGGGTTTTGAATGCTCGGTGAGTTAGAGTTGAGAGCCAGTGTGGTGTAGTGGTTAAGAGTGGTAGATTTGTAATCTGGGGAACCGGGTTCGCGTCTCCGCTCCTCCACATGCCGCTGCTGGGTGACCTTGGGCTAGTCACACTTCTCTGAAGTGTCTCAGCCTCACTCACCTCACAGAGTGTTTGTTGTGGGGGAGGAAGGGAAAGGAGCATGTTAGCCGCTTTGAGACTCCTTCAGGTAGTGATAAAGTGGGATATCAAATCCAAACTCCTCCTCCTCCTCCTCCTCCTCCTCCTCCTCCTCCTCCTCCTCCTCCTCTTCTTCTTCTTCTTCTTCTTCTTCTTCTTCTTCTTCTTCTTCTTCTTCTTCCCCTGCATGAGGAGACAGGCTCCAGCAGATTGAGTGGACAAGACCAATAGTGGGTCCAATGGTCAAGAAGGCGGTTTTTGTATGTGCTGAAGTGAGGGGCAGATGGGGCTTTTCACCCTGGGAAGGTAGCAGTCTAGGAGAAGGAAAACTCTGATCCTAAACCTCTGCTGCCTTGAGGGACATATTTGGGAGAAGTAACGGCTAAGGAGTAAACCCTACACAGATCTGGAGTGGAGTCCCTTAGACTTACATCTCCTTCTGGCAACTCCTGCAGCCAAGCTGGTGCCAAATGTATTTCTCTGCTTTCCTTTGGTTCACATTAGTGATGAGAGGGGGGTCTTGTCATCTGGGCAGCCCAGGACCTCCATACACATGGCTCAGGCTTGTACCCCAGAGAGGTCCCTTTGCTAACACCACGGTTTGACTTCACCCTCAGAGGCACCCTCCACTGTCTCTCAAGACAGATAGATGCCAGCAACCACTCTCTCCTCTAAGAAACTTAAGATATGATACACATGGCTGTCTATTTCTCTGTCTCCCAGCCTTTATCCTCACAGCAACCCTGAGAGGTAGATTATGTTGCGAGGTGGCAATTGGCCCAAAATCATGCAGTGAGCTTTATAGCTGAGTGGGGTGTTTGAACTGGTGAACAGCCCTAACCAGATGCTCTTATCTATAATTAGACAGATGACATCATTACAACTCCCATCCTCCCCAAGCAGCACGGACAATGGTCAGGGATTCATGGGAGTTGGAGTCCAACAACAGCTGGAGGGCACCACATTGAATACCCTTGCTCTAACCACTACACCACACTCCTGGGTGCTAATTCTAAGTTGTTTAAAAATCTGAGTCATTTAGCTGCTCTCAGGCCAGGGTTGCAATCCAGCGAATGCTTCCTGGAGAGTACATTCTATCTGACCTAGTGGGAGCTACTTCGGACATGCATGGAACAGCTCCAAAGAAAGATGGATGCAACCCATTCTAATCACCCACTTTTTTATTTTCGGAATGCATTTGCCCGAAATACATGAATAATGACTATGTGGCGAAATTAAGCCATTTGTTCAGATGGTATGTGCAGGGACAATGTGTACAAATCATGAGAGCATTGAAATGCTTAGTGTTTCCCCCATGTGCATTTTTGCTGTTTTTGCCTGCTGAAATAATAGCATTATATTACAGAAATAAATTTAACACTATGAACCAGACCGGATATTAAAGGACTATAAGCCTGGAGATGAATCCAGCTTTGGAAAACATATTAAAATGTTCCGGAAAGCAGCAGAAGCCCACGGCTTGCACACTCCCATGTTTTGTAGAGACATGGTAGGCTCCATAGGGAAACAGATGCAATGCAGGGTGTTAAGCAGGAGTACACAGGACAAAAGATTTTGGTCACTGCAACTTCTTTAGCCCCTGACTGGGGAAAGTGTGATTAATGAAGAAAGTGAGAAGAGTTCTTCTTCCTCTCTCATAGCAGTAGAACTTGTGGACATCCTAAGGAGATGATTGTTAGGTGTGCAGGACAAATCAAAGAAAGAATTTATTCACAGAGTTAAACTATGGAACTGCCTGCCACAGGAGGCTGTGACGGCCATCAACTTGGATGGCTCTAAAAGAGGATTAGACAAAGTCTTGGAGGCCAAGGCTATTAAGAGCTACTAAAGGTAAAGGTAAAGGGACCCCTGACCATTAGGTCCAGTCGTGGCCGACTCTGGGGTTGCGACGCTCATCTCGCTTTATTGGCCGAGGGAGCCAGCGTACAGCTTCTGGTCATGTGGCCAGCATGACTAAGCCACTTCTGGCAAACCAGAGCAGCGCACGGAAACACCATTTAACTTCCCGCCGGAGCGTACCTATTTATCTACTTGCACTTTGACATGCTTTCAAACTGCTAGGTTGGCAGGAGCAGGGACCGAGCAATGGGAGCTCACCCCGTCGCGGGGATTCGAACCGCCGACCTTCTGATCGGCAAGTCCTAGGCTCTGTGGTTTAACCCACAGCGCCACCCGCATCCCTATTAAGAGCTACTAGCCATGATCTATCATGCTATTATCATGCCCTCCATCAGCTCTGCTGAAAAGCCACAAATATTTGACTTCTTTCCAAATATGTCCACTGCTGCTGCTGCTGCCTACAAGGCCTCTGTAACTATGAGTGAGAGATTGAGTTTGCGTTTTTCCTCCTCCCTCCCCAGTCCCTTTTCCTTTTGTGAGGGCAAGGACTTTCTCATTGATATCCAAAAGCTGCCCTGGGAGCCTTTTTGCTAGCTCTTTGCTCCTAGTTTAAGTATTCTGCTCCCCCTAAGCACAGAATAAATCAGTCTTCCCTCAAGCAGGTGCTTTCCAGCTCTTTTTGACTGCAACTGCCACAGTCCCAGTGAGCATGGTCATGTTGGATTGGGCTGATGGAAGTTGTAGTTCAAAACCTCTGGGAAGCACCAGGCTGCAATAAGACCCCTTGGACCTCTCAGGTGCAATTACATTACAAACATTCCAGGTAATCTGACAGCCTTTCCTTCCGCCACCTTTTCATGCACAGGGAGAAGGAGGTGCGATACAACCTGCCACAGATAAATCAGAGCTTTTTTTTTTAAAGGGATGTTAATTGCAGAAAACACACACCCGGTGGCTTACAAAACACACACAACCAAATCTAAGTACATGTTTTCCAAGCTTCCCTCATGTGGGGAAGATTACTAGGTATCATCGTGACATCGTGTGCTTGTTGAACAGTGTGGGAAACGTAGAACCAAGAATCTAATTTGTCTCTCAAGACTCCTTTGACTGTGAAGGTGATGCTTAGCTATGAGATTATAATCACAGGGGGAGAAATATTTCTTTCTAATCTGGACCATCAATAGAAGCCTGGCAGTGGGTTGTGTTTGTTTTTTGTTTTGTTTTTGCCATCTTCCAAAGTGCTGCCGTTTAACATGAAAGCAGAGAACTCTTCTATCTGAAAGCTGCCAGAAGTGTTCCTACTTTTCTTCTTGCTTCACTTCCAGCACCAAATTGCAGACTTTAAGAACTTTTCTGCACGCACGCTTCCATTCACACAAGGTATCCTAATGCTAGTGAAGGCAAGGTCTTTTGTTCCAAACTCCTCGACTCTAGCAATGCCGCACACCTGCTTGATGTGCTTTGCAGAAGACGCACCTGCCTCATCCAGCGCCATTTGCATAACGAATACCTCACAGATGAGAAATTTAATGAACACTCCAAAAAAAACCCCAATGTGAAGAAAGGCCTGTGATAAAGGTTTTTAGAAAAGGAAATGCGTCAAGGTGCATCCTTATCTTCTGAGAAGTAGCTTCTTACGTTGCCACCTGTTGGAAGATGAGAGCAATTTTTCATGCTAAGGAGCTCAAATTGTGCATGTTCTCTTGGTTAGGAGTCGCACACCTTAGAGCTAAAAGTTCCATCATCCTCTTTAATAATAATAATTTTATTACCTGTCCTTCGCCAACAGGTCCCAGAACCAAGTTACAAGAAGTTAAAGTTCAGTATTAAAATCAGTTAAAACAAATTGCAGTTACAAGGGGCTAGGGAGGGTCCTTTTAGAACTTTATTGTCTCAAAAAGTGAGCATGCAAGAGGGGAGGGCCAAAGGTTCAGGAAGCCCCCTCCTTATCTGCCTCCACACATCATCGCCTGTTTCGTGGTCCTGTCACTAGCGATGGGCAAATCATCAACTTTGGCTTCTCCTAGCTTCACATTTAAGATCAGTGCATCCTATTTCTCCATCTGTTTGTGATTTTTTAAATAAAAAAACCAACTCATTAGAAATTTGTTAGGATCTTAGGGTACATTTCCCCTCTAATGCACACATTTTGGTAGGCATTTTTTTTTACAAGCAATTCCCCCTAATATGGAACATTTGGGGATGTTATTTTCACTTAACCTATGCATTTTAACGCAAGTGTCAGGGGTTCAGGAGCAGAGGCAAGGGCAAGGGAGGAAACAGAGAGCGAGGGGGAGGAGGCAGAAGAAAAGATGAGTGATGACGACGACCCGAGACCTCCGAGTCTTTCCAGTGAATCAGAAGATTCACAGAAAGGAGCACCAGTGGCCAGGGCAAGGGGGGAGCCTAGGGGGACACCCCAGGAAGATAGAGCCAGAGGGGACTCAGAGGGGAGCAGTTGGAAATCAGGACCAGCGTCACCGCCAGAGAGCAGGGAAGAGGAAGGGCGCCAGGGATCAAGCGCTGGCAGCTCACAACAGGGGGGAGGGCACGAGTCAGGAGTGGCCACACCTCCATCGGGGAGCGAAGAAACGGTCAGACGGAAGGTGGAAGGTTGGGCGCGCGTGCCAAGTTCAAATGCACAGGAAAGTGGCGCAGTAGGCAGCCCGGAAAGGGAGCCAGGTCCTAAAGCCCGCCGAAAGGAGGGAGAAGAGTCAGGGGGGTCAGCGTCAGCGTCAGAGGAATCCCGGAAGGAAGAGACCCCGGGGGGCAGAGGGACCCAGAGAAGAACAGTCAGGCGGAAAAGGTGGAGCAAGGCTAGGATATTAAGTTGGTGTACAAGGGGCGGAGACTCAGATGGAGCTTCGCCGATCTAACCATTAGACGTAGGGTTGCACGCAGCAGCTTGAGAATGGAAACTGTGACTCAATAAAGACTTTTATTTAATGATCGCTGGCTAGCGTGATCCTCTGTGAGCTAGGATCTGGAAGCAACTCTGACAGCAAGCTTTCCCCAAATATACAGATTTCTGTATACTTCTTTTTGTGTTCGGGAACCACCCTGTAAATTTTTGAGAAATGCAGATTTTGCAGGATAATGGCATTTCTGTCCACATATTGTAATAGGAAGTGCAAACCGGGTAGGTCTGCATTAGAGTGCAAGCTGAACTGAATTTCTCCCCTTTCCTTACTTGACGCAGGAACACAGGAAGCCACCTTCTATTAAGTCTGACAATTGATCTTTCCAGCTCAGTTTTACCTAGACTGACTGGCAGTGCTCCCTTGGATTTCAGACTGGGGTCTCTCCCAGCCCTACCATGAGTTGCCAAGGATTGAAACGGGGACCTTCTGCATGCAAAGCAGAAGCTGTGCCACAGAGCTATGGATCTGCCCCTAATAATAACTCCAGAGTGCCAAGGCGAATAACCCTTTCTCTTGCTTGGCTCCAAGGCAGCATCATGCCTTGATAGCTGAAGCCAAATCAGAGTGATGGTAATGCATTGTACTCCGGCTCTGGAATCTTGAACAGGTGAAGAAGTCTTCTAAGTTCATAAGTGGCTGATTTTAGACCCTCTGCTATAACAATAACAATAACAATAACAATAACAACAACAACAACAACAACAACAACAACAACAACAACAATAATTTATTATTTATACCCCGCCCATCTGGCTGAGTTTCCCCAGCCACTCTGGGCGGCTCCCAATCAAGTGTTAAAAACAGTACAGCGTTAAATATTAAAAACTTCCCTGAACAGGAATTGCCAGATTAACTCCCCTTGATCTTGCAAGCCTGAGAATGGGCTGGAAAAGAGAAGCGGGTGCCCTTATGACCTGCTCTTTCTGTAATTTGTGGTCCTTATGGTTTCTGTGTTTCATATAAGTGCAAAATTGTAATTTGATTTCCTCCCACCCTCATAATCAAGCAGTAAATTGTTGTAAACTGCTCTGTGGTCCTTGAATGAAAGAACGTACGTATATTTAACCAACAAATACAATTGTATAAAGTAAATCACTAACTAGACATTGTAACCTATCCTAAGATCATTACGATGAAGGGTATTTTAAAAATAAATATCGAGTAAATAAACACATTTATTAGCTCAAAACCTGCATGCCAATTCACTGTCTCAAAGCTTCTGCCTTAAACGCCCTTCATGTGTGCGCACTTGTCTCGAAAACAGCAGTGGTTGACTCCCACATTAAATTTAGCAGTAAAGTAATTCCCTGTTGCACTGTTTACATAGTGGGTTCAGTTTGGCTCAAACCACTGCTGTTCCTCTATTTTTACAAGCCTGTCAGTGCTGAAACCTACAATCACTCACTCCCACCCAGCTTCAGAGTCGCCCTGTGAATGGCTCCATGGCAGTGCCAGGTGGCTGCTATATTAAATTTCTACAATCCAATACAAAATGAAAGGAAAGCACTGGGTGACTTTGCCAGGGCTGTAAGAGCATCGCTTGCCTTGTCCTGACTCCATCAACCCTCCCCTGTCCACACTTGCATCAGGAAAACAATACAAGGGTGGCACCCATCGAAGTTGATCGGCCAGTGCAAAGACTTTTGGCTGTGCAGTCCAACCTTCTTTTGTTCTCCTCTCCCCTTGCAACCTCTAAATCTGTTCTTGGTTTTCCCCAGTCCTCTGAGTAGCTTTGGAGAGGGCATTGGGGGTACATGGGGAGGGAAGAGGGAGGAGAGGTTTCATTGCACAAGTGGAAATCCTTGCACTATCTGATTTGTTGCCTACCACCCTATGTCTGTCGCATCAACAGCAAAGTATTATGGAGACCCAGTAAATACTCACTGTTGAGCCACTGTTGAGGCTGGGTCCTGCAAGGGGATCTGCTGCCTCCAGCTCTATTGCCATAGTTGCTCCAGAGGTGATGGAAACAGTAAGAGCATCTTCACACAAACCTTAGTAAAAGAGGTACCCCTAAGAATCTTGTTCTTTGGGGCTAGACCGAGTCCAATACAGGACTCCAGAAATGGCTTGAAAGCAGTAAAGAGATTTGATAGCTAAGCACTGATACTTCAGGCATCAAGACCAATACCCATTGCTTGGAGATCAAGCAAGAGAGTCCTGTTGAACTCATGCTCTGCTTGCGGGCTGCCAATAGGCATCTGGTTGGCTCGTGTGAAAACCTGATACTTGGCTAGACAAATCTTTGTCTAGCAGGGCTCTTCTGGAACCAAATGTCAATTATAGCAATCAAGGGGATGGAGCAACTATCCTCTGATGAAAGGCAACAGCATTTGGGGGCTTTTCAATCTTGAAAGCAGATGGGTTATGGGAGATTTGACAAAAAGTATATAAAATTATGTACAGTGTGGGAAAAGTGGACAGAGAGAAGCTCAAAAGACTAGACCCTTGTGTCACCCACCCAAGTGGATTTCATGCTCTTTATTCAGCTCATAGTGGTGAGGAGGAATGGAAGTTCCCCAAAAATGTCTGCCTTATATACATTATTTACACAATGCGCCCCACGTGATTGGCTAATTCCGGGATTCTCCTGTAGGCCAATCAGGTTGCGGATTCCCTTCCACCTGGAGCTGGATTGGGTGCCTCCTGTGGACCAATCAGACTGCTGCATTCTGGATCCTATTGTTCTAGGACCAATCAGACTGATGCCTTTTGGATCCTATTCAACTCAGTACATAACACCAAGGAAGCTGAATTTTAGAACATTCAAGACAGGTGAAAGAAATTTCTTCTTGCAAAGGCAGGTCTAGGGGAGCACAACCAGTGTGGTCACACTGGGTGCAGAGCTTCTTGGGCGCTACAGGGGGCGGATTTTGGTGTCACACAGAGTACCACGGAAATTTGAGACCCCCGAGGTCTCCGAGGTCCCCACTGCTTGAGCAAAAGATGGCTACTGTGCTCATGTCCAGCTTGAAGGCTTCCAAGAGGCCTCAGGTTGGCCACTGTGAGGGCAAAATGCTGGATTAGGTGGGCCTTTGGCCTGATGCAGCAGGACTCTTGTGTTTTTGTCATGAGGTGGAAAATGTCGCCCTGGGTGGTAAAGTAACCACAATTTAAAAATAAAATAAAATAAAATGACAGCATCCTGGATACAGGAACCAGATGATTCACCGTCCAAACATTATAGCTGCTGCATGGACAAAGGGAGCAAGTGATGAGAGAAAAGAAGCGTTTGCCACAATGTAGTACAAAGTGTCAAGGCCTCAAATCCTGCAGAAAACACATGTTATTTCCTTTCCATGTTATTAGTTATGTAGTACAACCTGTTCTGGAGCAGAAAAGCACATTCTTGGCAGGGGACCCTGTGAGGCGACTCATACCTGAAACCTTTAACCACTGCTTATGGTTTGGCCTGGTATTCCCAATCTGCCTCATACAGTGGTACCTCGGCTTACATACGCTTCAGGTTACATACGCTTCAGGTTACACACTCCGCTAACCCAGAAATAGTGTTTCAGGTTAAGAACTTTGCTTCAGGATAAGAACAGAAATCGGGCTCCAGTGGCGCAGCAGCAGCAGCAGCAGCAGCAGGAGGCCCCATTAGCTAAAGTGGTGCTTCAGGTTAAGAACAGTTTCAGGTTAAGTACGGACCTCCGGAACGAATTAAGTACTTAACCTGAGGTACCACTGTACTGGGTCCGTCAGATATGAGGGATAGATGGGTTTGGTTCTCTAAGCAACATTTAAAGAAATAAAGGCCATTTAAGTTATTATTTTTTTTGCTGGATGCTACAGAGGTCCAGTTGCGAATTGTTATGCCTGTTCTGAGGTGTTCTCAATGTGAGATCTTCCAGATGAGACCTGCTAGATTTTTATTGTGTTAATAAAGTCCAACTGACCCCAACCAGAAACCAGGCATTTAATGTCACCGGTCCTATGCTGCTACCCTCGCTTTTACTTTCTGTTGATGACTTTTCATTTATTTTTAAAAGCCAGCAGGCCTAAAAAATATATTATTGAGTGGCTGGTCTTTTAGTGGTGGTCCTGTGTTGCTTTTAAAGGGTATTGTCTATGCCGCTGTACCCCCTCCCTAATGTTTTGTGATAGGGCAGTATTTAAATACTTCTACAAAGAAATACATAGCAGAAACTGCACCCCTTGTCCACATGGTGTGGAGATGCCCAGTTGAAAGCCCCTTTTGAGTTAGTTTTGGAAACCACACTACATTTCAAAAGCATGTATGGTTTTGTTATAAAGGTAAGCTAAAGGTAAAGGACCCCTGGACAGTTAAGTCCAGTCAAAGGCAACTATGGGGTTGCGGCACTCATTTCGCTTTCAGGCTGAGGGAGCTGGCGTTTGTCCACAGACAGCTTTCTGGGTGATGTGGCCAGCAGGACTAAACCGCTTCTGGTGCAATGGAACACCGTGACAGAAACCAGAGAGAATGGAAATGCCATTTACCTTCCCGCCGCAACAGTACCTATTTATCTACTTGCACAGGTGTGCTTTTGAACTGCTAGGTCGGCAGGAACTGGGACAGAGCAATGGGAGCTCACCCCGTTGCAGGGTTTCAAAGCGCCCACCTTCTGATCGGCAAGCCCAAGAGGCTCAGTGGTTTAGACCACAGCTCCACCCGCGTCAACAACAACAAACATATTGTTATTATGCCCTCATATGAATGGGTTGCCCCAGCCACCTGGGCAGCTTCCAGCAAATTAAAACATCAAACACTGTTTATTTACATCGCCCACTATTTGGAATTAGCCTCTGAATCATGGGCTATGGGCATAAGGAAGAGAGGCTCTCAGCCGTGTTGTATTTTCCATAGGCTCATCTTATGCTCAGTATCATCAGCATGGTAACCCTTTGGCATGTGCTTTGAATGGACATCAGGCAGGCATATACCATACTGGCATTTAGGCACCTGATTAAAACTCAGGCTTTCCCCTGAGAGGTGATCTGTTTATGTTTGATGTTCTCAATGGATCTGCTGCTTTGTGATAATATTCTTGACGTGTTCTCTGAATGCAATGTTATTGCTGATCTTACATTTTCATGGCTGTGATATTTTTTGATGGTACAGGGTTTTTTATTTTATTTTGCAAATAACTAAATAAATACAGTGGTACCTCTGGTTGTGAACAGGATCCATTCCGGAGCCCCGTTTGAAACCTGAAAGGAACGCAACCCGCATCTGCACACATGCAGGTCGCCATTTGCCGCTTCTGCGCATGCATGTGGCATCATTTTGCGCATCTGTGCATGCGCGAGCGGTGAAACCCAGAAGTAACCCTTTCCGGTGCTTCCGGGTCACCGCAGGACGCAACCTGAAAAGACTTAACCTGAAGCAAACGTAACAAGAGGTATGACTGTAACAGGGATTCCCCAGCAAGGCTTGCCTTGCTTTTATCGTGATGCACTGTTGAAAAAGTAATCTCAATTCAGAATTGCTTCAGAGAAAAGAAGCTTCAGTTTTAAAGGGGGGGGGGAGGGGAATCCTCCTATGTAGCAAGTGCAAGTCTTCCTCATGATCACTTTGCAAATGAGTCCTTGCCTGACACAGTCGCTTTGGCATAAAACAGACACCAAAGACTGCTCCAAATGTTACGACTGTTGGAAGATCTCTTTTCCATGGCAACCTTCCACATGGAAGCAGAACCTTCTATACACACTTCTTAACCCATGTGATTCCTAAGGAAAGGGCACCAGGACTCCACAGAAAGTGTGATGCTCCTGAGTCAAGCGCTGTGATTTGCTGGACAAGCCCACAGTAAGAAACTTTTATACGTTGCTGCTTCTGCGTAATGCGCTGGCAGAGGGACAAGCTTTCCCTCTGTTTGAAACAGAGCTGAACCAAAGTAGGAATGGATGCATATCATTATTAGTTTTCATGTTATTACATTTCTATCCCACCTTTCCTCAAAGTGGCGTACATGGTTTTCTCTCCACTCTCCATTTTATCCTCACACCAACCCTGTGAGGTCACACTGAGAGATGGCAACTGGCCCAAGGTCAGCTAATGAGCTTCCTGGCTGAGCAGGGATTTGAACTCTAGTCTCCAAGGTCCTAGTCTGACACTCTAACCACTACACCACACTGCCATCTGTCCATTTCGGTTTGTGGACCCACACAAAGTCAGACGTGGGTGCAATAACTGACAGGTGATGGCTTAAACATGACCACAACATTATTAGGTTGCAGAACAGTCAGTTGTGGCGTCGTTCTGTCGGTTGATGTTGCTTTAGCGCTGAGGGCTGGCCTCGTGGCCCCAGCAAGGGGGCATGCGCCTGCCCCAGACACATGGCACATCAAACAGTGGCAAAGCCTGGCTACATTTTCTAATGGATCAAGGGTAAGGAGCCTGCAGCCTGGGGAGCAAATCCAGCCCCGGCTCTGCTTTGCATGTTTTTGGGTGATGGGAGCTGTCTTTGAACTCTAATCCAGAGAGGTGTTTGAGAGCATTTGCATAGAAAGTAGCCTACCTTTTGTGTAAAGGTAAAAGTTTCATGGGTGAGACATGGGTGGTGCTGTGGCTTAAAGCACAGGGACTAGGACTTGCCAATCAGAAGGTTGGCGGTTCGAATACCTGGGACGGGGTGAGCTCTCATTGCTTGGTCCCTGCTCCTGCCAACCTAGCAGTTCGAAAGCACGTCAAAGTGCAAGTAGATAAATAGGTACCGCCCCAGTGAGAAGGTAAACGGCGTTTCCGTGCACTGCTCTGGTTCGCCAGAAGCGGCTTAGTCATGCTGGCCACATGACCTGGAAGCTGTACGCCGGCTCCCTCAGCCAATAAAGCGAGATGAGCGCCGCAACCCCAAAGTCAGTCACGACTGGACGTAATGGTCAGGGGTCCCTTTACCTTTAAAAGTTTCATAATTGGCTCCAAACACTTTTGCCTCCAACCCTGTCCACCCTTGTGGCCCTTGGGAAGTTGCACAGAAAGGAATGCAGCCTTGGATTGCAAAAAGCTTCCCTGCCCCTGTGATAGGCGATGGGGGCATCCCCCCCCCAGTGCAGCCCTCCCCACAGCGACTTTCATCGGTGATGTTTGTTCACTACTTAGAGAAAGAATTCTCTCTGAGCTGTGTGAACAATAAAATTGCATAAGACAGTATAATGTATATAAAAAAACCCAGTGCATTAAAACAGCTCAGCAATTAAATTCAAGGCAAACACACATCCAGAGCACAGCAGGAGACAAACGGCGCATGCATTGCTTATCCATTAAAAACTGTGCTTTCCTCCCACATCTCTGCTGCTGTTCAGACAGCAAGTTCAGCCGCCCCATCACACACTATTAATTTATCACTGTGCTTAGCATGCCATTAGGTCTTCCGCAGCTGCAGGGATTACAGGACCTGGTTTGTTTGTCGCTTGTTTTTTTTGTTTGCAAATTTGCCCTGTGTTTGCATGACGTGCAATATCAACTTGCATGCAGGGAAGAAATCTGGGGGTGATTGAATCGCACCACTGTAAACATGACTTTGGTGTTTCTCCTGCTAAGAACATAAGAAGAGTCTGCAGGATCAGGCCAGCGGCCTATCTAGTCCAGCATCCTATTCTCACCCGTCCTGAGGTTTCCAGCAACTGGTATTCAGAAGCATACAGAGTCTAATATAGTGGAGGTACTATTAATTGCGTTCCGATGCTGTGGGAGCAGATAACTCAAAAGGAGAAATAGCTCTATAAGACACTAATATGACACCATAATTCAACTTCCTATTGCTATTATTATTAAATATAAACTTATAGAATTATAGAATTAAATACAGAATTAAAATATAAGAACTTTTTGCAGAGCCTAATATAAGAATATTGAAAGACTGATATGATTGTGTGTTAGGGAAGGTTGCCATCTGCTGGGTAATTTTAGGAACACATGAACCATGAGTCATCATAGAATTGTAGAGTCGGAAGGGACCCTGAGGATCATCTAGTCCAACTCCCTGCAATGCAGGAATATACTGCTGTCCCATATGGGGTTTTAACCTGCAACTTTGGCATTATCAGCACCACACTCTAACCAACTGAGCTACTGCTGTGATAGGAATTTTGAAGTCTTGGACATATGTTAAATGTTCATAAGTGTACCAACCAAGCACGTACATAGATCAGCACAGGAAGACTGACCTGAAACCATTTTGATTCCCAAACTGAGCAAATGTTTTCTCCGCAAGGTCAAAGGAAAATGGAAAAGCCTCCCCATTGTCTTTTCCTTCACAAATCCTGTCTTAAGATATGAATAGCGTGTGAGGCTGTGACCTGGCTCAGGAACTAAGTATTTATCATTACAAAAGACTGGCCAGGCTCCCGAAGCTTTCCCCACCACTTACCTCACCTGCATGCTAGAAAAAGACGAGCCTGATAACTTTTAAAAGATGCTCCGAAAGTGCTCAGAGCCTTTGACACCTGAGCTGTATATTTTCAGAACCCATCCCGTATTTTGTGGTTGCATTCTCTGTAATTTGGAAACTTTAAAAGCTGTTTTAATGATGTGTTTTAAGTTGCTGTGACTCATTCTCTGGCCTTAGGGTGGGTAATAAATTTAAAGGAGGAGGAGGAGAAAGAATATCAACAATAGTATCAGCAACTAGTGCAAATTCATAAAGGGAGCTTCAACACACATTATTAATAAGTGGGTAGTCATAAGGAATTGCTGAGAGAAAGGAGGGGGAAGTGCTGTTTTTCCTTCTGCCCCCTCATTTCCAATACAATGAATTGATTGTTGGGGGTGGGATCAGGGAAAACTTTATCTGAAGTGAAACTGGGCAAAAACCACCCTGTTTTTTGCAGGGTCACTTGTCTCCTGCAAAAATGAGGGGGGTTTCAGAGGCCCTCATGTTATATGGCTGTGGGTGGGTTTCTGTTGTGTTTTACCATGATGGATATGAGTTGATAGAGGGTAGGGCTGGGCAAATACATCACTCTTGGGCCGGATCTACACAGATATAAAAAACGCTATGGAAATGCTATGGAAGAAAACCTGAGATATATATATATATATATATGTGTGTATATATATATATATATATATATATATATATGCAATTAGCCATTGAGCTTTACACCGCCATCTGGTGTCACATTTTTGTAATGCACTTATAATGTTATAATTGCAGCTGTGTAGCTGACTCCCTATTTTTTCTCTCATTTTCGAAGTCTTAAATCCAGTTCTTCTTTGCGTTTGTTTTTTTTAATTTAAAAATTGCTCATGAAAATTAATCGGCATCTGAATGCATCAATGGTTATCTTTTCCTAAGATACACATTTTCTATGCAATTTTTGTGTCTATGTGCAATTTTTTTGCACACTTTACCACATTGTATGGCTCCTGGCCAACCCAGTCTCTGCCAAGCAGTGCACGAGATTCTAAGGTGTCTTGGAACTCAACCAGGGCCTGTGTTCTGTTGGGGGAAATGAGGCGCGGTGGAGTCTGCGGTATCTTTGAAATACGATTTCTTTACACATATTTAGACTGGAAGCTTTCAATGGAGAGTGAGTTCACAGTATTCACATCTCAGGAGCAGCCCATCCTTCACATCAGCACAGCACTGGATTCTTAGACATCTCCATGCTTCTTTCCCAACCTGCCAAGATGGTTCTGGCCTTCACAGCAGCTCACAGAGTCCTTCTTCCCCAACCTCTAAATTTCACATCACACACCCGCCTCCTTGGCAACCTCGCCCCTCGCCAGCAGAGCCTCCTGCCTGGTTGATGGCTTCCACTGATGAATTAATGACTTTCTCCCCTCACCTTTTGTCACTTTTAAAGACTTCTATCCCAGACCTTGGCCTGGAAAAGTAGCTTAGCCTGACATTGTCCCTCCCATACTCCAAATATTACCTGAATCCTAAAGGTAAAGGGACCCCTGACCATTAGGTCCAGTCGTGGCCGACTCTGGGGTTGCGGTGCTCAACTCGCTTTACTGGCTGAGGAAGCCGGAGTACAGCTTCTGGGTCATGTGGCCAGCATGACTAAGCCGCTTCTGGAGAACCAGAACAGCACACGGAAACACTGTTTACCTTCCCGCCGGAGCGGTACCCATTTATCTACTTGCACTTTGACGTACTTTCGAATTGCTAGGTTGGCAGGAGCAGGGACCGAGCAACGGGAGCTCACCCCTTCGCGGGGATTCGAACCACCGACCTTCTGATTGGCAAGCCCTAGGCTCTGTGGTTTAACCCACAGTGCCACCTGTGTCCCTCTGCCTGAATCCTACCCTTCCTTAATTTCTAACATTACCTAACATTCTAACCCTTGCACCCCCAAACTCTGCTACATCAGACCTGAAAAAATGTGCATTGTTTGCTTGAAGAATTGCATTGCGAAATTGGAAGAAGTGTGGATTTTGAAGGAAGGCTGTGTTTCTTATTCATGTTGTTTTGGAAAGTTTGGATTAGGTAGGCTCCCCTTCAGACCTGAAGGAAAGAGTCAGGCTTTTCCTCCCTCGCAGGTATAGGCAGGAATTCAAGGCATTTGCTCTTGGCAAGAACAATGCTACTATTACTGATAAATCTGGTGAAAGATGTTCTCATTTCGCATTAATAAAACTTCACATGACTGGCACAGTGGAGGGGAGATGGAGAAATTGGGGGCACCTAGCCAGACTCAGACAGGGTGGTCCAGGGACGCTGCTGGGATGCAGGCTGAGATCGATGGCTCCAGAACACACCAGCTTGTACCCAGTTAGGGCCTGTGCTGCCAACTGCACCGTATGTGCAGAAGGTAGAAAAGTCTAGCCAACCCCTTAAGCCAGCAGACAACACTCCCTTTGGATTCTAGCACCACAGCCCGCCCTCCTAATATTCTTTTGCTAATGAGCATTCAGATTATCTCATTTCCCCCCTATCCTTGCAAGCTTGCTTTTAAAAAGAAAGGATATGGGTTGTTGGTTCTTTCCCCCCTCCTTCATCACCTTGCTTTCCCAAATGATCATTGTTATGAATGATCAAGGCTGGCTCCACGGGGCGATTTGGTCAAGGCATTTGCCAAGGCCCCAAGGCAGCTGCTCCAAAACGCATCAGTGTCAGCATGTAATCGATGAGTTATGCCTGCCTTGCCAACTCTGGCATATGCACGGAAGTCTGGCCAATGCAAAGGACCCATCATCAGGACACCGTTTTTACTTTGTACCCAGGAAGATCGGAAGCAGCCTCTTCCAGCCGTGTGGGGTTCATAGGCAGTGTGTTAGGCTTGAACTGGGGAGAACCTGGGTCCAAATCTCCGGTTGGCTGTCAGGCTCGCAGGGGACTCTGAGGCTGTGTGTCAGCCTGACCTACCTCACAGGACTGTTGTGAGGACAAAGTTGTGGTGGCGGCGAAACAATGTTTAATGCCCAAAACTCCTTAGAGGAAGCGTTATGGTTAAAGCAGGCATGTGGAAACCTCAAACAAAAGGCTTCAAAGTTCATTTGAAAATGTGTTTTCTTGAGAGAGAAGACATTTGGAAAAGTTATTTTGTAAGAAAATATGTTTGAATATACACATTTAAATGTGCGTTTAAATGCACATTTTCATACAAAGTTCTTTTTTTTTAAGAATTCAGATAAATGTGGAAACATGATGAAATAGTGAACAGAGTTAAAAGTGTTAGATAGATGATTCACTCATTCCAAGCCTGATCCAGCAAAATAATAATAATAATAATTTTAAAATTGCCATATGCTTTTTTCCTTTTCTTTTTCTAACTCCAAGGGAGAGATATTTACCTCCCTCACTTCCCAGCTAAACACATGGAAAGTGTGTGTGTGTGTGTGTGTGTGTGTGTGTGTGCATCTTATCTGCTGCAATGTTAGAACTTTCTCTGAAATGCAACCCCAGTGGTGTGATATTCATAATATTGATGATAATGATGATGAAGACGATGATAATAACAACAATGGTAAATTATTATAGCACATTTTTATTTCACTTAAATTGCTTCTTCCTGACAACGCCAGAAGGAAAAAAGGAGCGAAAGGGACAGGGGAAAAGAAAATTACCGTCAAATCACATCTATAGGTTTACTGCAGGGAAAAGACCCAAACAAAGCTTCATACAGAAATATTGATTTTTATATACATGCATACCAATTAAAAAGAATTATTGCCCTGCTGCAGATCCCCTGGAGCCCCCACAAAGAATGGAAAAAGAAACACTAAAGGGACTAAAGGGGAAATGCCTTGGCTCTGAAAACCATTACTCAATAGCTGAAGAGCGACCTTGTCGGAAAGTGAAAGCACAGCAGTATCCTTGCATTCCAGGGACAAACCCAGGTCGGGGTGGACTTTAGTCTTTCAAATTTGAGGGACCTCCTATGCAAGGCTGAAGTTCAGCACCCTCTCACCTTTCGTTCTGCGCAATTTATTCTGTCCTTGTTGAGAAGCCCTGCAGTGCCCCCTAGGCTCAGCAACCAGGTCGCACTGCCCGAAATCTGCCTTCGCTCTGGTGGCGACTTCGAATGGGGTCTTGGAGGAGTTTGGATTTGATATCCCGCATTATCACTACCCGAAGGAGTCTCAAAGCGGCTAACATTCTCCTTTCCCTTCCTCCCCCACAACAAACACTCTGTGAGGTGAGTGGGGCTGAGAAACCTCAGAGAAGTGTGACTAGCCCAAGGTCACCCAGCAGCTGCATGTGGAGGAGCGGGGAAGCGAACCCGGTTCACCAGATTACCAGTCCACCGCTTTTAACCACTACACCACACTGGCACCTCCAACTCCTTCCGTCTGCATATTGTCACCAGAGTCATCACAGGTTGTTCCGAGAGAAGGCCAAGCTCTCCAGGCACCTTCCTATGCCTGCCCCATCGCTGCAGTGCGATGTATCACATTAAAAGGAAGGGAGATGCGTCGCCAACAAGGAGACAGATTTGCGTAAAATTATGCAAACTGCTTATCTAGATATCCAGATGCAAATTTGGAAAAAAATTGTAGAATTTAACTAGAAATGCAATTCATCTTCCCACACAGTGACCAGGTATCCGCATGCCCACCTAGTTTGCCCAGGTGATAACTGTTGATGGGCAACTTCAAGTCTCCTTTGACTTTCCCTTTGTTTGGTCCTTTTATCCTTTATCCAAACCTTCAAATAGAGGACTGCCCTCTGTAAGCAAGGACACACATCTTCCCTCAGCAAACAGCTGCATCCAGGGTGGAGCCACTGGGAGGATTGTTGACCTCCCTCGTTTAATTATCCTTATTTTGTAGGTGGAATTCAGAGCACAGTGAGGACCAGCAACTTGTCCATGACACTCATGGCATATGTAGCAACAGACAGTCACAGCATGGAGTTCCCCCAAGTCCCATTTATCTTTTTTTATGATATCAATTGTGTACAATTTTGCTTTCCCTCCCTCCTATTTACGCAGGAACTGGTGTGCCTACGTTCACACAAGACTCCAGCCCACCATCGTGGTTGACAACATAGAAACGTATGCATCGGGCAGAGCCAAGCCATGCACCTGGATTGCAGGATCCTGCGGATCAAGGTATAGCTGTCTTCCACCCTACCCGTCCCAATGGATGCCGGTTTTTATAAGCTTGCAAAGTGATGAATTGGAGGAGTGGTCCATTGCAGCACACAGTCCTTTTATCAGGTAGAAAGTGATTGGCCCAAGGTCATCCAGCTGAACTTCATGGCTCATGACAGATGAGAACCCGTGTATCCCTCACCAACATTCAATGTACGAACCTCCACACAATCCTTTGCCAGCTAATTGTTGTGTGGCTTTCAGCTGATCCTAATAAAATGGGTATTTTGCCATGTAACAACTTGAGAAGGGGCCTGCTGGATCATAGAACTGTAAAGTTGGAAGGGACCCTGAGCATCTAGTCCAGTCCCCTGCAATGCAGTTATCCCATACAGGGATCAAACCCGCAACATTGGCATTTTCAACACCATGTTCTAACCAGCTGGGCTATCCAGTCAAAGGCCAAAGGCCATTGAGTCCAACATAGTATTTTCATGATGGCCAACCAGATGCTTATAGGACTTGAGCGGGAAAGCCCTTTCCCCTCTTGTAATTCCAGCAGCTAGAATTCAGATGCTCCTTCTCTCTCTCTCTCTCTCTCACACACACACACACACACACACACAGAGCGAGAGAGAGAGAGAGAGAGAGAGAGATCAGCACAGCTGCCTACAGACTCTCTGTGTGAGCATGACTCCATGATGAATTCCTTGTGCATTTCAAAACTTACTACTGCACCACTGGTGAATTTCCCCCTGTACCTTACAAACCTGTTCCAAACACTCACCATTTCCCACTAGGTGGCAGGTTTGCATATACCTAAGAAACAACAGAGGCATCAAAGCAATTTAAAATCCAGACCATCTCCTCTCATAAAACTCATACCCTTTTTTTCAATTTTCAAGTCTCTCTTGCTCAATCTGAGATATTCTCTGACCAAGAATGAGAAGAGAGAGGGGGAGGGAGAAGGAGAGAGAGAGATTGATTCCAGAGCCATTCTGTATTTCAACTGGGCATGGATTTGTGTCTCAGAATCTTTTCTTCTTTGAGTCAAGTCAGGCTATAGTATTAGTTTTAGCTCAGATTTTAACTTAAAGAGCTGAGTACAGTATAACAGATTTACAACCCAAGGCAATCCGAACAGTTTATTTATCCTTGCAGAGCAATATATATGTGAAAGGGACTTTAAGGCATGATGAGGAAAAACCTTTGAAATACTCAGCTGGCAATCGACTTATCTTTACAGTGGCATAGTACATTCACGTAATTTTGCTTACTCATTAGCACATGGTAGTCAGGAGTTTCTCAACAGGAGTTTCAGCATCAAAACCAACACTCAGTTCAAGCATAGCGGTGGGGTTATTTCTTACATCCGAATGCAGGAACAACCACATCTAAGAAGGACCCTCTTTGCACATTATGCTTTGTTCTGCTTATGTTTTTAGGTAATGTGTGAATTAGACTGGACTTTCCTTCACTGGAGGCTTTTAAACAGATGGCCATGTGACAGGGATTCTTTAGCTGTGATTCCTGCATTCAGGGAGTTGGACTAGATTTCTCTTGGGGTCCCTTCCAACTCTACAATTCCATGATTCTATGAGATGTACATGTGTTTATATCATTAAGATCAGGGCTTTTTTCCAGGCAAGTGTTTCATCAATAAGGGAAAGGGAAGCCCCAATCCAACAGGGCTTATGTGGGAGAGCAGCAGCAGCAGCAAGTGAGCCTTCCAGGTCCTGTTACTCTGCCCATGTGAAGACTTTCTTGCCAGCCCAGTGGTCTCCCAGTCATCACTATGAAACCCCACCTTCTTCCACAGAAGCCACATTGTAATAATACCTCTGTGACTCACCTTCCACACATATGTCCCTATTACAGACATATCCTTAGAAACAGCCAAAATAATTTACAAACAGTACAAGCGCAACTGAACAGAGGTTTTTAAAAACGTACAAAACAAATGCCTGAGGCACAGATCTTTTCATTCAGCTGGAAAACCTACTGACAGCATATAATTGCTGTGAGGTTACTGCTGTGGTTTTAGCATGGATTCTAACATGAGGAGGACTCTCCTGTGTGAGTGTCTGAGGGCCCTGCTCCTTCCTGCCACTCACCATCTGGCCTGGGGCGGGGCCTGAGGCCTCATAAGGACTGCTGCGTTCTGCTGCCCAGGAGGACTCTCCTGTGTGAGTGTCTGAGGGCCCTGCTCCTTCCTGCCACTCACCATCTGGCCCAGGGCGGGGCCTGAGGCCTCACAAGGACTGCTGCGTTCTGCTGCCCAGGAGGACTCTCCTGTGTGAGTGTCTGAGGGCCCTGCTCCTTCCTGCCACTCACCATCTGGCCCGGGGCGGGGCCTGAAGGACTCACAGGGACTGCTGCGCTCTGCTGCCCAGGAGGACTCTCCTGTGTGAGTGTCTGAGGGCCCTGCTCCTTCCTGCCACTCACCATCTGGCCTGGGGCGGGGCCTGAGGCCTCATAAGGACTGCTGCGTTCTGCTGCCCAGGAGGACTCTCCTGTGTGAGTGTCTGAGGGCCCTGCTCCTTCCTGCCACTCACCATCTGGCCCGGGGCGGGGCCTGAGGCCTCACAAGGACTGCTGCGTTCTGCTGCCCAGGAGGACTCTCCTGTGTGAGTGTCTGAGGGCCCTGCTCCTTCCTGCCACTCACCATCTGGCCCAGGGCGGGGCCTGAGGCCTCACAAGGACTGCTGCGCTCTGCTGCCCAGGAGGACTCTCCTGTGTGAGTGTCTGAGGGCCCTGCTCCTTCCTGCCACTCACCATCTGGCCCAGGGCGGGGCCTGAGGCCTCACAAGGACTGCTGCGCTCTGCTGCCCAGGAGGACTCTCCTGTGTGAGTGTCTGAGGGCCCTGCTCCTTCCTGCCACTCACCATCTGGCCTGGGGCGGGGCCTGAGGCCTCACAAGGACTGCTGCGCTCTGCTGCCCAGGAGGACTCTCCTGTGTGGGTGTCTGAGGGCCCTGCTCCTTCCTGCCACTCACCACCTGGCCCAGGGCGGGGCCTGACAGGCCTCACAGGGACGGTTGTTGTCACTGCTGCTGCGACCCAGGGGGATCCGGAGGGGCGCAGAGTCTGTTTTAAAATGTTCCTTTTCTTTTCATTTTTTTGTATATGTGGGGACGGGGATGGGGGTGGGATGGATGTTTAGTTGGGAATTTGTTTGATTTTAATGGATTTGTAATTTTTATAGTTTTTCATTTGTATTGTTTTTTGTTTTCTGGGGTTTTTTATTGTTTTAAGGTCTTATTTTGTTCTTAAGGGGAAGGGTCAGGGCTGCCGGGGAGTGGGTCCCAGCCAACAAAATGGCTGGGGTATGTTCCACGGAGGGGGATGCGCTGGGACAACCGATCTCAGTGATCACGGGTAGGAGGAGGAGTTACGCTAAGACCAGACCATGTCATTACAGAGGAGGCAGGTTTAGTCGTTGTCTGAGGACTATCCCTGCCTCCGGGTCTGGTCCTGTCCGGACGGATACTAGAATCAGCAAGGGATACCCACATAGCCTGAAGGTGCTGCTGTGCAATGCCAGGTCAATGATTCATAAGACCACTGCCATCCATGACGTGATCATGGATGGAGGATTTGACCTGGCTTGTGTAACAGAGACTTGGTTGGATGAAGCAGGTGGGCCTGTTCTTGCCGCTGCTTGTCCACCAGGTTTCTCTTACGCACAGCAACCCAGGCCCTGTGGGCGGGGAGGGGGGGTTGCAGTGATTTTTAGGAAGTCATTAGTTTGCACCAGGCATCCTATTGGGAAGACCCAGTTCTCTGAGTGCATGTTCTGGAAGTTGGGCAATAGGGGCAGTACAGGATTCCTTTTGGTGTACCGACCTCCCCGCTGCACCAAGGATTCCCTGCCCGAGCTGCTTCAGGTCGTGGCGGATGTTCTCCTGGAGACACCTAGTTTGGTTGTCCTAGGGGATTTTAACATCCATGCCGACACGACCTTACAAGGGGCCGCTCGGGACTTCGTGGAAAGCATGGCCTCCATGGGGCTGTCCCTGAATAAGTTTGGCCCAACCCATAGCCACGGACATGCCTTGGACCTGGTGTTTACCTCCATGGATGTTGGTGTTCTGACACTAAGTAAAAGCGAAACAAAAGAAGTGCCATGGTCAGACCACTTCCTGGTGCAACTTGACTTCTCCGCGACCCTTCCCCTCTGCAGGGAGGTGGGACCGATTCGGATGGTCCGCCCCCGCCACTTAATGGATCCAAATGGTTTCCAGAGAGCGGTAGGGGATGCTTTATCCCATGTTGATGGCCTTTCAGCTGATTCCCTGGTGGCCCGCTGGAATGTGGAGTTAACCAGGGCTATTGACTGTTTGGCTCCGAAGCGCCCTCTCCGATTGCATGGAGCCCGGATGGCCCCGTGGTTTTCCACGAATCTGAGGGCAATGAAACAATCGTTGAGACGGCTAGAGCGCCGGTGGCGGATGACCCATTCTGAAGCTGACCGGACACAGGTTAGAGCTCAGTGTCGAGCCTACCAAGTGGCGGTAGCGACGGCGAAGAAGGCTTTCTTCGCCGCCTCTATTGCATCTGCAGAAAACAGCAGCAGGAGACTTTTTCAGGTGGTCCGCAATTTAGCGGAACCACCTGCTACATCGGGGCCCAATACGGGCCACATGATCTCCTGCAATGATTTTGCAAAGTTTTTTGCAGATAAAGTCGCTCAGATTCGGGAAGAGGTAGACGCCACCGTGGGAGCAGGGCCGGGGCGGGGGAGTGCTAGAGTCCTGTCTAGTCAAATTGTGTGGGATCAATTCCAATCTGTTACCTCCGAGGATGTGGACAGGCTGCTTGGACGAGTGAAACCAACCACCTGTCTCCTTGATCCTTGCCCATCCTGGCTTATAAAAGCTAGCCGGGAAGGGCTGGGCGATGGGCTTCGTGGGGTGGTGAATGCTTCCCTCCGTGAGGGAGCCTTCCCAGACCCGCTGAAAGAGGCGGTTATTAAACCGCTTCTTAAAAAACCATCTTTAGATGCGGCCACGATGGCCAACTATCGCCCAGTCTCAAATCTTCCATTCTTGGGCAAGGTGATTGAGCGAGTGGTTGCTGAACAACTCCAGGCACGCCTGGAAGAAGCGGACCATTTGGATCCCTTCCAATCGGGATTCAGGCCTCATCACGGGACTGAAACTGCCTTGGTCGCACTGGTTGATGATCTCCGGCGGGCTAGGGACAAAGGTGAGAGCTGTTTCCTAGTTCTGCTGGATCTCTCAGCGGCGTTTGATACCATCGACCATAACATCCTTCTGGACCGTCTTGAGGGGCTGGGAGCTGGGGGCACTGTCATACAGTGGTTCCGCTCCTTCCTCCTGGGCCGTGTTCAGAAAGTGGTGGTGGGGGATGAGTGTTCAGACCCTTGGGCTCTCACTTGTGGGGTGCCTCAGGGTTCTGTCCTCTCCCCCATGCTTTTTAATATCTATATGAAGCCGCTGGGAGAGATCATCAGGGGGTTTGGACTGGGTGTTCATCAGTATGCAGATGACACCCAGCTCTACCTCTCCTTTAAATCAGAACCAGTGAAGGCGGTGAAGGTCCTGTGTGAGTGTCTGGAGGCGGTTGGAGGATGGATGGCGGCAAACAGATTGAGGTTGAATCCTGACAAGACAGAAGTACTGTTTCTGGGGGACAGGAGGCGGGCAGGTGTGGGGGATTCCCTGGTCCTGAATGGGGTAACCGTGCCCCTGAAGGACCAGGTGCGCAGCCTGGGAGTCATTTTGGACTCACAGCTGTCCATGGAGGCACAGGTTAAATCCGTGTCCAGGGCAGCTGTGTACCAGCTCCATCTGGTACGTAGGTTGAGACCCTATCTGCCCGCGGACTGCCTCGCCAGAGTGGTGCATGCTCTGGTTATCTCCCGCTTGGACTACTGCAATGCGCTCTACGTGGGGCTACCTTTGAAGGTGACCCGGAAACTACAACTAATCCAGAATGCAGCAGCCAGACTGGTGACTGGGAACAGCCGCCGAGACCATATAACACCGGTCTTGAAAGACCTACATTGGCTCCCAGTACGTTTCCGAGCACAATTCAAAGTGTTGGTGCTGACCTTTAAAGCCCTAAACGGCCTCGGTCCAGTATACCTGAAGGAGCGTCTCCACCTCCATCGTTCTACCCGGACACTGAGGTCCAGCACCGAGGGCCTTCTGGCGGTTCCCTCACTGCGAGAAGCCAAGTTACAGGGAACCAGGCAGAGGGCCTTCTCGGTAGTGGCGCCCTCCCTGTGGAACGCCCTCCCACCAGATGTCAAAGAGAACAACAACTACCAGACTTTTAGAAGACATCTGAAGGCAGCCCTGTTTAGGGAAGCTTTTAATGTTTGATGTATCATAGTATTTTAATATTCTTTTGGAAGCCGCCCAGAGTGGCTGGGGAAACCCAGCCAGATGGGCGGGGTATAAATAATAAATTATTATTATTATTATTATTATAAAGCCAAGTTTTGTGTGTTTGAGTTTTTAATCAGGCTCAGCATAAATGGATAAAATGGATTATAATGTATAACAGGCATTGACTGGCAGAGGTTCTCCGTGGACAGCAGGTGCCCTTCCACTGAGCTACAGTGCCTTCCCCAAACAAACATGGCTGCTGTACTACTTGAGCACAAAGCCATAACTCATCCACAAATACAGATGTGTGGATACCAGGTGCCCACAACTTGTGTTTTGCATTGTGAGATTAACTTGGAGAGCTATAGCCTTTCAGTATTCACCAGGGATAACTAAGTGCCCTTCAGACTAACCAACATGACCCATGGCCAGGGCTGATGGGAGCTGAAGTCCGACAACATCTGGAGGACACAATGATGACTACTGCTGGCATGGGCATTATAAGGCAGTAGGTTCAGACTGATGTCCTGCAAGTTCCTTGCCATGCATTCCAGATGTCAACGCCACTAGTGTGTGTGCTTCTGCATCGAAGGCCATCTTAAGCAGACCCCTTTGGTAAAAAATAAGTATGAAGACACCTAGGAAGCAGTTTGGTTTCAGACATCTCCACGTTAATTATGTGTTCCTCTAGAAAACCAAGACGGTTCCCGGGGACTCACTTGAGCAGAAGCGTTGAGTGGACATGAATATTTTGGAACTGAATTCCGTGCTCTTAATGACACGTATTTGCTGGGCTGCTTATTCATAGTCATGCTGAAGCGCGAGGCATAATTTTAGCTACTTAAAAATGAATATTTACCCAGTTTGCCCTTAGCCCACTGCACTCCCAAGCACTCATTTTTGCCCCCGCAAAGGGAATGAAAATTCAAACAGAAACCTCTATGGCAAGGACTACAAATAGGATGGCTTTTTTATGTAATTTGCTTTTTAATTTAAGTTGTTGTTTCCCTCCTTTTGTTTTTAATGAGATTTTCCTTCAAGTAAGGAATGAGCACCGTCCTCTCCTATGGCATTTGTCACAGTCTTCTGGTTTCTCGAGGAAGAACCTGCATCCTCCTTTCTCTGCTTCATAAAGCAACTGGAGCAAGGACAAGTCAGACCAACAGAACATGATCCATGCCAGGGATAGGGAACTTCTGGCCTGGGCTCCACAGATGGCCCTCTAAGCCCTCTCTGGGGCCCCTGGGACTCTCCCCAAGCCGCACACCCTTACTGACCCTGCTTGCTTCCTACCTGCTTCTTGCCCTCCCAGATTCAAAATCACTGAGCATAATAACAAGAGGGGTTGGTGGCTATGAAACTGGATTTTGGGCAGTGCACATTGGGCTAATACGTTTTGCAGGGTTTGGGTTTTATTGTGTAAAACCAACCAGTGCGGGGAGACTTGGGTTAAAGTGGGAGGGTGTAATGGACTTGCAGGAGTCGGAGCAATGGGAGGCACCAGCTGGGGAACCCCCAAGATGAGAAGGCTCAGAGCCAGGGGGCTGGTGCTGGGATGACAGCGAGTGGCCAGAGGGAGAAGAAGGAGGAGGAGGTGTCGGAAGCTGAAGAGGCAACAGGGTTTAATGAGCAGGGAGATTGTGGCAGAGAGCAGTCTAGAACCAGAGGCAGAAGCGGAGGCTGGAGAGGAGGGTGGCCACGAAGCAGTGATGGGTCATGCTTGTGGAAGGCACAGGTGTCCCACCCATCCTGCTGCAATGAGCATGAAGCGGGAGGAGCAAAGACAGGTACGCAGGCACAGTCTCCGATTGCTTGGAAAAAGCCCTGGAGAGGAGGAGACATAGCTGGCTATTGGGAGGCGGGAACCTTTAGTCCTGGCAACTGCCTCATAAGGGCAATTTCTATCGGTTTGACATCCTGAGCTGTCTTGTTTCTTTGAATAAAGACTTAACTTCACTGAAACTGTGAGAGGTATTGCTGACTGGCTCCTGGCATCTGCTCCTGACAGAGGGGGAAACCCTCTGGATTTGGTTTGTACATTATATTAGATGTTGACATCTACCATTCACCCCAAATTTCTGCCTTCCAGGGATATGAAGGAGTGCCCTTTCTTCCATAAACGTGCCTGAGCATTAAGAAAAGCCCCCATGGCTCTGCTTTTAATCTCTTTGGCGTCGATGGGTGGATGTGGACAGGAAACAGGGCCTTTTCAGTTGTGGCCCTTCATCTCTGGAAGGCTCTCCCCAGAGACACCCCCTTCATTTCTTTCTTTTATTTTTTTGGTCAGATAAAACCTATATAAGCTGCCCAGGCCTTCTAATAGCTTGATATCTTTTTAGTGGGTTTATATTGCTTTGTTATTGCTCTGTTGTATCTTGTTATCTTTGTGGGATTTTTTTATTATAAAAAATATGGTTTTAACGTTCCATTGCCCAACTTTGGAAGCTGCTCCAAGATCTTTTGCTGAAGAGTGGCTAAGAAGTATTTTAAATCAATGCCTACATAAATAAATAAAACCACCCCCCTGCCTCCCCAACTCTTAATTTCAACTGTGCTCCTGAGGTCTTTATTTTCACTAGGTATGACACGAGGCTGTTCTGTAAAAGCGTTTGCTTGTGGTCTTGTACAGGACGCAATCAATAGACTTCAAAAATAATCCCTCAGTGGCCTATTACTGATGCATCATCCTGTATCATGTCCATTCATCTGAGACAGAGCCCCGCTAACGTTTGCTTTCCAAATCACCTTGCAGCTCCCAGTCAAGGACTCGCCAAGCTTACAGGGTCAAACATATGATAGTGACATCACTGGACTGGAAGTGCTGCCCCGGATACAGCGGAGCAACGTGCCAGCCCAAAGGTATGGGAAGCGATGGAAATATTAACCCTTCCTGGCAGGCAATCTGACCTGGCTACAAAATGGCTGGAAGCGGGAGGGAATCTGCCTGCAGCAGATGGAAATGGAAGCCCTTCCAGATCAGGTGTGGGGAAGCTCTGGCCCACCAAATGTTGCTGAACTACAACTCCCATCATCCCATGCTTGTCAAGTACAGTGGAGGATGCTGTCACATTAGCAATGTTGTCGGTCTGTTTGGGTTCTGGATGTTTAATGGGGGTCACCTTTGAACAGGCAGCAGAATGTCTTGGATTGGCTCTGCGGGAGTGTTGGACAAACCAGGAAGAGTATGGTATTAATCCCAGCTGATCCTAGCAAATCAGGCACAGCAAAGGAATGAATCTTCAGTATAGTATCACAGGCGCCAACTCCTAGTGCAAAAGTGCCTCAGCCCCATCCCAATTTATTTTTTGAGGGAGCTGATCCCCCTCAATGTTCAGCGGGTTTTCAGCTCCACCCCCTGGCTCCTCAGAACGTCACGTACAAGATGTCAGGACGTCTTGTGATGTCAGCCACAGGACATTGCATTGGACCCCCTCAATCATCCGGAGAAGATGGTGCCTCTGGTTAGTACGGTGGTTAGTTTGGCCCTAGCAGAAGAAGCCTGTCTGGTTCAAAGAACCATTTCATAAAGTAATTACTCAGCAAATGCCTCTTGTTTAAAAATTAATCCACCTAGAGTAGCTTGACCCCCCTGACTTTTTAAGGTACGCTGTCTCTGAATGTATTTTAGCCAGAGGGCATACATTTAGACACTCAATCCCATTCCCATTGAAGTCAAAGCAAATTTATAGCCGGGGCTTCATTTGGATTAAGATTGAGGCAGATGGCAAAATGCCACGCAGACTATTGCACCGACCTTGCGTGAAACATTGCCTGCTTGAGACAGGGAGTCCTGTATTTTACGATTGCGCCCGTGATCAAACATATGGCAAGTGTGTCGTGGTTTAACAGGCTTGCGACTGCTATTACTTGCTCGTGGCCTTATACAAGCTCCCCTTGAAAAATAAGATATGGCATCCACATACATATTTTAAATGGATGAATATTACAAGAAATGCCATTAGCTGCGGTAGGGAACTCAATCATCGTCGGTAGAGAAGAGGCTGTGATTAAAAATTTATGGGCAAAAATGTAGAGAAGTCACTGCTGTTCGCATCTAAGAGAAGGAAATCTTAATACTGGCGGCGGCACGGGAATCCCCTGTGGAAACAAGAGTCTCTCTTATACATGGCTGAAAAAAGGTAGATGTTTTGGATTAACTCTAATTGGGACTGTTTGTTCGTCATGCTTTTACATCTGGGATCCCAGGCAACATGGATCTAAAATGTTTTCAAGGCTTCATAGAATCAAAGAATGGTAGAGTTGGAAGGGACCCCCAGGGATCATCCAGTCCAACCCCCTGCAATGCAGAAATCTCAGCTAAAGTATCTATGAAAGGTGGTCATCCAACCTCTGCTTAAAAACCTCCAAGGAAGGAGACTTGTTGCTCTTGTCATTATTGGACAATAGCCACAGTTCCATGAGCATGAGTTGGATCTTGGGCCTCAGGTTTCCCTTTTGCCCCCCAACCCAAAAAGAAAGCCTACTCTGAAGGGTTGGCAGATAATCCAGAAGAAAATAGGAGCATAGGCATAGACCTTACCATTGGTCCATCCATCTCAGTATTGTTTTCACTAACTAGAAGCAGCTCTATGGGTTTTAGGAAGGGATATTTAGCAACCCTACCTATAATAAATAATAAATTTTTATTTATACCCCGCCCTTCCCGGTTCAAAAACCGGGCTCAGGGTGGCTAACAACAAATTTAAAACACTTAATTGATGCAACAAAAAACAGCATAAAATACAGTATAAAACACAAATAACAATAAATTCAGAATTCAAAAATCAATTTAGGGGGGAAATCCATCCAATAAACATTAGATGATCACCAGGGCTAGCTGGCTAAATTAGTCCTATTTGGGCCAGCGTGGAGACCAGGGGAGAATTAGCTGTGGGATCCCAGAGCGGGTAATCTTCATAAAAAGGGGACGGGGAGGGAAGGAAGGGGAATAAAAGATCAGGCTAAGTTCAAGTTGAAAGCCAGGTGGAATAGCTCTGTCTTACAGGCCCTGTGGAAGGAGGTTAAATCCTGCAGGGCCCTGGTCTCATGGGGCAGAGCATTCCACCAGGTCGGAGGCATCACTGAGAAGGCCCTGGCCCTGGTGGAGGATAATCTAACTTCCTTAGGGCTTGGGACCTAGAGATACTGGGGATTGAACCCAGAGGCTTCTGCATGCAGAGCAGGTGCTCTGCTACTGAGCAAAGGCCCTTCCCTATGGGAAGTTGCAGGGGCCAGTCCAAAAGGAGGGGGCAACCAGAGAAGACAACATTTCCTTGCTTCACTTCCATGTGCTCTGCAGGACGGAAGGTCTGCTTACCTGAACAGAAGGGATGTGCTGTATCCAAGCCATAGCAACCACTGTGATGTCCACAGTGGATAAGCAGTGCCTTGCTGGGAAATTTTATTGGGATTGATGAACTTGAGGTTGTCCTTCAGAGGTTCTGATTGGCTAAGACAGGGATGTGGAACCTGTGGTCCTCTGGATATTGTAGGACTACAACTCCTTCCAGCCCCAGCCAGTGTGAGGAATGGTCAGTGGGGGTGATGGGAGTTGTAGTCCAACAACATCGGGAGGACCACAAGTCTAAGGTCACAGTACTCCTGAATAGGCCCACTAAAATTAATGAGGGCTCCACAAGGGTATGGAAGAGCACACATCTTCCTAGTACATCTTCCTGAGGTTAATATGCCTCCCCTTCAACCATTTTTCTGGCCCACAACCTATTAACAAAATGGAACACTAATGTGATAGTCCCTGCATCTGAATGAACCCTGAGCAGGTGCACACAGGTCAGCTAGTCAGAGTCTTCCTCACTATAGTAAGAGGTATTGAATTTCTATTTAAATTATATCGTTTCTAAAGTTGCATTTATGCATATAAATCAGGGTATGAAAATTTTAGGAAAGCCCTCTTCTTTGATGAAACATTCCTTCTTCTTTTTCGGCAAGGCACCGTGCCCCAATTTTGAAATTTGCTTCTCACCCACCATGTTGGCATCTCTCTCTCTCTCCCCTGCGTGCAAATTCCAAATGGCAATGGGCCATCAGATTCTGAAAGCCAGCAAAGTTTATTTAAGCAAAATCTCAAGGCAGGCTTGGAAGTTTCTGCTCAAGTGAGAATTTCAAGTGAAACTAGAAAAGTTGCAGTAAGACAAGTGAAATTTATTGGGAAGGTTCTGTCTTAGGATCTACAGAAAACATAAATGCATGTTGCTAGCCCAAATATGCTATGGATGTTTCCTGCCTCTTACAGTATTGGGAGTTGGAGTCTAACATCTGAGCTCCAATACGGCAGAATTTCTCTTTGGCTTCCCAAAATTTCAGAGGTCTGCTGCATAGTAACTCAGAGTGGGGCTTTCTGTGTGACTATCCCACTTCTGTGAAAAAGAATTCCTCTACTTACTGGGTACAGCTGAAAACATGTTTGTTTTGACAAGTTTTTCAAGCTCAGTGAAAAAGTCTCTGCCTTTGGGGTTCATGTTGTGTTGTTTTTAAACCAAATCTTCAGTTGTTTACATGGTTTTTTAAAAAACTGTTTTTTAGTTGTCTTTGCGGTATTTTTTGCAAATTGCCTTGGGACCCATATAAAGGCAACCAATTAACTAATTAAATATAAATGTTTCTGAAAACCCACGTGGGAGTCCTTTCAACAGAACCTGTTTTTGTCAGGTGCAAAGAATTTTCAGTCCAGCGACTAATTCTAAACAGAAGACGAAAAGCTCAACATTTATAGACTTTTCCCAGTAGATGGCTGTATAATGTTCACAATAACAGGCCAACTGCAGTATAGAGCAGCAGACAAAGGAGAAGAATTAAGAGTTAAGCCCGTCTACAAAATTCATTGGGGATTTATTAAACCGGTGTAAGCAGTCAATGAAACGACTCCTAAGAGTTTCATTGTGTGTGCTCCCCATTATCAGTCACTGTTGCAGAATGAGAGTTCCCAGAGTTCTCTGGGAAGAGAGATGGATGGTTCAACCACCCTGGGAACTGTAGTACCCTTAACAAAACACCACTTTCCAGCATTCTTTGGGGGAAGCCATGACTGTTTAAAGTGGTATCCTAGTGCTTTAAAAGGGACGCAGGAGGCGCTGTGGGTTAAACCACAGAGCAGAGCCTAGGGCTTGCCGATCAGAAGGTCAGCGGTTCAAATCCCCACGACGGGGTGAGCTTCCATTGTTCAGTCCCAGCTCCTGCCAACCTAGCAGTTCTAAAGCACGTCAAAGTGCAAGTAGATAAATAGGTACCGCTCTGGCGGGAAGGTAAACGGGGTTTCCGTGCGCTGCTCTGGTTTGCCAGAAGCAGCTTAGTCATGCTGGCCACATGACCCGGAAGCTATACGCCGGCTCCCTCAGCCAATAAAGCAAGATGAGCGCCGCAACCCCAGAGTCGGCCACGACTGTACCTAATGGTCAGGGGTCCCTTTACCTTTACCTAGTGCTTTAAATGTATCAGATAGAACTGTAGAGTTGGAAGGGACCATGAGGGTCATCAGACTAGATGACCCCCCGCAAGGCAGAAATCTTGCCCAACATGGGGCTCAAACCCACGACCTGGAGATTAAGAGGCTCGTGCTCTACCAGCTGCGCTATCCCAGGTGGTATAGCCTAATATATTTTAAGTGGAACATAGGAAAGTGCCGTAGAACATATATTCCTCTATCTAGCCCCATATCGTCTCCTCTGAACGGCAGCATCTCTACGTGGTTTCAGGCAGGGATATTTCCTGCTACCTAGTCATTTGAATTGGAAATGCTGGGGTTAAAAACTGTGACTACAGAACGCAAAGCAGGCACTCTTTCTGTGAGCTTTGGCACCTCCTTGAAGAGCGGACCTGAAAAATACGAAGCGCAAGAGATACAAAGAGGAACTTATCAGATGCATGCTCACCCCAGAGTCACGATTGGCTGCAGCTATTAACTGTACACTCAGTGGCAAACCCATGCTTGCCTCTGGGTATTATGTGAAATAGTCCACCTTTAAAGGGTGCGTGTGAAGCTGAAAGGAAGAGAGGGGATTGTGAAATCTGCATCATATCTCAAAGCAACCACCTAGCTGATTTAATTAGGAGGGTTCTGCAAGGATTGACTGGGGGGCGGGGGAAGCACCTTCACATTGTCAGCCCGTATATTTGGGAACAAAAGAATGGTAAGCGGAAGAATAAAAGGACATCCATCAGGTGGCCCTTTATCACCGGAGAGTAACTGATTCCCCCCGTCACAGATTGTATCGTCACGCTGCCACCTGATAAATCCTATGTAATTAATTGGGATGAATGCAAGTATTTAACTCCTGTTGACAGCTATGGCCTTATGAAGATAACAGCGGCCACTGAGAATGTGAGCCGAGCTTCCAGCTTACATTGCAGCCTTGACTGCTGCTATGATAGGCTTTGAGGACAGCTAGATCTCACAGGCCCCTGTGGAGCACCTAATTGTTGCTTTCTGCAATTACAGCAGATAGAAGGTATTTGTGTCATCTGGAAGGCTTGTTCATCCTGGGGCTCCTGCATTTTGGATAGTGTCATCCTATCTGTCAGTCAGGAAGCATGCGAGCCTGGGAAGTGCCCAAGAGTCAGCTAGGAGACACCTGCCAAAATCTTGTCTGACCCAGATCCTGGAAACACCTCTTCTGAGAAAGAGGCTTGGGGCCTTGATAAGAGCCCCACTTCAACAGAGACTTGAAGAAATCCACAGTGGTTCAAAGGCAGCCCGAAGAGCCTCATTGCCACAGGATTGCATCCTCCTGGCCCCTCATCCCACCTGGCTGCCTTAGTCAGCCAGGTGTCTCCTAAGGAGGAAGGGTCCACATGGGATGAAAAATCTAGGGGCATAGGTGTGATGGCCTGGGACTCGGGCTCAGACTCAGAGCCAGAGCCAGAGGAGTCTCAGTCTGCACCGGATCCTTTGCCTCAGGCAGCAGCTGAACCTAGTCTGGGGTCTGATTCTGAAGAGCCCCAGTCTGCACAGGTTCCCCTGCAACAAGCACCAGCTGGGCCACGTCAGGGGCCTGAGCCTGCCCTGGCTTCAGATGCGGGGATTACCTTGTTGCCTTCAGCTGGGCCATCACTTACAGCTTCTCCACTACCGGTTGGGTCAGGGGAGGCAGAGGCGGCCTCTGGGTCTAGTAACCCATTGACATCTCCCAAGCTGCAGAGACAGGAGAGACCTGAGTACTCACAGGAGGAGTGCTCGCCTTTGGGTGAGACAGGTGATTCACCAGGGGATCAGGACCGGCCGTTACCCCGACAGAGATAAAAAGCTGCTGGACCCTGCCCCAGGTTGTGGGAGCAATGTTGCTGTTTGCCAGAACCTGCCTGTGATCCTGTGCCTGACCTTGCCTGGTTTCCTGCCTCGTGTCCTGCCTTGGCCCTGTTGGACTGACGACTCACAGAACCCTTGGATTCGGGACTGGACCTGGACGGCGTTACTTGGGTTACCCCCGGGCCCAGCACAATAGGAACACAGGAAACTTCCTTATCCTGAGCCAGACCACTGGCCCATCTAGCCCAGTATTATCTACAATGACTGGCAGCAGCTCTCCAGAATTTCAGACAGGATTCTCTGCCATCCACCCTACCTGGGGATTCAACCTGGGACATCAGAACTCATGGAAATCCAATGAGGCTGAATGTTGGAAGATTCAGGACAGATGCAAGAATGTACTTCTTCATGCAGTGCATGATTAAACATAATTAAACCTTTAAAGCTCTAAAGGGCCTCGGTCCAGTATACCTGAGGGAGCATCTCCAGCCCCATCGTTCTGCCTGGACACTGAGGTCCAGTGCCAAGGGCCTTCTGGCAGTTCCCTCGCTGCGAGAAGCTAAGCTACAGGGAACCAGGCAGAGGGCCTTTTCGGTAGTGGCACCCGCCCTGTGGAACGCCCTCCCACCAGATGTCAAAGAGGAAAACAACTACCAGACTTTTAGAAGACATCTGAAGGCAGCCCTATTTAGGGAAGCTTTTAATGTTTGATGCATTATTGTATTTTAATATTCTGTTGGAAGCCACCCAGAGTGGCTGGGGAAACCCAGCCAGATGGGTGGGGTATAAATTATTATTATTATTATTATTATTATTATTATTATTATTATTAACGATGACACTCGCTGCTACAGGAGGCAATGTTGCCCACCAACTTGGATGGCTTTAAAAGAGGATTAGACAAAGTTGTGCAGGCCAAGGCTATTAACATCTACTAGCCGTGATGGCTATGCTCTGTCTCCACAGTTGGAGTTGCTGGAAACCAGGGAGAGAGCAGTGCTCTTGTGTTCAGCTCCTGTCTAAGGGAGCATCTGATTGGCCATTGTGAGAACAGGATGCTTGACCCGATGGGCCCCTTCGTCCTGATCCAGCCGGCTCTTCTTATGTTCTTAAGCGCTGCCAGTCAGAGAGGCTAACAGCAGACAAGATGGACCAGCTGTAAAAGGCATTGCCTCATATATTTAAAGTACTAGAGGAGGAAGCGACAAAGACAGAAAAAGTGCAAATGTGGGGTGCCTTCAGGCAACTTAAAGCTAGGTCCACACCTTCGAAATGTGGAAACGCACAAATGCTGATTGAATCAGAGCTTTTAAAATATCCTCTTTGCAACTGCTTGATCCTTCAGGTGACAGAGATACTAGATTTTTGAACTGGGTCCCGATATTAAACTGCCTTTCCTATAACAAACAGCAGTAGGAGTTAGAAATCACGTCAACCGAGCGACAAACCTCAGCTCCCTCGTCTCTTTCTTCCTGGCAACCCTGTGACCCCCGAGGCATTTATCTGCAAACAGCAGCAAGCCCAGTGGATCTGTTGAAACTAAGATAAGAGGGCAGGGATGGAGAGTCAAACTATTTTCCTTAATCCTTTTGTACCTAGAGAAAGGTCCCCCTCTTTATTTAAATTCAGTTTAAGGTCATAGCTGAGATCCATGGTGACTTTTCTCTTTCTTCTTCCTCCCGTGCCCCCAGCAAACTGTTTCACTAGACCCTAATATTTAGCAATCTTCTGTGTAAATACATTGCTGTATGCTTTGCAACCTACCAAGCGAAGCACTGTTCACTCACCATGAATGGTGGTTCTCCAGGGGCTCAAACCTTCTGCCTTTGCTTGGGACTATAAGAAGAGAAGGCTTCTCAGGCACCTGGCAAATGGCAATTTATATCGGGGGGGGGGTGCATTTGCCTTGGACTTGGGGGATCAGAAGTTGGGCAGGATGGTGTACACTGTAACTTTTTTGAGAGAGAAGAGGCACGGTGACACAGAAAGACGTTCAGTGGTAGAGCATTTGCCTTGCATGCATAAATTCACAGGTTCATTTCCTGGCCTCTCCAGGCAGGGCTGAAAAAGACTAATTTTCTCTGCCATTCAGTGTAGGCAATACGGAGTAGGACTGAAAAGGCTGATGATGATAATTTATTTATACCCCACCCATCTGGGCACCTCCCAACAGAATTAAAAGCACAATAAACTATCAAACATTAAAAACTTCCCTAAACAGGGCTGCCTTCAGATGTCTTCTAAAAGTCAGATAGTTGTTTATTTCCTGACCTCTAATGTGAGGGCGTTCCACAGGGCGGGCGCCACCACCGAGAAGGCCCTCTGCCTGGTTCCCTGTAACCTCACTTCTCGCAGTGAGGGAGCCGCCAGAAGGCCCTCGGCGCTGGACCTCAGTGTCCTGGCTGAATGATGGGGGTGGAGACGCTCTTTCAGGTATACTGGACTGAGGCCGTCTAGGGCTTTAAAGGTCAGCACCAACACTTTGACCTGTGCTCGGAAACGTACTGGGAGCCACTGTAGGCCTTTCAGGACTGGTGTAATGTTCCTACCTGCTGCTTCCAGCAAGAGAACTGCTGCTCTGATCATTCCATGGAGATCTGCCAATTCCATTTTCTCTCAGCTTCTCAGATTTCCGAGCTTAAGTTTCTTTTGGTTCATTTTCACTCCCATTTGCATTTTTAAAAAACAAAAACAAAAAAAACCCAAAAGATGTCTGCATGGAAATCTGTACACATTTAGTGTGCATTTCCAGATTAGACGTGCTTATTTCATAGGATAGCTGCATTGCATCCTGGTTCAGAATGTGCAAATTAGATAGGTCCACATTAGTATCTGCCCTGGATGACTTCCCCTCCACCCCCTAGGCTAGTGCACAATATAATTTTTCTCACAGTGACCGCTTTTTCTCCCCTGACCCACCCATGGGGGCTGCTTTCTGCCTGCGACAAATGAGTGATCTGACTCTTCTACCCTGAGCAGAACATAGCATTTTAAATGACAGCACAAGCTAGTGAGATGGCCGAGGTTCAAAACTACGTGGCTCATGATACTGATTTTGCCAGCATGTAATGCTCATTTTTAGTGAGCACCCTTCACTTGAAATCCTTCCTCTTTTCATAATTCCAGCTGGGATATATTTCAAGGATACGTGGAGATTTTGCTATGGCTCCGCATTCATCCTGCTCAGCGCTCAGAGCCAGCAGCCGCTGCTGGTGCCTGCTCAAAAGCCAGCTACTCTCAACTGAAATGTGTGTGACTTTGATTGATGAAATTACAAATGGGGATATATTTACAGAAGGATATCTTGCCCCCCGGACAACAAATGTGCTCAGAAATGTCCCGTGTGTGTGGCTGAGGTGGCTCACAGCTCGCTGGTAGAGCCCTTTCTTTACAAGCAAAGGGCCTGAAGGTCAATCTCTGGTATGTCTTTATATGGCTGGTAAACATCTCTGTCTGAAGCCACAGAGTACTGCTGCCAGTCAGCTTAGAATGAGCTAGTTAATGAGATAGAAACTGCCCATCACTGGCATATGGTCCTTGAAAGGTTGTCCCAAAAGTAATGTGGCCCTCAGACTGCGAAATATTCCCTACCCCTGCTCCAGGGCATTGTGGGAAATATATGGTGTTTCCAAGCTGCCTGCCCAGTGCTCATTGGAGCATTGCTATTTCCTATTACCAGATAAGTCCTTCAGGGTCCATGGGCACCTACCAAAGCACATTATGTCAACAGATCCCTCAAACTGAGTCTGGCCTCCCCCTCCTCTCAGTATCCCAAAACAGCTTAACAGTTGAGTTCTGATTTGCTTGATACAACATGCACCTTGACGTCTCAACTGGCAATACAGAAATCCCAAGCATTGCAGCTTGGTGTCATCCTTACCATTGTAGTGAGATGTGCTGTGTAAACAGTGCAATAGTATATGCACAAATAAATGATAACCCATTTCCATAAACCAGAAAATGCATTGCCAACACTGTGGCAATTTACTGTAGAATCCCTGCTGCTCACACTCACTGGAAAGGGCCTCTCTGAAGAGATCAGTTCAGAGTATTCTCAAGTATCTGGAGTGCAATTTTGTTCCTTCGTTATTAAAAATGATATGGTTCTCTTGCATGCCCCTTGGGTAACTGCTGAATACAGATTTAATTATTCTTCATTCTTATCTAGAGCACAGAGAGTGATATTATTAGTGATGATGGGCAAACTCCCCCTGTCTCGATTCAGAATGAGCTTGAGTAAAATGCTATATATATTTTCAAGATTGCTGGATAAATTATAGGAAATGCATCACTTTAGCTTGATTCTGTTCTGAGCTGGGCTCCATCTCACACTTGACAATGTCACTGGAAGCTTTACTAGTCCCACAATGAGAGATTATAATGTATCTCCCTATAGAAGGGAAGACAGGAACTGGGACCAGGTGACCTGTGTGTGCCTATTTGGTCTGCTGTCCAGGTACTGATTGTTGATGGGCATCTTCAAGGTCCCTGATGCTCTCATTTCTTAGGGCTCATCAAGTTTAAACTGGACATGGACTGGACTGCCAATCAAGTCAATAGCAACTTGACTTAATCAAACTAAAATTGACATTATTTGTCCTGCATTAGCGACTGGGTGGATAGTGCCATTTTGTAGCTTAGTCACTAGGTGGCACTGGACTTAGATGCATCTGAGCAGAGTCAGAAGTTCTGTTCTTGCTTAAGAAGAGAGATAAAAGAGTTCTCATCTATCTTCCAGAGGTGTGTTCTCAGCATTCAATGACAATGAGAACTGGAGTTTTCAAATCACAAGGATTTTCAGGTTCCCAAATTCTCTCTCCCTCTCTCTCTCCATAGAAAGTCTGTTATATTCAGGAAGGCTGAATTAACTGTACACTGTCCTCTTAAATATAGACTCCCCTTTTCATGTCTTCTCTTAGAATAGGGGAAACCTTGCTGTGGGCCTGTGCTTGGGACATCAGCCGCGGAGCGGCACATAACCTGGTTAAATAAACCACTCAGTTTTCCATATCTGTGTGTGGAACCTGAATCCCATAGTGAACGTTTCACAGACAACACAAAGGTTGGCTAGGTTAGTCCGAGCCTCAGTGAGATTCTGTCTCTCTGTCCCCCAAAATTTCAGCAAATATCCACCCCCAAGTGTGCTGCAGATTTACATCTAGTAGCTCAGAAATCCGTTGAGCATTGTGAAAGGGCATAGCTGAATTCCAGATCTAAACCTCGCACACGTCCATGGCATTCCTAATACGGGCCCATTACCTGGATTACTCTTCCCCATGATCACTGGAGCTGAGCAATGGGCACGATGTAATTACTATGTGGGGCTTGCTCTATGCCCTTCTTTAAGCCTCCACTTCAACATTAATCTCGCCGCTCTCCAAGTGTTCCTAATGATAAGGGAGGGCGAACCTTGCATTAGCACGAGCTCCTGCAAATCACAATCAATTGCAACCTGAAGGAGACACTTATAATCCTCTCTGGTAAGAATTAAAGCCATTCACTATCCCCCGCCAATATGGTGGCATAGCATGTGGTCCAGATGGGCAAAGCAGCTAACTCGGGAATCAGCACAAACGATTAGGATTTAGCTGACTAAGAGCTGGGGGGCACCGGAGTGCACCGGCGATGATATTGCCGCGTACTGGGTGAATTAGTCACACCGAATGTTTCACTCACCCTTATTCTTCTCCCCCGTTTTAGCCCAACAGGATCAATTGCTTCTACACAGCAACCAAGCGGAGAGCAACGCAGCTGTCGGCGGGGGGACGCCAGGGAGCCCAGAGCAGCAACAGCGGGATCCCAGCGACCCAGGTCAGCGGTTGTAATTACTGCAGTCCCTAACACAATCATTGTCAACACTATTTATTAAAACCAGAACAAAAGAAATCCCCCCGGCCACTGAAAGCGATGTGATGAAGCATTGGAGTCTCTTGCAATCTTGTTTTCCTTTGTGGGGTCTGCTCAGAAAGGTGAGGGGGCAAAACAGAATATTGATAGAGAATGGGCTTACACGGGCACCGCCGCACTTGGTGGGAAATTCATTTTACGGGACAACATTATTGGATACAACAGCCCGATAAGGAACAACAAAAGCAATATAAAGTCAGGGGCTCTGTGACATATGTTAAATGATTGCCAATGGCCAATCTTTTCTGCCGCTGGTGCCAGGGCCACGGGCAAGGGCAAGGGCTCGTATAATCAGGCCTACACTGCAGCCAGGGAAGGGGGCACCGTCAGGTGTCTTTCTCCTTGAGGTCTTTGTCTGTTCTCTCCAGGTGTATGAAGGTTGCGGGCAGGGCCACAGATGCAAATCCATGAGCAGAGCAATGAATGGGCATTCATAACAAAAAGGAGCAAGGGCCTCAGCTTGCCTTGTCCTCTCCTTCTGGGTTCTGGTGCAGATTGGGGGAGAATGCAATGGGTAGTGGTGACAGTGGCAAGGTGAGGGAATCTGGACCAAGGGCCCTACAAAACTGGGAGTGGGCACTGGCTGCTGGTTACCGTTACCATTATTTATTAAATTCCGTAGATCACAGGGCAGTTCACAACATAAAAATACAAGACCAAAAAACCCGAAATACATAATAAAAACAAGAACAAAACAAACCAATAACCCCCCTTGCCCCTACCCAGAAACACATTTGAAAGGGTATGGGATGTGAATCGGCTGAACACCAGGTTGAAGAGGAACATTTTTACTTGGTGCCTAAATGAAGGCGCCAGCTGAACCTCCCTGGGGAGATCATTCTACAAATGGGGAGCCACTGCAGAAAGGCCCGTTCTCGTGTTGCCACCCTCTCTTGCGGAGGAGTCACACAAAAGGCCTCAGATGGTGATGATAGAGTCTGGAATGGTGCACATGGTAGAGGCACTCCTTGAGGTACTGTGGTTCTTAGCCATTTAAGGCTTTATAGGTCAAAGCCAGCACTTTGAATTGGGCCCAGAAACTAATCAGCAGCCAGTGCAGTTGGGCCAGGATTGATACAACCTGCTCCATCTGTCTTGCCCTGGTGAGCAACTTGGCAGTTGAAACCAGGTGAGGTTTCCAAACCATCTTCAGAGGCAGCCCTATGCAGAACATGTTGCAGTAATCTAACCTAGAGAACATAGACAACAGAAGTTAGGTTTTCCCTGTCCAGCTAGGGGAGCACTTGGACCACGAGCTGAAGCTGATGGAAGGCACTCCATGCCACTGAGGCTATCTGAGTCTCAACAACAGCAAAGGACCCAAAAGGACCCCCAAGCTGATTCCATTGGTCCAGAGATAACAAGCTATGCTTTTTTGTGGTGCAATCTACTGTTCGCAGAAAGACAGCTAGATCAATTTTGGGGGGTAAAATGCAGGAGTATAATGCATTTATTTAAACCAGAGTTGAGATAACTCATGCCCAGGGGCCAAATATGGCCCTCAGAACTCTTCCTAGGCCATGTCCCTTTCCCAAACCCCTGGCTATGCTCCTCAATAGCCTCAATCTGCACTCTCCTCAAGTGCTTTTGCACAGTGGATATGTCCTTGACCTGTGATAATGCATTTTGCTTGCCTAGATGGAGAATAGGGAGCTGTATGTAGGGTTGGTGTACGCAAAAGTCTCTGTTTTTTACTGTACAGAGGAAAGAGTCTTAGCTGCTGCTTCACCCATTTTTTCCTCAGGTCCCAACCACCATGGGCTTGTGGCCCCCAGAAGATTACCCACGAGGGAATGCAGGCAAAAGGGGGGGGGGCTCCCCATCCCTAATTTAAAAAGTAAAACTGAATCCTCCATAGAAAACTAACTAGGTGGAAGAAAGCTCCACTTAGGCTCATTAAATTTCTCTTAACTATTCCATATACTCTCCTGGAATTATAACTACTCTATAATGAATATGGATTATTCAGCAATTATTTGCTGCTGTGCTTGTATGAATGTCACTCATAGCTGAAGATACATGACAAAAATCAGAATGGCCCATTCTTATTAATGACTGCAGAAACTTTTCGTTTCTGGCAATCGCTCGTGGAATTTGTTTCTGTGCTTGCTTTTTTTGCGATTTAATTTAGTGACTTTCTTCCCTCTCCTTTTATTCCATTCTCCCTCCCACTAACCCTGACCTAGCAGTTGCGCAAAAAATGAATGAGCAGATTAGCAGCCAGGAGATGAGACTGACTTTGCTACAGAAGAAGGTTGACAACATTTCTGCCGTCGTGAGTGATGTGAGCGAGACACTCTCCTCTCTGGAAGGCAAAATCAATGAAGATAAGGGCAGAGACTTCCAGGCTTTTCTAAAAGGTAAAAGAAAGAAATTAATGCAATCACTCACCCAGTTAAAAGTGCCAGGGAAAGAGAAAGAGGAGGAAAAAGAGAGAAAGAAACTATTAGAAATGGACTTAGGCTGTCCTGTTCCATTATTCCACATTCTGCCAGGGAAGTATGTTTTCCTTTGTTCTGTTACTTAAAAAGAAAGAAGAAGAAGAAGAAGAAGAAGAAGAAGAAGAAGAAGAAGAAGAAGAAGGTGATTGGGCGTCTCCCCCAACCCAAAGTGTTGAAGGTGGAATGATAAAGCCTAGTGCTCCTGTTGTGGATGCTCATCCATGCCTGGACAAACAGGTTGCACAGAGTTTTTGTAGTTTTGTGAGCAAGTGCCCCCTCTCATATTAAAACAGTAAGTAAAGGGACATGACTAGGCGTATTTGGGTCAAATCAGGCCACAACTTTATTGACTACAGATGTAAAGAGGTTTGGTATAGGCGTTGGGTAAAGCCTCCACTTCCTGCCCACTCACTGGGGTCAACCGGAAGTGAGGGTGTCCTATGATCTACATCAAATAGCATCTCCCTCGCTGGATTGTCACCTGGGGAATGCTGTGGCCCTAGCCCCCATCTGGACATCTGGACAGAAGCATCTCCCTTGGACCCCTTTAACGGGACACCTCCTTTTTTTCAGAGTTGTGATGATTGCTATGAAGAAGGTGAAAACCACCAAGTTGGTGCCAATTTGCCAAGTGGGAAAATTCCTACCCGGCCCCAAATATGGCAGCCGACAAAATCCATAGCAAGGTCTTCATCACCAAACACAGCAGCAGAACAGAGAGGGAGGGTGGGAGATCCGGCGACGAAGTGGCTGTTGAGGTAGGAGGTGGGGCCCTTTTTATTCACAGGGGGTGGACCCAAGAGAAGCCTGTGGGCCCAGTTGGGTCCGCCCCCTGGGAATGCCCCACTTTCTTGCCCACCCAATTTCATGAATGGGCAGAATCCACAGTCCGGACAGCAAGCTCAGCTTAGAAGAACGTCCTGCCATGCATGTGATTACAAGCGGGCACCTAGCATCTGCAAAGGCCCCAAGTAACGTGCTGGATCTTCATTCTGTCTTCATTCAGCAGTTCGCTTTGTTTGTCATCGATTGAAATTTGTCCCTGGGTCTTTGTTGTGCTGCATATTGTGTTCGAATGTCTATTGCCTCTGAGTAGTAATGCAGAAATAGCATACCTTTGAGCCTCTAAAAGCCCCTTGGAGACATCTACATGCATTGCAGGTCCATTCCTTACTTGCCTCAGCGGTTTCTGAGCTCTGGATACTGCTCTCAAATAGCCCTGCTTTCCCCAGTCATATTTAGACCACCTCTCCCATCCATCCTGTTCCTCCCCCCCGCCCTGCCCCCGGTCCCGATGAATTTTATTGCTATGTGTCATTCTTGACCCTTGGGTATACGTCCAATATGGCTTCGAACATTTTCCATTTCCTGTCAGCTTCCTTCCCATCCATTTTTGTGTGTTCCCTGCGGGTTAATCTGTTACTTGCACTTGTACCTCTGGAAGAACCACTGTCAGATCTTATCCCGCTTCCTTGCTGCATTTGGATTCACTTAAATTGTCAATTGCACAGTAAGGTTCTGTGCTCACACACAAAAGAAAATTACTATGATCATATGAAACCCAATCCATTTGACCCTTTGAAGACAGCAAGCCATGATCTACTTGAACAACTTCCCAAATTCACAATCCCTCTGTGAACCGCTGCTATGCTAGAAAGAGCCTCTCTCTCTCTCTGTCAATTGTTGGAACCCCATCAAAGAAACACAGAATCGTAGAGTCAGAAAGGACCACAAGGGTCATCTAGTTCAACCCCCAGCAATGCAGGACTCTTTTGCCCAACATGGGGCTCAAACCCATGAACCTGAGATTAAGAGTCTTATGCTCTACTGACTGAGCTACAGCCTTATCTTCCTTCCCCCGGGATTGCAGGAGGTTATACTAGATGATCCTCAGGGTTCCTTCCAACTCCATGTTTCTATGACATATTTCCAGCCTTTCCATGGAAGGCTTAGCACAGTTTACATGCTTCTCTCTTCCAAACACAGATCACTTCCACACTCACTTGCCCCAGCATTCTGTGTTCCTAAATCATTCACTGATACCAGACTTCCTTACAGATTTGTATCATTGGCCCCACAGAGGCAGCATTTTGCTTTAGATGCTTTTAAAATGAAATTTCCTTCCCACGTTACATCAGCCTTGTCCCAGGCTAACCTCGGATCCACTCCCTGTCTGCTGGCTTTCTCTTTGATTTATGTGAGTTATTTACAAATTGCATTATCCTTCTGACCACTTTGTTTTATGAAAGTGCTACTCTTAGCTTCTTTTATTAGCTTTTCATTATAAGCCTGGGGACTTGAGGGGACTCGATCCTTCTAGTAGTGCACACTGTGCGTGTGTGTGTATGCATGGAGACTGTGCTAGTGAAGTAGCGTTGTGATTTTTCCTTTGAAAAGGTGTCCTTTTTCTGTAGCATATTTGGGTACTGCTCTCTGCATTGTTCTGCCAGCCTTGCAAAGCAACTCTTCTATCAACAGAAGATTGATTCCCAACTTCAGCATCTCTTTCTCTCCAGCTCCTTATCCCCCAAAGGAAGATTTATTTCCACTTCTCTATATTCTTCTTTCTCCATCTTTATGCCCATCCCTACAGTCCAGTGATTACTTTCAGTTTTCATGCAGTCCTATCATGATTGCAAAATAGAATCCTGCAATCCAGCAACAACAGAGATGGGTAATTTATGGCCCTTCAGATATTGCTGGATTCCTCTTCCTACCATTCCTTGACCATTGGCCATCCTGGCAGGGGCTGATGGGAGTTGGAATCCAAAAGAATTGTGGGTATTCCATTGTGGGAATGCCCACTTCTCTAGGCATATGTCCCAAGGTTTAGATATGTGCTTCACACTCTTTCCTCGTTGAAACTATTCACACTTCCCCATCCTTCATTTTGGCCAGAGTGTGCCTCTAGAATGTAGCCTATTTCATTTTGTCTTTTTTTCTTCTTCATTCCTGCTCATCTATGAGTTCTAAATTCATTCTTTCATTCATTCATTTATTGAATATGATTGATAGAGTGCTCAATCTAAAAATGAATAAATAAACCTCTAAGCAGTTTACATAAAATTGCATAAAATGGTCATATGAAGATGCCAATAAAATCAATAAATAAAATGATCAAAATATAGGTAAAACCAACAGAGTTTAACAGCAGATCTACATGATGAAATAACCTGTCTGGAGAAGCTTGCCTGAACAAGAGTGTTTTTAGCAGGCATCAGAAATGGTACAAACACAAGGTCTGCCTGATATTAGTGAGCTGGAGTCCAAGAGCATAGGTGTTTGGTCATTCCCAGAATTGGTGAGGCTCATTTGACAACAGTGAGAAATCAAGCCTTGAGTGTCATTGGCCCAGTCCTGTGGAACACCCTGACAATAGAGATTCAGCAGAGATTAAATCATGATTTATTGCTAAATTGCTTTTGGATTTTTCCATGGGAAGAAACAAACAAACTAATAGTAAAAAATTAAAATTAAAAAATGGCCCAGTAAATTGTCATTCTGGGCGCTCTCTCCCTCTCTTCAAATCACACTACTGTATCTATAAAATTTACTAATCGGTGTATCATGATTCTGAGATTCCTGGATTGCAGAAAGTTGGACTAGATGACTCTCCCTATCCCTTCCAACTCTACCCTGCAATTCTAAGATTCTATGAGAGCTTAGCCTACGCAAATGTAGCCTAAGCCAAGCTTGGAGGCCTCAATGCCTTTCTTTACTCAAGAGTGCCCTTCTACTTCCTGCCTTCCTGTTTTCCGCCTGTATTAGATTTATGCTGGATCTGTCCCGCCTTCTGCATTTGTTCTTTGCAACCTTCCACCCTATTTTCAGAGATGACCTTTGCATAACCTAAGGGGACCTCTGAACCGTCCTCATTCCTCTCCACCCTTCCATTAAAAGTCAAATTGAGGAGAGCTGGGAGAGAGGGGGGGGTGATGACTTCTGCGAGCCTTGGTGGGTGGCAGGAGGATGAATGTCTAGCTGTGACATGCCACCATTAAACTCAATGAAGATACATAGCTAGGCAGAAAGAACAATGAGGTTGCTGCTGAATGAAAGAGCCATGTAAGCTTGACCTTAGTCATAGAATCTCTCACTTGTTTTCTTGCAAAAAAGAAAGGAAGAAGGGAATGCCCTGGCAGTTTAAGAGAATATTCAATATGTGATTTCTTTTCATATGGAAATTAAGAGAGAAGTGGCAACTGTTTTGATTTTCTTCTTTGCATTTTTTTAAAAATACGAAAACACCTGTAATCCACCTTGTTTTAAATGAATGAGTACATGGCCAAGTGATGCTCGTGCCACCTTATGAAATCACATCTTTAAGAAAATCACCCTCCTCCACCACCTACTTCCCATTATATTACTCAGCTGGAAAACCCTCTGGCAACCTCTTCATCTAAGCAGCAGAAGAGTTTGCTGGGCTATTTCACAAGATGCAGTATGCATGTCAAGACTGACTTCTCTCCCACCCCCTTTCCCTAAAAATCTGCTGTTATTCTTTGGCTTTGCTGCTTTTTCAAACAGAAACACACACAACTGCTCAAAAATGAACTGCATTTCAATAACTATTATTGCTTCCAATGCAGCAGCCCCTTATATAGATAAATTTATCAGAAGAAGATCACTGTCTTGTTGTTTAAAAAACTCAGCAACCTCAGGACTTTTCAAAAGATGCCATCTAGGAGCACATCTGCCACCTGCAAGAAACAGACAAAAGAGGACTTTAGCTGGCTTTGTTCCTTGCCATTCCATGGCTGCTTGCTCCATTGCCACATGCTTCAGATGACATGCTCTCAGCCCCCTTAACACACTGCAGCTCCCAGAATTCATTGAGGGATGCCATGACTCTTTAAAGGGGTATCACAGTGTTTTAAATGTATGGTGTAGAAGGGGCCCTGGTCACATGCTGAGTTGTCAGTGTGTTAGAGAAAGGGAGAGGGCAGAGAACACAAATTCATTTTGGCACAGCTGCATGGAAGTTGTTGTAGTCGTTTAGTCGTGTCTGACTCTTCATGACCCCATGGACCAGAGCACGCCAGGCACTCCTGTCTTCCACTGCCTCCCGCAGTTTGGTCAAACTCATGTTGGTAGCTTTGAGAACACTGTCCAACCATCTCGTCCTCTGTCATCCCCTTCTCCTTGTGCCCTCAATCTTTCCCAACCTCAGGGTCTTTTCCAGGGAGTCTTCTCTTCTCATGAAGTATTGGAGCCTCAGCTTCAGGATCTGTCCTTCCAGTGAGCACTCAGGCTGATTTCCTTCAGAATGGATAGGTTTGATCTTCTTGCAGTCCATGGGACTCTCAAGAGTCTCCTCCAGCACCATAATTTAAAAGCATCAATTCTTCAGCGATCAGCCTTCTTTATGGTCCAGCTCTCATTTCCATAGTCTACAGATGGAGTCTACAGACGGAGAAAACTCCTGGGTGTACAGATAGGTGTACAAAGCCCTATGCAACTTGGGTCCAGAATATCTTAAGTATCATCTCAGTCCCAACATATCCAACTGATGTCTGGGGAGTTCTGGTTCAGATACTACCTCAGCTACAAACTCAGTAGGTGGCCTCAGGCAAACCACTTTATCTCAGCCTATATGGGGGCAAGAACAGCAGCCTACTTCATAAGCTGCTGTAAGAATTACTGAGGTGAAGTGCCTGGAGCCCTTGGAGCACCATGAAGCTTCCCTTTCAGACACTGAGCTCAAAGTTTCCTGCCTTCCTTAGTGCGCTTTGTTGCACTTGTCAGCTGAAATATTTTGCTGTACTTGCATTCGGGTTAATGTTTCGGAATAAGGAGAATTGGGCCAAGGGTCTTATAAATCTAGGCTGTCTAAACACTGAACACTTTGTTAGAGGAGAGCAGGATAAGTAAACAAGTACAAAGTTATGGGTTTTAATGTAATTCTTCTCATCTTTCAGAGCTTTTCTGCCCGTAGAGCCCCACAGAAACATAATCTTCTGAGGAGATTATTTCATTTTAGTTCAGGGTGGCTTTTACTCTGTTGAACAATTAGTGATTGTTTAAGTTTCTTTAGCCAATTAGCACTGATTTAGGATTTGGCAAGAGATGAGGGAATTCTTTAATTGACCCCCACAAGACAAGTCTTTGTTTCGACATCATGTGGTCACATGCAATTCCTGTCACAAATCCCTCCTTGTATTCTGATTAGTTAAACCTTCTCTTTCTTCCCCTTTTCTTTTTCTGCCTCAGGTTAGGTGAAAGTTTGCGATTTTTTTGGTCATGTTGTTATACTAATGATTATACCAGCTTAAAACCTCAATTTCTACTTAGTGTACTGTAGAATATTTCCCACGAAGCATCCCAAAGTGATTTACAGTATAATTAAAACATATATTAAACAGTTACATCTATAATAACATTTTTTTAAAAAACAACACCCCAAAGCAAATAAAACAAGAGCACCTACTTAAAATCAAATTTAGATATCAGCTGGGATAGACCTCCATTGAGAAGACGAACATCTTTAGCAGATGCCAAAATGCAATAGAGAATGCTTCTGTCTGATATAAAGTGGAAGGGAGTTCCAAAGGTATTGCGCGGAATTATGGTGGTATCTGAAGTGTGCTTTGTACTGCAGAATGCAGCAATCAGTTGAGTATGTTGGGAGTGGGAAGATATTTAAAGTATTCTGGTCCCTGTATATGACTTTGTACACCAATGACTAGATAGACAAATAGATAGATCATAGATGAAAGATATAGATGGATATACATTGCTTTGCATTTTCTTTTCCATGTGATAGAGCATTATTATTATTATTATTATTATTATTATTATTATTATTAAAAACTGCTATTCAACCATATTGTCACTTTAACCCATAATCATTGGTATTAAAGATGCAGCTGAATAGATTGAACTCAGATGCCTTTCTAAATCAAAGCTAATTCATCTAAATTATACTTGTTTGTTGTGTACTCTGTACGCTAACTGAAAGGGTTTTTCTCACACAGGGTGGATAAAAGTGTATATAAATACATACATCTGCCACTGCTTTGTTGCATTTAACTAAATATGAGCACTGCAGGTGCTTGTCAGTCATACTCAGAAACTAAATATTCAAGAGGGCTACAGTCATTGCCGCCCACACGTAGAAGGGAATAGTGAAATGTCCCTTATTCCTTCTAATATGGCTTTCTAATTCTTTAGTATGGAGTTGTTGACCTTTGGAGGTGTGGGGGATAATATTGCCCCTGCCACTGCTGCTTCATTGCCACTTTCCTGCGGAGAGTCATTGTGGTATGGCAGGAGATGCCAATGTAGTGCCCACCAGATCATCTTGGGCTACAATTCATTTTACCTTGCCCATTAGCCATGCTTGCGAGCTGTAGCATCTTAAGAAATTTATTGGGTCACAGCCTTTTGTAGTCTGGAACACGCTTCATCAGACCCATAATAATACGGGGGTTGACAACCTTTTTGGAATGCTGGGCACATTTTGAGAGAGTACTGGGGGCGCCAGCCACAAAATTGCATCTGGGGTAGCGGTGGCATCGCACAACATTAAAGAGACAGCTGTCTCCGCCAACCTTATGCTCACCATCAGAAGTCAGCTGTGACCTGCTGGTCCTGCTTGTGGAGATCACAAAATATTCGTTTTACACATGTGTGCATGCACACTGATGCTGTTGTTGTCCAACAGCAGCAGGGAGCATTCCTCAGTATTCAGTACAGTGGTACCTTGGGTTACATACGCTTCAGATTACATATGCTTCAGGTTACAAACTCTGCTAACCCAGAAATAGTGCTTCAGGTTAAGAGCTTTGCTTCAGGATGAGAACAGAAATCGTGCTCTGGTGGCGCAGCAGCAGCAGGAGGCCCCATTAGCTAAAGTGGTGCTTCAGGTTAAGAACAGTTTCAGGTTAAGTACGGACCTCCGGAACGAATTAAGTACTTAACCTGAGGTACCACTGTACCAGTATCACTGCTTAGAAGGTGCCTGCACATTTTGGCCCATAACTTTCTTTCTAGGAGAGCTAGAGACTGGATTTATTTACATATTTTTTTTTAAAAAAAATGAAATTTCAGAGTCTGGGGCACCTGCCCAGGGGCACAGTGGAAGACTTTGGCAACACCATGGGGTCCACAAGCACTGGGTTGGTGACACCTGATCTAATAAGTAGATTCCAGCCTATTCAATCTTGGGCCACAAAAATGTGTCTGCCTTTAAGGCATTACAGGATGCCACTGCATGCTCCCCCCCCCCACAAAAAAAGTTCACTTGCACCCTCTTGAAAAAGGCAATGCAGACTAGCTCTGTTTTCTTTTTCACTTCGAAATAACAAAATTCAGGAGGTGCTTTCAGTGCTAATTAGGTGGCTGACAATTAAAATATCTTGAGAGCCTCTGCTGTCTTCCTGACAGTCCACCTCTTTCCTGGAAAGTTAACGGTGTATCTGCCTGAGTGATAGGTCTTTTAAATCTATGGTCTACTAAGCTAGAAGCCATGGTTACATTTCACCTTGTCATAGTAGTCTATAATTGCAGGGAACAGCATATTATGGCTTCTCCCTCAGGACAGCAAAACTGATTAAAAGGATGAGAGCAACTAGCACAAGCACTATTCAAACACAGAACCCTCTTGAGATTCAGCAACTGAAATAATCCACCGCATAAGAGGTGGGGAGAGTGTGATTGCTATACAAACATAGATACATACATAATGCTTAAGTATTGAATTTTTGCTTCCCCCCCCCCAACCTGCTCTTTATTTATTAAGGCATTGCGTCTTCCCCCCCTCTAGATCTCAAGTCCAAAAGCATTGCTGAGCTGGTCAAAGAAATTGTAAGAGAGCAGGTGAAAGCATCCCAGAGTGAAACACAAGAGGCAGTGGCCCAGATTTTCAAGATTACGTCTGGTCTGTCTGCAGATCTTGAGAACATCAAACAAACGATCAAAAGCTTGAATGCTTCTCACAACAAATTGGCTGCGGAGATAGAAAGCAGGCCCACGAGGGTAGAAATCCTAGATATAAGGACCCAGATCCTCCATATTGAAGAGGATATAAGCATTACATGTGAGAAGCCAATCGAAGACCTGCAGGAACATCAGAGGTCAATAGAAGCTGCCTTGGAGCATCAAAGTTCAAGGAGCAACATATACTATGAATCTCTGAACAGGACTCTGACTCAAATGAAAGAAGTGCACGAACAGCTGTTGACAGCTGAACGTATTTCAGACCAGAACATCCCAACAGCAGGGAACTCCATAACCGATAACCTTACAGATTACATGGTTGGTCTTCATGAGAAAGTGAAAACACAGAGTCTGATGGTTCTGCAGCTCTATGATGACCTCAGAGTCCAAGACAGCAAGATCAGTAACCTCACTGTAGCATTGGAGATCCAGAGAGATAACTTACATGGAGAGTGCAGCAGCATATTGTCCAAATGCCGGCGGGACTTCCAAACACGACTGAAGGGCATGGAAGAGAACATGCACTCCTTAAATAAAAGCATGGAGAACCTTGTGTTTCCCTTGGATGATAAGATGGACAAGATGAACGAGCAAATTAATGACCTCTGTTACGATATGGAGATCCTCCAGCCTTTGATTGAGCAAGGGGTTCCCTTCAGCCTTACATCGGAATATGAGCAACAGATTGCAATGGAAGCTATAAGCAGAAAGCTGGAAAATTTAACCAGTGTTGTGGCAGGACTAAGTTCCACCACTGAAGAACTCGTCAAAAGCAAGAAGGAGCTTAAAGATGAGGCTCAGGCTTACAATGAAATCTCTGAGAGGCGTATTAATGAATGTTTCATTTTAATGGAGGATGGCTTAAACAAGACCATGATGGTTATCAACAGTGCCATTGATACTATCCAGGATAACTATGTGCTCAAAGAAACATTGAGTACCATGAAGAATGAAACAAAGGCCTGCTGTAGTAGCGCTGAGAAGATGGAAAGCATATTGACATTAATACCTCAGTTTCAAGAGATGAATGAATCCCTTCAGGTGCTAGTCAATGAGAACAGGAAAGGTGGCTTTACTTCAAACGCCATCCATTCTTCTTCTTCATCTGGTGATGTCATCACAGTTCACCATAATCTAAATGCAACATTAAACCTGCAAGAGCATCATCCTGACACTGGCCACCTGGATGGAAAGGGGTCACGCTCCACTCAGGAACATGAAGATTATGAAGGTCGCCTGGCGGCAGTGGAAGCAAAAATAAGCAAGTTTTTAGCAAACAACTGCGTCACAGTAAGAAACATCAAAGCTGCTTCCACGGAAAAGGATAAAGTGATCTCTCTTCAGGTTCAGGCCTTGAGTTCCAGAATCAGGGCGCTAGAAGCCAAATCCATACGCTTCTCTGTGACCATCCCTGTGTTAAACAAGACTGCCTATGAAGCACGGAGCTTGTGTGAGGTTGTCTCCGGAAGCCTGAAGGGAATGAATGCCAGCATCCCCAGGTTAGTGAAAGCCGCTCACCCAGACAACTTGCTGTTTCAGAAAGGCTTGCAAGAGCTCACAGAATCCATGCTGGAGGTCAAAGCAGGAACAATCCTATCCAATCTAACCTGGTATGTAGATAAGTCTCTAGATGAGGCAGTGGACACTATTACCAAACGTCTGAAGGCAACTCCTCCTGTTTCTAAAAAGCCACCGCCAGTGAAAAAGATCCCAGTGAGCACGACTGCAAACCAGGCTGGACGAATGCAGAGAAACACAGACATCGCTTCAGAAGCAGGTAAGGCTTTTTAATATTACTACTAGTGACGTTGCCCAAACTTGCAACTTATCCACACGGATTTGTGTAGGGACATAGGAAGATGCCTTATGGCAGCCTTTCTCAACCTGTGGGTCCCCAGATGTTGTTGAACTACAACTCCCATCACCCCTAGCTAGCAAGGCCAGAGCTCAGGGATGATGGGAGTTGTAGTCCAACAACATCTGGGGACCCACAGGTTGAGAACCACTGCCTTATGGGAAGTCCATCTAGGCCAGTATTGTTGACACTGGTTGACACTGACTGTCCAAGGTTTCAAGCAAGGGTCCTTCTCAGTCCCTTGTGGAGATGTCAAGAGCTGAACCTGGGACCTTTTGCATTCAGCGCCTGTGCTCTGCCACTGAACTATGGCCCTTCCCAAGAATCAAATATTATGTTCTTCAAATGCTCTCGGTGCGGAGAATGAGATTCTGCACGTGAGCAGAGAGCCCTGGAAGCCAAAGCTGTAATTTGCACTGGGAGAAATTTTTTTCCCCCTCCCAGGAGGGCATGAAATCATTTCATCCCCTGGTCCACTTGGAACTAGCTGGCAGAGGCCATAACTAGTACACATAAAGCACATCACGCCGCCACCACCATTTTGAATCCAGTTAAGACCCAAGTTCAAATCCCCAGCAAATCTAGGTGGCCCCATAGAGCTGCCATCACTGTCACTTATGGGAATGGTGAAAAGGTGGGGGCCCCACAATTCCTGCATGTGACATTGGCATCGCTGTCAGGAGGGCAACTCTGTGGGTTGCCCCATTGCACCATTTGGTCCTGTGGAATCTCTGTTCCTGTGTCTTCTGTTGAATGGTGACGGCAGAAATTAAGCTTCACTCAGGGGTTAGTAAATTAACTGCTGTTTGTGGGGCTTTATTTAGCTCTCTGGCTCTCTGTAAGCCTGCAGAAGGGTCTCGCCAAGGGAGCAGAGGAAGTGGAGGATGTGCAAGGTGGGTTGTGCTTAAGGAACAGCGTACAGTTAATTCACTGTGGCTGAACAGCCCATTGTTCCATGGTGCTCTGGGGAAATCTAGTCAAATTGTTATGGAGTGTAAGGATGGAATTTGCATCCAGGTCCCTAATTTAGCAGGAAAGGATTGAGTGCGCTTTGCAAGAGGACTGTGGAAACATGGAATCCAAGTCAATCCAGACCAAATTAGCACTAGTTTTTATACCGACCAAATAATCTGAGATCAAATTTAAAACGATATTTCAGGAGAGAAACCTTTGACAAAACGACATTGTTTTGTGCACAATAAGGTAAACTGGTGAATGGCAAAGGCATTTTTATTCTTTTATGTCCCCCGTCATCTTTTTCTTTATTTCCATTCCTTCCACCTCGGTGCACACGCTCAAGACATGCCTCGAGTCAAGTGCTTGCAGTTCATCTGATAATCAAGCACGCAGGAAGTTTAAAGTGGATTGGGGCTTCAATAATGTTTCCACTTTATTTCATATCTCGCTGCTTACTCATTCTGCCTTAAACCGCTGGAAGCATTTTCTGCGCAGCAGTGAAACAGCAGAAGTCAGCAGCTGTGTGGATGAAGTGCCTCGGCCTTTTTTGTGGGCTGAACAGCATCTTTCCATGCGAAACTTTACCGTGTTCCAGCCAAAGCTGCTCCTTCACAACAGGCAGTATTGCATTCAACGCATATATGTGACAAAGATTATTTCCAGGACAGTGGGAAGTGGGAGTGGAAATATGAAGCTACCTCAGTCCGCTGGTCCATCTAGCTCAGTATTCCTTATTGGTTTTCAAGGATCTCATGTAGGAGTCTTTTTTCACAACTGATACCTGACAGTCTTTAACTGGAGATGACAGGGGTGGAATCTATGCTTTTCTGTTTGAAAGCCATGTACTTCACCAATGATCTATGGCCCAATGAATTGTTGCAGTGTTTCTAGAATATGCTATTCTGATCATAGATTCATAGGATTGTGGAGTTGGAAGGGACCCTGAGGATCATCTAGCCCAACCCCTTGCAATGCAGGAATATGCAGCCGTCATATACGGGGATCGAACCTGCAACCTTGGCTTTATCACCGCCACGCTCTAATCAACTGAGCTATCCAAGTGAAGAGAATGTGTTCTTTTCTCTATGTCAGGGGAGCCAACACAGTGCCTTCGAGATGTTGTTGGACTATCACTCTCATCATTCCTGACCATTGGCCGTTATGGCTGAGACTGATGGGAACTGGAGTTCAACAATATCTACATTGCTTACTCCCATCCCTAAGTTCTTGCATATCCTGCTGGTTTATGGTTCCCTATTGGTGCTTCCTTAATCAACGCTCATGGCCCATCGGGGAAGAAAGCTGTACTAACTTGCAAGGTGAGGGTTGAAAGGAGCAGGTTGCATGTTTTAAAATATGGGCAGAGAAGGAAGAAGGGCCATGAGCTTTTGGAGCTGGCTAGCCAGAGCCTAGGGCTTGCCAGTCAGAAGGTTGGCAGTTTGAATCCCCATGACGGGGTGAGCTCCCGTTGCTCGGTCCCTGCTCCTGCCAACCTAGCAGCTCGAAAGCACGTCAAAGTGCAAGTAGATAAATAGGTACCGCTCCGGCGGGAAGGTAAATGGCGTTTCCATGCGCTGCTCTGGTTCGCCAGAAGCGGATTAGTCATGCTGGCCACGTGACCCGGAATCTGTACGCCAGCTCCCTCAGCCAATAAAGCGAGATGTGTGCCACAACCCCAGAGTCGGTCACGACTGGACCTAATGGTCAGGGGTCCCTTTACCTTTACCTTAGCAATAGGCAGTCATGGTGGAGCTCAAGAATGCTATATGCTTTTGAGCAGACTGCTACTGCTATGTCTCTAACTCTGTGAGCGAGTGCACCTATGTAAGATGGTTGGATGGCACCTTGTACGCCTCCTTCCAGCAACTCCTGCAGCTAAACTAGTGCCGAACATATTGCTCTGCTTTCCTTTGGACCACATCCGTGAGTCATCTGGGAAGCCCAGGACCTTCATACACACTATCCAGGCTTGCACCCCAGAGTGGGCATTTCGGTGCTGTTATTGCAGCTGTTTGACTTTACACCTGAAGACACACTCCATGGGCACCTGAGACAGACAGATGCCAACAACAAGTCATACCAGAATTGCCAAATTATCTATCTGGAATCCTTATACCAGAGTTCCAGCTTTGTCTGGGCTTCAATCAAACTCTCAGACAGAGGGGGAGAGTGGTGGAAAACCCCTCCAATCTTACCATCCTCCTGCCACCTCCTCCCCTTTGTCTCTTGCAGCAGGGCTACACCTGAAGAAACCGTCACAGGAGGGGCACATGACTCTGGTTCCTTCCTGAGCAATTTCTGCCCTGCTTCAACAGACACCTGCTGTCTATCGCACCACCTAGCCTAGTTTAAACAGGTGAAGATTCCCCTTTCTCTGCTCTCTCTCTCCCAACCCCTTCCCCTCAGCGTTTTTCCATTCTAATTCCCCAGCCACACTGCCAGCAGAGAGCAGCCCGAGATTTACATATTCATTCATTAATTAATAGTATTTATGTGCCACCCATTAACCAAGTACCCTGAGCAGCTTACGGTAACAATAAAAAAACCATATAAAGGTACAATTCTAAACCACAAAGTAGAATGCATAATGCAGCATTAAAAATTTCAGCAGCGGCAGCAGAGAATAAAAAGAACCCTCTCCGATGACAATTCCGAGCTTTACCTTGGCAAACTGAGAGGGGAGGAGGTGATCTCCTCCAACACTCTGCTGCTGTTGCTATAGGTGGTGTTGCTGTGGGGATGGTGGGGGCAGGGAGGCGAGGGGACCAGCCCTCTATGGGTCAACAAAAGCTTTAAGGCAAAGAAAGCCACCTCTCTCTTTAGCCGGTCTGACACTCTCCCACTCCCACTTTTAGTACATGGTAGGAACTGATATCAGGCTCCCCACCACCCGGGGGGGGGGGGGACCCAGTTGGCATTATAAGCAGTGCACTGCCCTGATAGAGATGTCAGAGGATTCCATCAGAAATGAAAATGGGAGCAGAAATTCCATGGGGGTTCAGGGAAACATGAGATGGTTTGGTGGGCTGAAGCAGGAGGCAGGGACAGAAGGGGCTTTGCCCCCCTCAATATTTGCTGGCAGGGGGCCAAGCCCCCACCCCAATATCGAGGGGCCCCAAACACACCAGCCTCCAGCCTGCAAACAGCCTCCCTCTGTGCTCCCCATTCCTTCCGCTGATGCAACATCGCAGATGCATCAAGCGTCATGCGCACGATGTCACACTCACACGACATGTACTGGGCCCCCCAATCTTGGGCACAAGTAATGCCTCTGGTACAATACCTCCTGAAACAGTCGTGCCTTTCCCCCCAAAAAAATCCTGGGAGCTGTAGTTTGGTCAGAATGCTGAGAGTTGTTAGAAGACTCTATTCTCCTTACAGAGCTATACCACTGAGCCTCTTGGACTTGCTCATCGGAAGGTCAGCAGTTCAAATCCCCGCAACGGAATAAGCTCCTGTTGCTCTGTCCCAGCTCCTGCCAACCTAGGAGTTCAAAAGCACACCAGTACAAGTAGATAAATAGATACGGCTGTGGCGGGAAGGTAAACAGTGTTTCTGTGCACTCTGGCTTCTGTCACGGTGTTCCATTGCGCCAGTAGTGACCAGTCATGCTTGCCGCATGACCCGGAAAGCTGTCTGTGGACAAACGCCAGCTCCTTCCACCTGAAAGCGAGATGAGCGCCATACCCCCATAGTCGCCTTTGACTGGACTTAACCGTCCAGGGGTCCTTTACCTTACACTTCTCAGAATTCCCTGTGAGGTGTGATTGATTCTTAAACCACTCTGTAAACTGTAAGTCTGTGATTCTAGATTCAGGTAGGTAGCCGTGTTGGTCTGACGCAGTCGAAATAAATAAGAAAATAAGAAAATTGTCCAGCAGCACCTTAGGGACCAACTAAGTTTGTTCTGGGTGCATTTTGTGTGCATGCACACTTCTTCAGATTCTTCTGTGAGTACTCTTAATGAACTACAGCTCCCAGAATTCTTTGGGTGAAGACACAACTGTTTAAAGTGGCAGCACAATGATTTAGATGTATGGTTTGAATGTGACCCTAAAGTCTCCCATGAACAGCTTGCACCTGGGCAGCAGACTGAGCAGGCACATACAGGTCCACACTTACCCATTATGCTGAGGTGTATTTCTATTTAAATTCTAGTACATTATGTCTAATGTTTGCATGGGTAGATATAAATTAACACATGCACATTTTATGTAAATTGGTGTCTTCTCTTTTGGTGATGCCAAAATGGACACTCTAATTGCCTATCTTCATTCTCTCTCTTCTCTAAGGTAACCCATTTTCACAGATTTTCTTCCAGCGTTAGTCTATTTCTCTTTGGGAGAAGGAGAGGTGGACATATAGGGAGAAAGAGCAATTGGAGGTCAGTGCGTGGGAGAGGCTTGAGTTTTCTTTTTCCAATTTTTTTTTGTCTCCAGGCTTTCTAAACCACCTGCCGCTCTGACCCCTAAACCTTCCTCCCTTCTACTCCCATAGTCTGAGTCTGAGCCTCTAGAAACCCAACAAGCCTTCTGGGGGAAATGGAGGCCACAAAATATTTATTCATTCTTACATTTGTGCCTCACTATTCCACTAAAGAGTCTACATGGTTCTCCTCCTCTCCATTTTATCCTTGCCATGACACCCCTGTGAGGTAGATTAGGTTGGCCTGGCCGAGTGAGCATCGTGGTTGAGTTGGGATTCGAACCCTGGTCTCCCACCGTCCTAGGCTACCCAATATGCCACGCCGGCTCTCAAAAGTGTTTAGCTGTAAATGCCAACCGCATCCGGTGGCGTCCCAAACACCGAGGCGTCCACTGTTGCTTTGTTGTTGTTCGGTGCCAAAGCGCCTTTGTGAACGTCTTTTGCACTCTGAGTTTTAATTGCGAGAGATTGATCGTTACCCTAATTCAGTTTGACTCTCCATGCTTCAACTTTGCATATTCAGTGCAATAGGGCAGGAGACAGATGAAAGGGGTTTTTGTTGTTGTTTGCAATTTAGCGCAGAGGGAAAGCACTGACTCTGTCTCGGAAAAAATGGAGTAGCTAAAAGAGCAGCAACTTCTTATTGCTGCAGTACCAGCGGCCCTCCCCAAACCGAACTCTTGTCAGCGGGAGAGAGGGCAGTACATGCCATCCCTGCTCATTCAGTCCTTAGGTCCCCTTAGGTGATGGACAAAAATAAGCCATTCGGCCATCCTGAAACAAATTGAAATAGCTTCCCATCATTATTACATTGGTTCACAGACTATTGAGAAAGAGGCAATGTGGATCTTTTATTTACACAGAGCTGATATGTGGCACACTGGCGGCCTCAAGGCATCGCCACACGATGCACATAGCATACCCTGCAACATCCCCTCAAAAAGCTCGACTTTTGTGTCCGAATTTTTTACTTCTTGAAATATGGCAACCCTACTCCACCCCCAATAACCAGACAACATTCCACGTTGTCTGAGCTCCTTTCGGATTACTTTTGTCCTCTCTCACACATCTCTTTCCATTTCCCGCTACACACACCACTAAAGAGGATGGCCCATTTGAGCCTGGATAGCTCAGTTGATTAAAGCGTGGTGCAGGTTGCAGGTTCGATCCCCGTATGAAACAGCTGCATATCCCTACATTGCAGGAGGTTCAGCGGTTCTCAACCTGTGGGTCCCCAGATGTTGTTGGACTACAACTCCCATCATCCCTGAGCTCTGGCCTTGCTAGCTAGGGATGATGGGAGTTGTAGTCCAACAACATCTGGGGACCCACAGGTTGAGAACCACTGGAAGGTCCTTTCCAACTCTACAATTCCGTGATTCTATGTAGAGGATAAACTCCTTATTAGTATGTAGAACAAGTGGGACCTGCAACAAAATGTTGCAGTATGAAATCCTCCTGATCAGTGTTCCAGTCAATCCACAATGACCGCGTCCAAGACACTTTGTTTCATTCCTGTTCCAACCCATCCATTTCTCTCTCTCTCTCTCTCTCTCACACACACACACACACACATGCACACACAGAGCCAGTAGCATTCTATGGCTACTGAGCATGCTCAATCTTCATTGGGCTGTCTTGAGATATGGTTCCTCACCCCCTTTTTTGGTTTCTCACTCCCCCTGAAAAGCAGGACAGATGATCACACTAGAGAGGATAGGCCAAAGAGGGCTTCAAATGATGTAAAGGAAATTCACCTTAGTGTGGTACAGTGGTTAGAGTGGCAGACTAGGACCTGGGAGACCAGAGTTCAAATCCCCGCTGAGCTAGAAGCTCATTATTGTATACAATAAATCTCTGTCCACAGAGACAACTAGATCACTGCTTTGGGTTTCTCTTTATCTTCATCATATCTTCATCTTTTTATCATATGGAAGTTGCAAGTGCCAGGGGTGTGGCTTTAGGGCGCTGCCTAGGGTGGTAGTTGACACACTGCCCGAAAAAGAGGATATGCACCACTGTAAAAGAGGACCACCAATCTGCATAGAATTTGCATGTGCTAATTTATATGCATCTAAATGCAAATTTGAAAATAATTAGCAGAATTTGAATTTCACAGAAGGGAAGCCAATTACTTACCCATGCAAATCACTCCCCTCAAATCTTTAAATTGATTTGCACCCCAATAAGATCACCCAAATAAGTTCTTACTCAATTAATTTATCACCGAGATCATCCAGAAATCAATCTGAAATCAATTTCCCTTTATTAACTACCCCCATTCAATTCAATCATCACATCATTACCCCACTAATAAAATTCAAAATAAATAGGGCGCACATTGTGATTCCCTTCAGGTGGTGGTGGGGATTTTTATTGCTAGTCAAGGTGGCCAGTGGGTGGTCTCTCTTTTCTTTTTCTGTCCCCACCCACATTAAAATAGAAGGCAAATTATCTCGGTGTAGGGGCAACCATCTCTCTCTCTCTCTGTGTAACAAATTCCCTGGAAAGGAAAGGAAAATTGCCCTTCTGAGATGCAGACGTTGAGGTTTCAGCTCACAGAGCATCAGCAGTGAGTCTTTCTTTCGGCTCAAGTAAGTGGGGGGAAAGAAGAAGGAGAAAGCTGGAGCATCCACTGGCACATCATCTCCTCCCGTGTCTCTGACACTGGGCATAGGGAAAATCTATTCCTGGATATCCATTTAAATATTGGGCTATTTCATAGGAGAGAGGACACCTTACCATGTTGTCCCTGCCCCACTCCTTCATCCATGCGCTAGCATACACTTGCAGGAGACTAGAATGCACATTTATGTATCACAACAAAATAGGAAATGCATCGCTGGTGAAGAGGGTGGATATTTACAGAAAACTTGCGTATGCTAATCTATGTGCGTGGGAGCCAATTTAGAAAGTTATTTCTGTATAGGCATAGCTACAAACTTAGAAATGATGGCTGTCATTTAAAGAGTAAAATACAGCACATCTCCATAGTGGGGAAGATAGTGGCTAGGGGGCTCATGTGCCTGCTCAGTTCAGTTCTAAAGTCCTCACACTTCTTTCTTTTGGTACTTCTTCTTTACACCAGACTTGGGCTGGACAGCCCTTCAAAGGAAAGACTGTCCTACAGGTCACAGTAGTGGGGATAAGCTGAAGAAGGGACTCAGAATGATGTCAAGGAGATATAATTTAGCTTACACTTTCCCCATGGTGTTGTGTAGTGGTTAGAGTGCCAAACTAGGGCCCTCGAACCTAGGGCAAACTAGGACCACGGTTTCAGCCAGTGGGGTGAGGACAGTCCAAGCCAGCCACTGCCCCTCAGCCTAACCTACTTCATAGGGTCGTTGTGAGGATAAAACGAGGGGGGCAAGAACCATGCACTCCTTGGAGGAAAAGGCAGTATATGCATGTCATAAATACATAAATGTGATGGGATTTTTGTTGCTGCTGCTGTTGTTGTCAGGCAGCCTTAACCAAGCATTTTCCTTCCAGATGTTTTGGGCCACAACCCCAGCTGGCTGGAGTTGATGGGAGTTGTACAGTGGTGCCTCAGGTTACATACGCTTCAGGTTACATACACTTCAGGTTACAGACTCCGCTAACCCAGATATAGTGCTTGAGGTTAAGAACTTTGCTTCAGGATGAGAACAGAAATCATGCTCCGGCGGCAGAAGGCCCCATTAGCTAAAGTGGTGCTTCAGGTTAAAAACAGTTTCAGGTTAAGTACAGACCTCCGGAACGAATTAAGTACTTAACCTGAGGTACCACTGTAATGTGAAACATCTGGAAGGAAAAAGCTTGGTCAAGGCTAACATGAGGCATCTCCCATTTATGTGACCCTTACCTGTGGCCTGAAGCAATGCTGTCCAAACCTAGGTTTGCCCCCACAGTGGGAACATGCAGTAGCACCTGGTGTGTATGTTGATTTCCTCCAATCTCTGGGCAAACCCTAAATATGAAGCTAAGTGAGGCAGCTTTTCCTCTTCTTCTCTTGGCACTCGAACTGCACTCCTACATTGCTTTATCCTGAGCCTTATTGTTGTGATAGATGAGATGCAATGTGTTCGCGGGGGGGAAAGCGGCGAGAGAAAATAATTACTTAAGTCGGACAGAAACTCCTTGGCGTGTTGCAGTCCATAAACCTCATCTGTCTACCCCCAGGAGCAGTGTGTTGTGGGGGGAGGTCCCCCCCACTTTGCACAAAGCGCACAAAGCTTTGCATTCAGCCTGGCAAGCTCAAATCCATCACCGTCGAAGTGCTGCGACCGAGGAGCGCCATGGCATCTGAAATGACTGGGCTGGAAATTAAAGATAGCTCAGAGTGCCGATGAAGTGCCTGTGAAAAGAGGCAATTCCACACATCTGCCGGCAATCAGCGCTTATTCTGAAACACCCTTTTCATCACCCCACACCTAGCCTGCTTCTTGAGCGTTCCTGGGCTTTCTTTCTTTCAAGTTTCAGAGGCCGGCCCACTTGGCAATCTCATCGCAAGAATGTGCATACCCCTATTGTCACTGCGTAGGACTCTTAAGAGCTGGAATTGTTGAATAGTCTCCGGCAATTCAATTTGTCTAATCCCCAGATGACAGAGAGCTGTGATTTACAGTGGACAGTTCAAGGGGAAAGGGGAATTGTCCCTCACACTTCAGCCCGGTTTATCCATGGCATAGAATCAAGCGATAATCAAGTTTTACTGTGATTGTACCTCTTCAGTCTGTAGGGATGCGGGTGGCACTGTGGGTTAAACCACAGAGCCTAGGACTTGCCAATCAGAAGGTCGGCGGTTCGAATCCCTGCAATGGGGTGAGCTTCCGTTGCTCGGTCCCTGCTCCTGCCAAACTATCAGTTCAGAAGAACGTCAAAGTGCAAGTAGATAAATAGGTACCACTCCAGCGGGAAGGTAAACGGCATTTTCCTGTGCTGCTCTGGTTTGCCAGAAGCGGCTTAGTCATGCTGGGCACATGACCCGGAAGCTGTACGCCGGCTCCCTCGGTCAATAAAGTGAGATGAGCACCGCAACCCCAGAGTCAGCCACGACTGGACCTAATGGTCAGGGATCCCTTTACCTTTACCTTACCTCTTCAGTCTACGGCAGGTGGGATAAATCTTTGGCCCTGCAGATCCTGATGAACTGCAACCCCCATCGGACCCTGCAAGCATGACCAACGTCCAAGGATGATGGAGTTGTAGTTCACCAACATATGGAAGGTTCCCCACACCTGGCCTACAGATAGAAGCAGAGCCGGCCGGCCTTTGAAGTAGGGTGAGGTAGCTGCCTCAGGCGGCAGAAGCGCAAGATATGGTGGTCCCCTGCCCCACCGCTTCTGCCACCAGCAGAATGCCCCCTCTCACTGGAAGCGTTCCAGTGTGTGGCGTTGTCTTCCCCACCCCTCAGTGATGGGGAGGGGACATTCCAAAGCACCATGTTGCCACTTGTCTTCCCCACTCCTGGGGCAAAGAGGTGAGCATCAAAGCCTTGTGGCAATCTCACTGAGTTTGGCAAGCATGTGTATGTTCTGGCATGCAGAGGAAGTGGAGGGCAGCAGTGTGGGGGCAGGAAGCGGTACATTCCTTTTTTCTCCTCAGGTGGCGAAACAGGGTGGGTCGCCCGTGAATAGGAGCTCTTTAGTACTTGCTAGTTTGTAAGGTGGCAGAGGGACAGGCACACTTACTTTTGCCATGTCTATAATGCGTTATCGCTACACCAGCAATGGTCAAACTTGGCCTGCCAGCTGTTTTTGGACTACAACTCCCATCATCCCTAGCTAACAGGACCAGTGGTCAGGGATGATGGGAACTGTAGTCCCAAAACAGCTGAAGGGCCAAGTTTGGCCATCACTGCTCTACACAGACACCTGCATGTGTTGAGAGCCTCCTGCTGAAGTACACAAATGGTATGATTCAGGTTTCTGTATGTGCAGATGCCCACCTCACATGGCATATTATGACTGGTAGAGCCTTTGCCCAATCTTTAATTTCAAGATGCTTCCAGCTCTGCCCTAGGATAATTGCATGGCCTGGGGCAAGCGACTCAAAGGGACGTCCCCATCTGTAAAATGGGAGCAGGATTGTAAAGCGCTAAGTAGCATATAAATGAGGGATAAAATACTATTTGACAGTATGTTTCGACATGGAGGCTGGGACTGAGCGCTTCCCTCGTGCCTTGGATTGGCAGAAATGAGGAGCAATTAGCCAGTCGAGACCCAGTCAGTGGCAGCAAGCAGTGTGTGACTAAATTCCCCAGTGGCAAATAATATTAAGCAAAAACACCACTACCACACAATCCTGGGAAATGGTGTAATTTATATGCAAATAAACAATGGTGGTTGTCTTTCTCCCCATATCACCTCTAACTTGAGATTCAAATACAGCTAGGGAAGAGTTGGGGTAGGAAGCTGCAATCTGAAAGTCTTTGCAAAGCCTTCCCCGAAAGCTCCTTGCTTCTGTGCCTTCATGTCCTTCTCTCCCATTCAATGCAGGTGATTATCTGAGCTGCAGCAGCTCCCCGTGCCAAAATGGGGGGACCTGTGTCAATGAGAGGAAGAGCTTTGTCTGCGCTTGCCGCTATCCTTTCGGAGGAGCCAACTGCAGCACGAAGATCGTGGCGGAAAGCGCTCCTACAAGTATAGGTGAGTATAAGTACGACCTTAGCCATCCCTTTGCCTGTGCCTCTTCTGCTATAGATCAGAGATTACAAGACCCAAGTTCTCTCTCCTAGTTCCTCTCGACAAAAGCTCCCCAGTGGCAGAGTCATGGCTTTCTCTCTCTCCTTTAAAGCACTCGGTTCATGATGAGAGTCCGCAATCCCCCGTTTTGATGCGTCCCACATCACAAAGTATAAAATTTGATTTCTTTCACAAGCCTGTCCATAAAAAAAAAAAAAAACAGCAAGCAGCTCTATGGAGGGATTGAACAAGATGGTTGTCAGCCGAGCAGCGCTATCATAAATAGGCCAGAGCAAGCTGGCAATTTTTTTGTTACAGAGGCTGTGAAATTGCATTATTGGGAAATTACGCGTTTGACTAAGGCTGCGCCTTCCATTTCAAAATAAAAATAAATAAATAAATAAATAAAGGCAACGGACATTCGAGGTCTGTGTGTGCAGCAGAAGTTCCTTTCTCACATTCCCTCATGAGGGGAGAAAATGGAATTGGTGCCTCTTGCCTATGGTTCTTCATGAGTTCAGGAAAGGGTGTGAATCGCACTAGTTTATGTACAATGAGATGCATCTTGGCTCTGTTATGTACTGAGTTCAATAGGATTCAGAATGCAGCAGTCTGATTGGTCCTAGAACAATAGGATCCAGAATGCAGCAGTCTGATTGGTCCGCAGGAGCCACCCAATCCAGCTCCAGGTGGAAGGGAATCCGCAACCTGATTGGCCTACAGGAGAATCCCAGAATTAGCCAATCACGTGGGGCCTACTCTGTAAATAATGTATATGAGGCAGACATTCTGGGGGAACTCCCATTCCTCCTCACCACTATGAGCTGAATAAAGAGCATGAAATCCACTCTCGACTTTGAGTATATTTCAGGCTCCATCTGCATAAAAGGGATCTCTGAAAAAGACTCATCCCTTCTTCGTGCAGCACATAGCTAAACTATGGAACACGCTCCGACAGGAGGCAGTGATGGCCAGCATCTTGGATGGCTTTAAAAGAGGATTAGACAAATGTAATCATTTCACCATGTTGCTTGTGACATGTTCTCAGCACCATAGGTGCCGGCTCCCTGGGGCCCTGGGTGCCCAAGCACCCACAAAATTCCCCACGAAGGGGCTGGGCACCCACAAATTTTGGCACCAGAGCCATGCACGCTGCATGGCACACACGTCCCTGGACACCCACAGTCATGGTGCTCCAGAGAAGCGGACACGGAGCAATGGATCCAAACTACAAGAAAGAAGATTCCACCTAAACATTAGGAAGAACTTCCTGACAGTAAGAGCTGTTTGACAGTGGAATTTGCTGCCAAGGAGTGTGGTGGAGTCTCCTTCTTTGGAGGTCTTTAAGCAGAGGCTTGACAACCATATGTCAGGAGTGCTCTGATGGTGTTTCCTGCTTGGCAGGGGGTTGGACTCGATGGCCCTTGTGGTCTCTTCCAACTCTATGATTCTATGATTCTATGGGGCCAAGCTGGCACTCCTGCTCAGCTCCTTTGGACCATTTTGCAAAGTGTGCAAGCAACAACTTGGAGGAGACACTCAATAGGGAGCCACAGGCAGTCTCATGAGGACAGGGTCAGTTCCACGGTGGGTCTCTCCTTCATCACTTGGCAACCCTGGCAAACGTCCCTGACTGCAAAAGCAACAGCCAGTGGCATCAGCCCTCCAATGGATCCGCCATTTTTCATTTCCCACAGTGACTCCAATGAAGCATCTTTCTGGGGCATTCTGGGAAATTAGAAGAGGAGCTCCCAGGCTCAGCTGCCCAGGGCAGTCATTGGGGATGGGGGTAGAATCATAGAATTGTATAGTCGGAAGGGACCACGGCGGTCATCTATTCCAACATGTTGCAATGCAGGAATCTTTTGCCCAGTGTGGGGATACATTGTGTTTGATCACAGTCACATCTTCCATTTTTAGGCATTCACCTCAAATTTATTAGATGTCTCCCTCCCAAAGTGTTTATGAAATGTCCCTTAAGTGAGTTACAACATTTGTAACAAAAATAATACAGTGGTACCTCAGGTTGCAGAAGCTTCAGGTTACAGAAGCTTCAGGATACAGACTCCGCTAACTCAGAAATAATACAGTGGTACCTCGGGTTAAGTACTTAATTCATTCCGGAGGTCCTGAAACTGTTCTTAACCTGAAGCACCACTTTAGCTAATGGGGCCTCCTGCTGCTGCCGTGCCGCCAGAGCACAATTTCTGTTCTCATCCTGAAGCAAAGTTCTTAACCTGAAGCACAATTTCTGGGTTAGCGGAGTCTGTAACCTGAAGCGTATGTAACCTGAAGCGTATGTAACCCGAGGTACCACTGTACCTTGGGTTAAGAACTTTACCTCAGGATGAGAACAGAAATCGTGCTTCGGCGGCACAGTGGCAGCGGGAGGCCCCATTAGCTAAAGCGGTGCCTCGGGTTAAGAACAGTTTCAGGTTAAGAACGGACCTCCGAAACGAATTAAGTTCTTAACCCGAGGTACCACTGTAATGTGGGAGGAATTTGTGTCTGGGTTTGAGCTCTCACACCAACCTAGACTCTGCTCGTCCACAAATGTTCAGTTGAGCCATCACAGTGATGCTTGCTATAAAAATGAGCAAGCTGAGATTTGCATTCGGAATACATGAAATCTGTGTTTTATGCCTCTCTCAGCCACAATTTAGTCGTTTCTCAATCATTTTTTTACAGTGGTGCAGGCATTGGTTTATATGCTATGGGTGAAGGAAACGAAACAAAGGACATTTTTATTTCCCCATTTATTATTATTATTATTAAGCTTCCAAATCTCCCCAATCTTTGCTTGCGAGCAAAATTTTGGGCATATGCAAGCATGTTACATTTACAAAAATCTGTGACACAGCCATTGGGGGGGAGAGAATGGCATGAAAGCTTTTCTTCTTAATAATGCAGCACAGTCAAGACTGAAATTTCCTTGCTGTTTCCGAAAAAAAGAAGCATTTTTTCCCCCTATTGGTGCGTTTGACGCTAATTGTGGAGAAAATTGCTTTCTATACAGTACTTAAGAATTCATTCCGCTTTTCTTCTTTAGCTTCTTGAGAACTTGACAGGAGGCCTGGGGGGAAAGTTTACAACCACCCCTGTGTCTGCAATACAGAGTTGATCCCATTTAAATAGGCAATTCCGCTTGAGGAGAAAACAACAAAAGGCAGATCTGGATGTTATGGCAGACGTGGGGTGAACGTCGAAAATAGCAGCCCTACATGTAGATCTTCCTGCTCGCCTGTACTTACACTCGCTCCGTAACATGACAGCATTGTGCTGGTTTCCTCACCTTTTTGCTTTGTACTATTGGCTGCTGTGGGGCAGGCAACAGGACAGGGTTCACAGTGAGGTAACAAGGAGGAGAAGGGAAAAAGAGGAAGGAGAAGGTGTCTTATCAGCCCACCCGTATTTCAAGTCTTATGACTCTTCCTCAGGCATAAAACAGCTAAACCAAGCATGAGTAGTTGTGACCTTTAAACCCCTAAATGGCTTCGGCCCTGTATACCTGAAGGACCGTCTCCATCCCCATCGCTCAGCCCGGACACTGAGGTCCAGCACCGAGGGCCTTCTGACAGTTCCCTCACTGCGAGAAGTGAGGTTACAGGGAACCATGCAGAGGGCCTTCTTGGTGGTGGCACCCGCCCTGCGGAACGCCCTCCCATCAGATGTCAAGGAAATAAACACCTATCTGACTTTTAGAAGACATCTGAAGGCAGCCCTGCTCAGGGGAGTTTATAATGTTTGATGTTTTAATGTGGTTTTTAGCATTTCTTGGAAGCTGCCCAGAGTGGCTAGGTCAACCCAGTCAAACACGAGGCATATAAATAATAAATTATTATAATTATTAACCTATAACTATGCTGGCTGGGGTCAGATGAGGTTTTAGGTATTTCAACTTTGAGGTCTCCTCAACCTTCATTTCTGAGTTTCATTGGATGTTATAGGGAAGACAGAAAGAAATGCACATTTGTCTGGCAATTTCAATAGCAGACCCATGATTGCCATAACATCTAGCTTCACCCAACGGTTCTAGCAAATGTGCTTATCTTTGCATTATGTTTGTCCCCCCCCCCCCCCTTGCAGATTTTACAAAAGGATCTTACAGATATGTACCAATGGTGGCCTTTTTTGCTTCGCACACCTACGGAATGAATACTCCTGGCCCTATTCGATTTAACAATCTGGATGTCAACTATGGGTCTTCCTATGTCCCAGCAAATGGACGGTTCCGTGTGCCATACCTTGGCATTTATGTCTTCGAATACACCATTGAATCAAACAGCCCGCTCCTCTCAGGCTACCTAGTGGTCGACGGAATAGACAAGCTGGGCTTTCGGTCTGAAAACACGAAGGAGAACAAATACCTGGAGAGAGTGGTTACTGGAGATGCCTTACTGGAACTGAACTACGGGCAAGAAGTCTGGCTCAGGCTTGCAACAGGCTCTATCCCAGCCAAATACCCACCTGTCACTACATTTACTGGCTACATATTGTACCGCACATAAATTCCATTCTATAGAAAAGTGGTCACCCACAATGGAAACTCTTCTCCTTTGCTTCTAATAAAATTAACTCTTGTTTGAGGCTGCCATCTTTTCTTTTAACAGCTGCATGATAGGCAGAAACGAGGCATGAAACCTCTTTCCCAAATCAGCATCTTCGTGCTGTAGGAAGCAACATTCTGCCTGCCACACAGATGTTAAAAGCAGGGGAGGCCTTGTGGAAAATAGGTGATGAGGCCCATCTCATTAGATAGGAGTTACCTGAATGTCAAATTTTGAAAACGGCCAGCTGTCCCATTGCACCTTTGATTGGCAAAATGGAAGTATTTGTAAATAGGTCTCCCATAGTTCTAGGCACCCCATCAGCTGAATGTCTTCAGTCTGTCCATTATTTTTATGCAGCTATTTTGCACCAGTATAAAAGAAATGTACAAGAAGTTATGCATGTTATCACCATTGTTTAAGTGAATTTGATTTCAGCTCCTTTCAAGATTCATGTGACACAGGCCACCAGTGGGTAAAACTTAAGCCTTGCTTTTATGGTCCACCAGCCAGTTGTACAATAGTGGCTCAGGGTGGGGGCAGACATGTTATGTACTGAAGTTCTCACCCTGGGCCAGCAGGGGGATACTGTAGATCGTTATGCAAATGAAGGATCGAAAGTGACTTTCAGTGATTGGATAGTTTGTATGCAAATGAAGGATTGAAAGTGACGTTCAGTGATTGGATAGTTTTAGAAAGTTGCAACAGTTACATTGTTCTGGAGCTTTATATAAGCAGGATGACTGAGCTCTTCAGTTCAGTTTCTGTCTGGCCTCTGAATAAAGAAGAGCTGTTTGAAGAATCGCTGTGTCGTCTGATATGTTCGCCCACAACTTAACAAGACATACACTAAGTTTTTAGGGACCTCTGAATGCATGCTTCATTCTGGAACTGAGCTTACTGCCCTGTCACACAAGGATCCATTCCTGGATTCCCTCCCATTTTCCTTCAGTTCAGCCTTTCACTTCAGCGTGTGGAAAGCTTTTTTGTTGTTGCTCTTGTCAAGCTACTGAGATTCCAAAACACGTGTAGTGTCTACTGCAAATCACTCAGTAGATTCCTTCTGCCCACCCTGTCCTGGCATAGCCATTTGCTCATGTACCAGGCAGATCATGATGACACCATTTTCTATTTTGGGAGGAAGCTGTTGGGATGGCGGGTGCCATTGAGCTGGGAAGGGCACCACCTTTGTGATTGGGATGGTCACATAAACAGACCAGCAGAATGGGACTGCATCACTGGGAGATTTTCCCAACCCAATGGGTCCACTTCTGTGAAAGGGGCATGCTTAGGAAGCACCTAAGCTTTGGAATCCCGGGTCCAAAATGGCCAGATATCATTAGGTTTCACTCTTCATTTGGTTACATAGAATACTTAGGTGAAGAAGCAATGTGCACATAGGCCAAATAAAACCATGCCTGCATATATACTCAATTGGCTTCTGTTTAGTCTCACCACCACCCTTTCATTTTTCTTTGTTCATACCCAAATTTGTAGCTGGTCAGACATGTAAGGTATTCACATTTCACCTTGAAAAGATTCCATCTAAACAGCAGAATTCCAGGAAGTCTAACCTCTCTGTAATTGCAAACTTCCAATAAGTTTTTAATAAATTGTGCGGCACACACTGAACAGATTAAGAAATCAATCAGAGCACAAAAAGAAATGTGATGCTATGAGGCAACTGAATTAAAGTAGTCAGGGCCAGGCCAGGACATTTTGGTGCTTGAGGCGAAGGACAAGAGAGTGCCCGCTCCCTGGTCTATGTGCAGAAGCCAGCTGGGCTGCCACTTGAACCTTAACACTAGTGATGGAATAATGTCATCCCATGTCACCTGCCCAGCACCTCTTTCTTGAGGGGTACACCTCCTTCTGCCAAATGGTAGAGCCGGCCCTGATGGTAGTTTCTCTTGCTTTAAAAATAGCAGCAATAATTGTTGAGGTGGGAATATATATATATATATATATATATATATATATATATACTAATTCAAGGGAGTTATTTGGTTTACACAGTACACCACTCACAGGGGAGAGCTTTGATGAAAACCTGATCAACAATCCTTATATTTAATCTGTAGCTATTAAATTAGACAATTAATAGTACCAATTAAGGGGTTAACACATTCATCCCCCTCACTTCCTGCTGGGCCATATTCACTGATAATGAATCCATGATGCCTAAAATGTTAGGCAAAAAAAAAGTGGGTGGGAGACTGCGGCAAGGGAACTGTATATTATTTACAACTGCTGTTGAGAATAACACCAACTTAGCTCATGCTTTGCTTTTTTAATCCTGTCTTCTGTTTATAAAAGTAATCTCCAACACACCATGAACTCTGAATATATATATATATATATATATATATATATATATATATATTCCAACCATTTCTTTCATCAGCTGCACCTTATCTTTCTGTAAATACTTAAAATCCCCCATTTGTCACTAACCTATCCTAGCGTATCATTGAATTTTATCAAATGTCGTGCCCACATGGCTAAATCCCTCCCCACCCCTTGTATGACTTTGTCAGTTTAATAACCTGTTTAGCCCTCTTTATTCCTGCCATGGATAGGACTAAATAGCGTGGAAATTACTCTGCGGATGAAATTCAAATGACCCACCAGAGACTGCGTCTCTCTCTTTAAATATGACTTTCACTGCCCTTCCTGCCCTCCCTGCTTAATCCTTCAAGCCAGGTCTCCATCTTCAGAGTTACTAATTGTTTTCTTCTAAAGTCCATTTCTTGATAAGGCTCTCTTGTTGTATATTTTCCTCCTTGATACCAACAAATTTCGTTTCCCCAGAGCAGACCTCTGACCTATAGCCCTTTCAAATAAACGCATTTACTGAGAGTACACCTATAATGAAAACTGCACCCAATTAGCTTATTGAAAAAATAACACATATACACACTTCTTCATAGTTGTCCTCTTGAAGCTTGTTGGTTACGAGTAATAATTTAACAGATGGATATTAAGACAACATAATGTTTCTAAGAGCGATGCAAGTCTTTTGAGAGTTCTGTTGCTGCCGCCAAAAAATACTATGGACGCATCTTTTTATTTTTATTATTATTATTATTCTTTTGGAATAAACAAGAATTAACAAAACCAAAAAACACCACGTCTGCAGTCTTTGTCATGTCGGTTTGCGTACAGAACACACAGAGAGCAAGCACAATTTGTGGACACCTCCAGGACCCCAGAATTAATTAATGGCCCCTTCAAATTAAGGCATCCCCCCAAAAATGAATATTGAGCAAATTGGCTTCTGGCTCCTCCTTCTCCACTACCTATTAACAAATGTTACGTCTTCAACTTCTCCTCCCAGTCTGCTCCAGCTCCCCCCTCTGACCGCACATCGCCTTCTTCCCTTGGGGATTCCCCAGCTGGTGCCTCCCACCAGTCCTCTGCATCCAGCCAGTCCATGACAACATCCCCTTTGCAGATGTCTCTGCTAACATGTAGTTAGATATAGGTAAGAGGTCCCATCACCCCCTGGCAAATAGAAGGGGAAGAAATGGAGACAGTGAGAGATTTTACTTTCTTGGGTTCCATGATCACTGCAGATGGTGACAGCAGTCACGAAATTAAAATACACCTTCTTCTTGGGAGAAAAGCAATGACAAACCTAGACAGCATCTTAAAAAGCAGAGACATCACCTTGCCTACAAAGGTCTGTATACTTAAAGCTATGGTTTTCCCAGTAGTGATGTATGGAAGTGAGAGCTGGACCATAAAGAAGGTTGATGGCCAAAGAATTGATGCTTTTGAATTATGGTGCTGGAGGAGACTCTTGAGAGTCTCATGGACTGCAAGAAGATCAAACTTATCCATTCTGAAGGAAATCAGCCCTGAGTGCTCACTGGAATGACAGATCCTGAAGCCGAGGCCACCTCATGAGAAGAGAAGACTCCCTGGAAAAGACCCTGAGGTTGGGAAAGATTGAGGGCACAAGGAGAAGGAGACGACAGAGGACGAGATGGTTGGATAGTGTTCTCGAAGCTACCAGCATGAGTTTGATCAAACTGCAGGAGGCAGTGGAAGACAGGAGTGTCGGACGTGCTCTGGTCCATGGGGTCACGAAGAGTAGGACACGACTAAACGACTACACAACAACAACAAAGAGGGGCCAGCAGAAGATGTTATGTTATTTCCTGTTCCCTGCACATGAGAAGCTTATACTTCTTCTTCTCTTTTTTGGCGATCACTCATAGGCAAGTAAGATTGTCTTCCATGAACACAGTCTTAACAGTGGGAGAAACTTATAAGCACAGCCTGAATAAGTCTATAGTTTAATATGGTCCCTGCCATCTATTGGTGATTCTGCAACAATACATAACCCCATTAATAAAATAGAGAGGTGGGATGGTGTCTGTTGTTCTTAAGCAAATTATAGATGCTTTCGGCATTGCTGTATCCCAAATGGATCTTGACTTGAATTCTGTGCTGATATTCAGCTGGCAGTGCAGAGACACTGGAAGGAGAAACTTCTTTTGTCTGCTGATGTTCCCTTATCTGAAGGAACTAATTGGAGATCGTAAATCGCTAACAGTAAGCTAAACCCACCTTGCTGTGTCACCCATCAATTGCAATCCCATTAAAACAGCCCTATTGCAGCACACATCATCAGGTGCATAGAGATGCATTAGTAATGCTGTCTCTGTGGCAGCTGGATAAACCTTAGCATAATGCAAAGGTGATCTTCCCCAGCCCTGTTCCCATCATGATTAAGGATGGGGAGGAATTTGGTTCAGTTCACATTTCAATGTGAATCCATCTATTGGCAAGTCCCAAGAACTAAAATGCAGCTGTCCTTCCAAGTTCACACCTCTGAATTTTGCAATACAGTTCTAAAAGGAGAAGAAGAAGTCCATATTAGAGGGAAGTATGCATGGAAATGCAGACATTCATGTGGAAATACAGCACGCCAAAAATGCATTAAATCAGCTTGCAAAAATGTGTACATTATGACAAAGTTGCATACCAAAAAAAGGGTACCTATTAATGAAAGGCACATTGAAATGATGGTGAATTTTCAGGAGGATTTAAAAAATATTCCACAAACCGATGCAGAAATGTAATGAACTGAATTTAGTAAAGGTAAAGGTAAATGGACCCCTGACCATTAGGTCCAGTTGTGGCCGACTCTGGGGTTGCGGCGCTCATCTCGCTTTATTGGCCAAGGGAGCCGGCGTACAGCTTCCGGGTCATGTGTCCAGCATGACTAAGCCGCTTCTGGCGAACCAGAGCAGCGCACGGAAACACCGTTTACCTTCCCGCTGGAGCGGTACCTATTTATCTACTTGCACTTCGTGCTTTTGAACTGCTAGGTTGGCAGGAGCAGGGACCAAGCAACGGGAGCTCACCCCATTGTGGGGATTCGAACTGCCAACCTTATGATCAGCAAGTCCTAGGCTCTGTGGTTTAACTCACAGCGCCACCCGCGTCCCTGAACTGAATTTAAAATGGGATAAATATCTGACCATGCACATTGCTACCAAGCCACACCCAACTGCAGACGTGGCTCCCTTAATGCTGTACCATCAATCTACACTGTTGTGCTAGTGAACCATCTTAGATTGTCTCCCAAAATGGCACCACAGCCCATTTCCTTCCTGGGTCCTGCTCACTTCTTTTACCATTACAGCAAGTCTAGGAAAAGGGGAGGAGGGCTACTAGGCCTATCGACACCTTGGTCTCAGGAAGCATTTGTCATTGACCATAGCTGCAGATCAATAAAATCGGTCAGGCTAACCATTATGCAGAAGAGAGTGAAATCAATCACCCCAGCTTCCTGCAGATCTTTCTCTCCACCTTCCCAGCTTCCCCATTGCTTCTGTCTTTAAGCGTAAGTGCAAATAGCCTCTCCTGCAGCACATTTGTTTTATGCTTTCCCCGATAATCCAAGTGTGAGCGCTTATCTCTTCCCCAAAGCTCAAAAAACGGTAGCCAAGTCCGGCATCCGGCACATAGCAGGCTGCCTCCTCTGTATATTTGGATAGCCCAATTACCATGGCAACATTTTTATCTGCTTTGGCTTTGACAAGCCCATCCAATTTATCGTGGAGCTTTGCACGATTCTTTCCTCACTTATGCCAAGTGAGCCATCCTTGAAAGTGTTTGTCAGCACGTCACTTTTCCAAACACTTTGTTGCAAGCTGCAGGTTTTACAAGAAGCAAGATATCCTATTTCCCTGGCTTAACAGTACCAGTTGCACACTTTATTTACAAGCCCCCAGTAGTAAAAAAATAATAATAATAATGAAAGAGAATGGGTGACTTTGAACATAGTTATTTGGACAGATGGCTACCTTCATGGAACAGAGATGTGCAAGTCTGTCAATTTCAGTTTCTCTTAATCTCTCCTTTTTCAACTCTTCGGTTCTCCACATTTCTTGATCAGTTTGTGACTAAAAAAGAAAAGTCCTCCTGAAAATTAACCAGCATTTTATTTCAAATTTCTCCTCATATACACACATTTTCCTAATATACATGTTTTGCGAAGCAATTCTATTATTATTTGCCGCTTTTTTCCAAAAAAAGTGAATTCAAAGTGACTTTAAAAACAACCCTTAAAATAAATTACAAAAATCAGAGTAAAAACATCCTAAAATGCTCACCAAAAATGTATATAGAATTGTAGAAATGTAGAGTTGGAAGGGACCCTGAGGATCATCTAGACCAACCCCTGCAATGCAAGAATCTCAACTAAAGCATACATAACAAATAAATAAATGATGTTCCATACATGTATGTTAGCTTCACTAGTATGTACATTAGCAAGCACACTTTAACTTGATATGTCCATTCTGGTATGCATTGCTTGACTGGACTACTGAATCTCAGAAGTCAGGGAAGTGCAAATTTTGTAGGTTATTTGTGTTTTGGTTCACATATTGTTTTGGAAAGCATGAATCAGGTTTACCTTTAAATGTAAACTGTGCTGAATTTATCCCTCACCCCTACTATGGAAAGAATGGAGCCCATTGCAGTAAGTGGAGCCGCTCTCAATAACAAAGCTAACCTCCCAAGAAAGAAAAATATGGAGGCTGTGATTCTAACAAGTAAATAGGTGAAAATGTGAAACACTAATTTTTGTAGTGAAAGTTGAAATGAACTTGTGGGATGTTTGTTACATTTTGTTAAGAACACTGTGAAGTGCACGCGTTTTATGAAGAGGCACGTAGTAAGACCATTGATTCCCTACTGGTGAGGCTCGTTGACCTCCTGGAAAAGCAAAAATTCGACCTTTTCCTGTTAAACAAAGATCAGAAGACGACCTGGATGGTCGCCAGATTCTGTGTACAGATCTGTAGGCGCAGACCATCGCCCAACTCAAACTAGTTCGTTATGAAAATCCCCAAACTCGGTTCCATGGGTGACTCTGGGTCAACTCCCTGCGGTAGTTTATTGTTGTACATTGTTTTTAAATTTATTGTTGTACATTGTTTTAATTGTTTGTTTTCCTTCTGTGACTGTATCCCCAAGTGTGTTTTATAAGCTGGTAATGGAGGGACGCGGGTGGCGCTGTGGGTTAAACCACAGAGCCTAGGTCTTGACAATCAGAAGGTCGGCGGTTCGAATCCCCGCAACGGGGTGAGCTCCCGTTGCTCGGTCCCAGCTCCTGCCAACCTAGCAGTTCGAAAGCACGTCAAAGTGCAAGCAGATAAATAGGTACCGCTGCAGCGGGAAGGTAAACGACATTTCCGTGCGCAACTCTGGTTCACCAGAAGCAGCTTAGTCATGTTGCCACATGACCCAGAAGCTGTATGCCGGCTCCCTCGGCCAGTAAAGCGAAATGAGCGCCGCAACCCCAGAGTCGGTCACGACTGGACCTAATGGTCACTTTACCTTTACCTTTTACTCCTACCATAATAAATTATCTTATCTCTTATCGTATGCCAGCAGGGAATCAAATCCTGGTGTTATGCATTCTTACCATTGCAAAAATTCTGCTTACCTTCAGCGATAACGTGGGGTTGCAGTACAGCGATGCCCCCAAATTCTCTACTGGCCCTTACAGCTGGGTCCCTCAGCTGGCAGAAGATGCAACAGCCTCTCCCACCAGCTGGGGAACTTTGAATTTAGCCTGACAGCAGTTTAGCCATTAGCAGGCGGGTTTGGGGATGGGCATGCTCGGGGGGGGGGGGGCAGGGCTGACTGGGCCCATTGAGGACTTCACTCAGGTCTGCTCCCTGGGGGTAAAAAGAGTGCCAGTCCCTCAGCCGGCACTCAGTCTGGAGACCGTGGAAATGTAATCAAAGACTCTTGAAGGCAGAACTGATTATTAAATGGACTGCACTTAATGAAGGTTTCTGAAAACTACAAACAGCCAGGCAATTTGGTACAGTAGACAAATGATTGGTTTAAAGGTTTAGAAACAGATTCATGCTATTATGGAATGTTAGAGGAAAAGATAAAAATTGTAAGGTAATGCAAAGCCTAGATGGAGATGTTCACTTCCTTATTCCCTTACAGGGAAAGGCTGTAGCTCAGTACTGTAGAAATAGTCAGTCCCAGGTTCATTCCCCAATGGTATCTTCAGATAGGTCTGGGAGTGACCCTGGCCTGAAAGCTTGGAAGCCACTGCCCATCCATGTAGACCAGGGTTTCCCAAACTTGGGTCTCCAGCTGTTTTTGGACTACGATTCCCATCATCCCTGACCACTGGTCCTGCTAGCTAGGTATGATGGGTGTTGTAGTCAAAAAACAGCTGGAGACCCAGGTTTAGGAAAGCCTGGTGTAGACACCACTGAGCTGGGAGGACCAATGGTCTGACTCAGTAGAAGGCAGCTTCCTCAGTTGCTATGAGTAATTGACTAACATTGCGTGGATGTGGCTTCAAAAACTAATGGTTGGAGCAAATTGGATGTGGAGTAAGTGGCAATGTGAAAATGCCCATTGACCCATCTAAGGTCAGTATTGTCTACACTGAACATAAGAGGAGGAGAAGCTGTTAGGATTCTTGCTCTGATCCTAACAGAAGCTGCATGGTACGGTGCTGGTTGTCTCTTTCTTATGTTTTAAATGTTTCAGATCTGCCCAATGAGTTGCTAAAACCTCAAGGACTGCCCTTCCCCCTATGAACTGACCCAGACCCTGCACTCATCATCCAAGGCCCTCCTTTGTGTGGCTCCTCCACATGAGGTCCGGAGGGTTGTAACACGAGAATGGGTCTTTTCTGCTGTGGCTCCTTATCTATGACCTTTAAAACTGCATGAGGGGGTATTTTTGTGTTTTTATACTGTGTGAATCGCAGCACAGCTAAGGGGCCAGTGCCTAAAAATGATCCCTACAGCCCATTTTACAGCCCAGTCCTGTGAGGGTCAATTAATTAAGTAGCACCATCAGCACTGCATGTTTTGACTAACTCAGCTGGCATAAGCAATGGAAAGAAGACCTGACATCTCTCTGCCCTTTTGAGTTCATAATCTGAATTTTAACAGGCAACCAACAAAGGGAGGGTAGCTGTCTGGCTATAAAGACTGATAACTTTCTGGGGCCCCCAAGCTGAGCCCCACAGGTCCAAGACACTGTGGGAGCACAATGGTTACAGCACCTGGCTTCCCTCCTCAGGCACAAGACTCCACATTCTCTATGGATAGTTTCCTCTCTCATTCTCCTATCCAGGCCTGCATAATTTGCAGGGTTCACCAAGATAAAGAGAGCCAACCAGTGACTTGATCATATATATACTGTGTATACAGTGGTACCTCGGGTTACAGACGCTTCAGGTTACATACGCTTCAGGTTACAGACTCCGCTAACCCAGAAATATTACCTCGGGTTAAGAACTTTGCTTCAGGATGAGAACAGAAATCGTGCTCTGGCGGCGCGGCAACACCAGGAGGCCTCATTAGCTAAAGTGGTGCTTCAGGTTAAGAACAGTTTCAGGTTAAGAATGGACCTCCGGAACGAATTAAGTACTTAACCCGAGGTACCACTGTATGCTCCTTTTCTACCTTAGCAAAACCAGGGAGTTATTCACACGCTGGATATGACACACTACAGCTGAGGAGGCTTCAAGGACAGGAAGGCCCACTGACAGAAAACGTCCAACCGTGGCTAAAGGAAACCACTGCTGGTTGTATCTGTATGGTGCTGGTCCACCTATTCTCCATGTGTGCTTCAGGAAGATGGTAGGAAAGGTTGACTGTGTGAATAGTCCCCATTTGATTCCTGAGTCCCCATTAGAAACTTGGTTCTATGTGCTTTCAAGGAAACATTTCGAAAGCAGACACGATTTAAACACAAACCCCCCACATCTAGGAAAAATGCCATTTCTCTGAGCCTTGGATCTCTTCTTCATACACAACAAAGCTCTAACGGGAGAAGGGAAAAGTAGCAAGTATTATATTAGCATTGTTAATTACGTGCTGACAGGGTACTTTGCATTTTACAAGACAAAGATAAAGACGCAGGTTCCTGGCCTGATGAGCTTGTAATGTAAAAATCAAACTCTCATCGACTGATCGTACTATGAATGTATCACCCAGTTACCTAGCAACTTCCAAGACCTGATTAACCCTTTTTTTAAAGGGTGTGAAACGTACAACACTTCAGAAAGTGAATTCCCAAGTGATTTTTACTTAATCTTACGCATGTCGGCTTCGTGCTTTCCCTGTCCTCAACCAACGGTTAACAGGAACTAGCCCCGACTGTTAATCAGGATGTGATATTAACACCCATGTGAGCAATACCCCCTCCCCAATTTTCATTTTCTTCTCTATTACAAGAAGACCTTGAGATCATTTATTGTTCTACAGAGAAGTTTTGTCGTAGTTTTCAGTCCTTCCACAAAACTCGTGTGAGTTGGTGCACTCATTCATTTTGCAGCGCTCTCCCCACCTGGTTGCTTCAGGACTGCTTGAATTTCTCCATCTCGTGTTGGCCCACAGATTACGGTATGTAGATACCAGCATCAGCCGGCAGGTAAAGGTGGCAGAGCTTACCTGACTTCATGTCACCAGCATCGCTGGAAATTACTGGGCAAGAGAAAGGATGAGAAGAGGCAGTGGCAAGGTCAACACAGCATAGTGGTAGGTGACCTTTGACCCCCTGCTGTGAACTTGATTTAGACCTCCTATTTGCATTTGGGGGGAGCTCTCATTGATGGGAGTCAGAAATAGCTTCTGTTGAAATCTCCTCTTTGGATCAGGATCGAAGAGTCATGATGACCTTATTCCTGAGCAATTGCAAGAAGCGTAAGAGCCAACTCCTAGGGGCCAAGGTCCCTTCAGCCCCACAAATAAAATATTTGAGGGGGCTGGATGCTTCCCAAAGTTGATGGGCATTGCCATTTAAATGGTGTATGTGCACTGTGTCTCAGGCACCATGTCATTTTATCCAAGTTGGCACCTCTGACAAGAAGCATTTTCCAGAGAGCACAGGTCTGCAGCAAATTCAGCTGCTGAGTAGGTGAAATCATATCTCAAAAACTATTCCATTTATTACTGGGATATGTGTGGAGCTTCTCCTGAATCACTTAGAACTCCACAGAGGCCCTTTGTCAACACCATTCAACACAAGAAGGTTCATATGGCCATGCCAAGGTTGCAGTGGAGAATAGGAGGTCCAGGACAGTTCTTGACAGTAGGTAAAAAAAAGGTAAGGTAAAGGACCCCTGGACGGTTAAGTCCAGTCAAAGGCGACTATGGGGTTGCCGTGCTCATCTTGCTTTCAGGCTGAGGGAGCTGGTGTTTGTCCACAGACAGCTTCCCAGGTCATGTGGCCAGCATGACTAAACCGCTTCTGGTGCAATGAGACACCGTGACGGAAACCAGAGTGCATGGGAACACCGTTTTCCTGCCGCAGCAGTACCTATTTATCTGCTTGCACTGGTATGCTTTGGAACTGCTAGGTTGGCAGTAGGTACCATAGAACGATATGGTCCACTCTAAGATGCCCAAGCATGTTGGCCTGGGATATCAGCCCTGCTGGTTCAGGAAGGAGCCTAAGGAGCCTGGCAGACACACACACACCACTTTTCCTTTCAAGAAAAGTTAGCTGAAGGGAAGGCACTAGTTGTCTCCAGAAGGAAACCTCTTACAGAATGGGGAAGAAATCTCTATTGAGCTGCAGCCTTCCACCTTGTTATCTGGAAGCAAAGGCAGGAGGGATAGCAATTAAAAACTCACATGACAAAATTGATAGACGCCTCGAAAAAGAGAGAGAGAGAGAGAGAGAGAGAGAGAGAGAGAGAGAGAGAGAGAATCACTCTCCACACTATCTAAGCAATCTGACCTCTGCAAATTGCCTTGCAGAGGTGGGGAGGAAGAGTTCAGTGACTCATTACTGTAGTTCTTATCTATTTTTCAGATCATGTAAAAGCACATGAGGGAAGGTTGTTTATGATTGTAGCCATGCTTTCTGCTTATATACTACCCAAAGGCAACAACACCTATTAAGGCTCAAGATATAGCACTAAATTCTTTATTCAATATGGGAAGCAACTTGTGTATTTCATTGGCATTGAGGAGGAATGGACAAATTTGCCAAGTTTGATTTATCTCAGCTTCTCATTTTCAGGCTTAAGATCAGTTCGCCTCATTTCCACATAGGTTTGTAAATTCTTTTTTAAATGCACATGAAAATTCATACACTTTACTCCTAACATACAGATTTTTGCATGCAATTTTGCCTTATATATAATCTTTGCAAGCATAGAAAGCTTTTTTCTTGCTTTTGTGCATGTTATTTTCACAAATATATGCAAGTTCCACTAATACATGCTTTTTTTTTTCAAGAATAATTTTTTATTAACCGACCAATCACATCAAATCAAACCAAATTACATAAATTCCAAATTACACAGCCGAATTTTAAATTTTTGTTGGGGGTACCCATATTTCAAATTCCGAAGGGGATCCAATCCAATCAACTTCTTGCTTCTTACTGCTGTTTTAATGTCCACAAATCTAATCTTATGATGTTCACAGTACTATCCAGTCCTTTCTTATTGTTTTTCCACATCTCTTGTTGTTATTTTCATATATTTTTCCTTTCTCTTTGTGACCTCTGATAGTCTCCGCAAGCTGGTTAGAAGAGTTTGTAATCCTGCGTGGATATTATTATTTTTATCCAGTAGCCATATCCAGACGTTTTCCATATAACATCACTTCCATACATCAAAACAGTCTTCGCGTCATTAATCTTCACCAATCTGCCTCCTTTCTCAAAACCTCTGAGGAGATTCACTAGGAATGCAGTCTAAAAACAAGTCCGTTCTTCCTCCCGGCTATAAATCCTTTGGCAAGATGGCGACTCCGAATTAATTGCTGCGCCATTCCCAAAAGCTCTTATTGCTTCTTGATCTCCATAAAGCATACTTTTGGTTAAAGTTTATCTCCACACAGACCTTAATCATCCTGCTTGGGTCAGTTCAACCGACGATTCTAATGAGGAGGGGTTCTTGTAAATCACATAGAAGGAAAGTAAAAAAGGTTCCCCCCCCCCATTCAGTCCCAACATACCCAGCCTTTGGTGTATCTTCATCGTAAAATATTCCTGTTTCTCCAACCCGTCGTCTTCTTTCGCAGAGGTCACTTAAATTAGCAGACTTCACTCCCCTTCTTCACTTGAAATATGTGCATTTGCTTCTTTTGTAATTAATTATTCCGAATTGCTGCAACTAGTGCGCGATCAGAGACAGCGTCCAGGAGAGCCGAGGTCCACACGGGGGCATTCTGCCTAGGGCCCTCATCCCCTTCTTTCAAATTAGGGGGTGATTTATGGGCACAGCAGGCAAGGGCAGTGTTCCCCATTTCCTTGGGGCAACAAGGGAGGCTGCCTACTCCCATAACAGCCTCTTAATTACCCCGTGTGGGTCGGAGAGATGGTATTGTCGGCCATCTTCCAATGCACCCCCTAGTGGCCCCCCCAGTTTGTGTGTATTCTTTGGTTGGAGAACTGCATTGTAAAATTCAGAGAAGCAGAAATTTTGAAGAAGAGCTGCGTTCTGGTTAGCATATGGGCTCAGGAAGTGTAATTTTTGTAGGTTCGGATTAAAATGCAAACTGAAAGAACTCCCCCACCTCTAAAATTGACAGCATTCAGCATGTGTGATGTCACAGGGACATAGGAAGCTGTCTTATACTAAAACCATTGGTTCACCTAGTTCCATATGGGCAGGCGCAGACGACGAGCTAGCAAGAGGTGGCTGAAGAGGCTGGATGTGCTGCCCGAGGCAACTGTCCCACCTGGTCTCATGGGTGGGCCAGAACTGCCACCACTGATGCTCTACCACTCCACCTTCCCTTTAAAATATGTTAAGACTATACCGTGAGCACAGATTAACTCCTATTAATAGGATGATGGCATGCCTTAGATACCCACTGCAGCTACTTGATTGGCATCCATTTCTTCAGTATCAGATCACCTTACGCATTGCAAATTCTATTTTAGCGCTCCGGACCCTGCCAGAACTGCCTGTCGTGGAGAATCTCAATATGGAGCTGCTGCGAGAGAGATTAGCCATGGCACAGATTCCTTTGCAAGTGGATGCTTCTTAGAAATGACGGCATCCCAGCCAAGGCACTTAAGCACATCCAGATGGTGATTAGCCAGCCTCCTCAATCGCCTGCTTTGCTGCTGAAGGGAAGGCGTAGTTCCATAAGACACGGCAATTGTGATGCCAACATTATTACCCAGTGCGAGAACAAAAGGGACCAGGGAGGCTGAAACACTTCCTGTGAGATCTCCCTTCACAAAACTGCAGAGAATCCATTATGCAGTGTCACTGGAAGAAAAAACAACAACCCCAACAAGCGTGATCTACAAATGCAGAAGAATGAGATGGTAGGATCCTGAGGCAGGATGGAGAGTAGTACTACATGAGTGGAAAATGCCACTCATCAATGCTTCCGCATGGGGGAAAGAATCTCTGCAAGCAGAAAGCAAGGACATCAGGAAGACATGTTCTGGTCTTTTCCATGCTTTGCTAATTTTCTACTTGCAGATAATTATTGCAACATAGGTGAGCATTCAAAGCTATGATTCCCAAGTTGCACTCTGAAGCTCCTTCTTCCATCGTGGGGTTCTATGAGTTCTTTCTGTTGCAGGCTTTGAGGTTTTTCTTCAAAATGGCTATGCCTTGTCCACCCAGGGTCGGCTAAGGCGGCAGCCCCATAGACAACCCCACCTGCCCCACCGCTTCTGTCGCTGGTGCAGAAGTTGGCTCCACTTCTCTGTTAGCGGCGGAGGGGGCAGGTGGGCAGAGAAACAGCACCGGGGGCAGCTGGTATGGCAATACTGGCAGCAGGACAGGGCAAAGTGGCACTTCCTGTTTTGCCACATGTAACAAAATAGGACACGGCACCCCTGTGTTCAGCTGAAGAACAAGTTGCTCCAGTTGGTGCAAAAGGCTGAAGCTAGATTGTTGATAGAGACAGACTGCCACCAGCCCGTAACTCTGGTGCTTAAAAACTTAAACTTAGCTGCCCATATGCTCCCCTACCGGGATGAAGTCTGTTGTATTAATTTACAGGGCCCTTAACAACTTAGGTTTACAGGCTTCCTCAACCTCTGCCCTCCAGATGTTTTGAGATTACAATTCCCTGACCACTGGTCCTGCTAGCTAGGGATCATGGGAGTTGTAGGCCAAAAACATCTGGAGGTCCGAGGTTGTGGAAGCCTGGTTTAGGAGACCTCAAACACCACCTGATTTATTATATCCCTGCCTGATCATTGAGGTATTTGAGGGAATCACTATTAATGGTACTCCATGGTTGGGATGCACAGCTTATAACTACTAGGCGTCATGTATTGTAGGTCCAGTTTTATGGTACTTCCTTCCAGTCAAAGTCAGACAGACCCTCTCCCTATTGAACTTCCAGTGGCTACTGAAGACCTTTTCTTATTATTATTTCAGCAGGCATTTTAATCAGCAGGCAATCTGATTTTATAGTTTTAACTAATATATTTATATCCTTATTGTATAAATTTACTGGGATATTCCTTTTAAGATGACTCTAATGAAGCTTCACATTGTCAAAATAAAGGGGCGGGACAAAGAAGTGCAAACATGTAATTAATGGATTTCTTGTTGAAAACCAGAGACACAGAATGAAGCTCATGTTAATCCAAGTAATTCAAAGGGATGATGCAAGTTGGTTTTTTTATCCTGTAGAAAGAATACATTTATCCTATAAATCATGTATATATATCCTTCCCAAAGCCACAGTAAATGTAGAAAAAGAATACAACACGTCATTAAAATCCAGTTAAACCACTTAGGTGGAAATAAGGTTTAGAACCCCAACCTACTAGCAAAATCCAGTATAAACACCTTGTCAACACTTCCCAACTGTGTGGGGTTTGGTGGTGGTGCCAGTGTGGTGTAGTGGTCAGAGTGTTGGACTAGGAGCTGGGAGACTAGAGTTCAAATCTCCACTCGGTCATGAGATCCACACCCTCCAACATTTCTCCAAGGAAAATAGGGACACCCTAAGGGAAAGTGGGACATTCCAGGGTCAAATTAAAAACCGGGACGGCTTCTGTAAATCTGGGACTATCCCTGAAAAATAGGGGGGACTTGTTCCCACTCACTTTCTCAGATAACCTGCATTGGAGGGGATTGGACTAGATGATCGTCAGGGTCTCTTCCAACTCTATGATTCTGTAAATATCTCACAGCTGTCCATGAAGGCGCAGGTCAATTCTGTGTCCAGGGCAGCTGTTTATCAGCTCCATCTGGTATGTAGGCAGAGACCCTACCTGCCCGCGGACTGTCTCGCCAGAGTGGTGCATGCTCTAGTTATCTCTCTTTTGGACTACTGCAATGTGCTCTATGTGGGGCTACCTTTGAAGGTGACCCAGAAACTACAACTAATCCAGAATGCAGCAGCTAGACTGGTGACTGGGAGCGGCCACCAAGACCACATAACACCAGTCTTGAAAGACCTACATTGGCTCCCAGTATGTTTCCGAGCACAATTCAAAGTGTCGTTGCTGACCTTTAAAACCCTAAATGGCCTCGGTCCAGTATACCTGAAGGCCTCCACCCCCATCGTTCTGCCCGGACACTGAGGTCCAGCGCCGAGGGCCTTCTGGCAGTTCCCTCATTGTGAGAAGCCAAGTTACAGGGAATCAGACAGAGGGCCTTCTCGGTAGTGGCACCCACCCTGTGGAACGCCCTCCCACCAGATGTCAAAGAGAAAAACAACTACCAGACTTTTAGAAGACATATGAAGGCAGCCCTGTTTAGGGAAGTTTTTAATGTTTAACAGACCACTGTATTTTAATACTTTGTTGGAAGTCGCCCAGAGTGACTGGGGAAAGCCAGCCAGATGGGCGGGGTATAAATAATAAATTTATTATTATTATTATTATTATTATTATTATTATTATTATTATCTCATAAGGTTGTTGTGGGGATAAAATGGGGAGAACCATGTTTGCCACTCCATGTTTGAGCTCCTTGGAAGAAAGGTGGGATATAAATGGAATAATAAAGGGAAAGAAAGAATGAAAAAAAAAGTTTAACCCCATGACAGAGGGCAGCACCAAGTTGTCTGTGTCCTCACTTTCCCTGAGCATGGCTCATTTTAATAAATATATAAAATAATTTTTACAAGGATATTTTATGACTCAGCTGTCACAAAGGTGAAGGAAGGCTTTCCCCCAAGCTACAGACTTTGCATTTCTTCCTCACTAACAACTGCAGCTGGACCATAAAGAAGGCTGATCGCCGAAGAATTGATGCTTTTGAATTATGGTGCTGGAGGAGACTCTTGAGAGCCCCATGGACTGCAAGAAGATCAAACCAATCCATTCTTAAGGAAACCAGCCCTGAGTGCTCACTGGAAGGACAGATCCTGAAGCTGAGGCTCCAATACTTTAGCCACCTCATGAGAAGAGAGGACTCCCTGGAAAAGACCCTGATGCTGGGAAACATGGAGGGCACAAGGAGAAGGGGGCGACAGAGGATGAGATGGTTGGACAGTGTTCTCGAAGCTACCAGCAGGAGTTTGACCAAACTGCGGGAGGCAGTGGAAGACAGGAGTGTCGGGCGTGCTCTGGTCCATGGGGTCACGAAGAGTCGGACACGACTAAACGACTACACAACAACAACAAAGAGGGGCCAGCAGAAGATGTTATGTTATTTCCTGTTCCCTGCACATGAGAAGCTTATTTCTTCTTCTCTTCTTTGGCGATCACTCGTAGGCAAGTAAGATTGTCTTCCATGAACACAGTCTTAACAGTGGGAGAAACTGATAAGCACAGCCTGAATAAATCTATAGTTTAATATGGTCCCTGCCAAACTGCAGGGAGGCAGTGGAAGACAGGAGTGCCTGGCGTGCTCTGGTCCATGGGGTCACGAAGAGTCGGACACGACTAAACGACTAAACAACAACCAACTGCAAGCATTAAATGCATATTCCTCATTCACACAAACACACAAACACCCCATAGCTTTCTCAAAAGCTGCACTTCATTGAGCCATGGCCACTCTTTTGTGCAACTGCATTTTAAAGCTTAAAAGTCAGTTTATTTTCCTCTGACTAGTTGCGTGTCGAGGTCCCCAATCCACCCCCAAAATAACTCACAACGGACACGTAGTTTTTTGTTTAAGATTTTTGGCATGATTTTGGCCACAACTTTATTAAAATACAAACCGTGAGTGGTTGTTTAGGCATTGGTTAAGACTATCTGTCCCCCCGCCTGGGGACAGAACTGACTTCCGGGCACCACCGAAAGACAGTGTGGGGGAAAGCAAGTCGGGGAGAAATGGAGCTGAGTCACAGACCCTCAATTCTCACCCGCCTGCTCCCCGAAGGCTTGCCGGCCCTAGTCCCATTCCAGGGATTGGACGAAAAGATGGCAAGCCCCAGGATTCCTTTAACGGAATTCCCTTTCCGCAGCAACCATGGAGGGGCAGGCCCAGCCTATCCTAACCCCTCCTCCACCAGATTTATAACCAATGCCTAACCACAACCTTACAAGTTGTGACGATTTGCTACGCAGTAGGCAAAAACCACCCAGCCAGCCAATTTGCCAGGTGGAAAAATTCCTACCAGGCCCCTGCTCAAAGGCAGACGACCCCATGACAGGCATAGCAAGGTCAACGCAACAACCCTTACTCTAGGGCGGGTGGGCGGGTGATCCGTTGCACGCAGCAAAAGAGAAAGTACAAGGCTGCGTGCAGCGTATTTAAACCTTTTACCCCTCCCACCAAAATTGCAACATAACTTTTCCCCAGCAACTCAGCAATCCAATCACCGCCCCCTGGCCATCTTGGAGAACTTACCCAGCAACAAAGGGGGTGGCTCAGTAGACCCCACCGCAACACGTGCTCTCCCTGAAGGAGAACACGCTTTGCACTAATAACATAATAGAGGTGGCATGAATAAAGCAAAAGGTGGCATTAGAACGTCAACAAGGAGACGCTAAGGGGAAGTGAAAGAAAACAATAGATCAACAGACATAAAGAACTTTTATTGAGCACTAGAGGGAAAAAATTGAAACGGTAAAAAAAAAATTGCCATTCAATGCATCACTTCCTTAAAAAAAAAATCTGAATCTCTCTCTCTCTCTCTCTCCCTTTTCATGACAAGACGTGGATGGCTGAGGAAACATGCAATGCTTTTATCGGGAGGGGTGGAAAGAAGATAAAAAGAGAAAAGTGTTAACTTCTTTTGTAGAAAAAGAAACACACATTTTTGACAGCGGATGTCTTAGCACAAGCAAGGAAAACATTGTTTTTGGCTGCTGGATATAAATCTGTAGAGGTAAAAGCCCATTGCATTGTGAGTAGAGTTGCAGCCTATCTCTTCTTCTGCTCATTGAACAAAGATAATTGGCATGGTAATTAATTGGTTGGGCAATGTGTATCTCTGGAGTGTGTGCATTTGTATACCGTGTCTGGGTGGGTGGGTGGGTGTGTGTGTGTGTGTGTGTGTGTGTGTGTGTGTGTGCAAACACATTCTATTTGCCTTAAAATTAGGAGTGCCGCCTTTTCTCCTGGCAGCCCCTCCCCCCAATTAATTGATGTAGCATTTTCTTGCATAGACATGCACTGATAGGAGAGGGGGACTCCACCTGTTGAATTTCCCCAGGTTATTGCATAATAATGCAGCTACTGCATGCAAATGTCAATGACACAAGAGCTCTGCTAGTTAAATAAAGCTCTTGAAATAGGAGCAGTGCCCGTTGCCAGAACAAGAGAGAAACTGCAGGATTTAGAGTCCAGTCCTAACACATGAAGTCAATGGGGGGGATTAAGAGCTGGCACACAGCCCGTTTTGTTGGCCTCTGTTGTTGGAGAGGACTGCAGCTGTGTCATGGCGGAGGCCCCAGCATTGCCCAGGCAGGTGGTAAGCTCCTCCTGATGGTTCTCCCACTGGTGGTAGGCAGCAGTAGCAAACTCTGAAATGGGACATGGGGTGGAGGCTTAGTATCTGCTGGATTCCACTTCAGTCCTGCAAATCGGGCCTTGCACCCCAAATCTGAAACAATATTTGAAAAACCGAAGCATTTGTTTCCCCATCACTTTCCCTACTGCATATAGCACAGATTTTGATTTCGGAAGTCCGTTTGTCGGGGCAAAGCACCAAACCCATTTTAACGGCACAACCTGAATGTGCTGGTACACGACTGAATCCCACCACAGACAGCCTGGCAGCGTCCAAGGTAATAAAAAATAATAGATTCTAAATATGCAAACGGCACTACATTAATGTTTAATAGCATTCCCATTTGTACAAACTTATTCTCTCCCTTTTTTTGGTCTTAATGTTGCCTGGCCCATTTAGAAATATATGAAATGGAATTGCATTATTTTCTAACCGGAGAGGATGCAATGAAATATGGTTCTGCGCACATAAAGTACAAAGCTACCAGGGTTGGAGATGCTGATGATTTGGAGCTGGGTGGTGTGTCCCCCCCCTGCTTCTTCGCCCCCCCCCCAAAAAAAAAGAAAAAAAGAAGACATCTAATTTGCTGCTCTTCTAGTTAAAATCATTGGGAAAAAGTGCTGACAATGACAGGCCAGAAACAAAGCTGCTTCTCAACTAACAACCTTAATGAGAAATTTTCTGTCTGGGTTTTGATCTCCCCCCAGCGTGAAGGCTGCCCTTTTGCAGACTTGCATTCCGATCATGAGCTCATGTATGCTGATAACAGCGTGCAGCCAGCCTCGACGTTGCTGGGCTTGTCTACTGTCGGTGATGGTATTGATTGTAGGCACGGTGTCATCCACGAACCTTGATATCTCCTAAAAGCAACGGAGGAAATCTTATTTTGTGCAGCACATCTAGACTTTTGCTCGTGAGTCCCTTTGCAACTGAGAAAGCGTTGCTGAGATCCTTTGGTAACTGTGGGTTATAGCTTGTTTCGTGATTATTCTGGGGGCTGCAAGACTGGACTGGAGCACATGGGGGTCCTAAACTCTGCAACCGTGTGCCCACTTACCTGGGTACCAGTCCCATTGAACTCAATAGGACTTGCTTCTGATAATATATGCATAGACTTGCAGTGGTTAAATGTGGCCCTCTATTAATCAACATGAATAGTATGTAATATATTATTTTACACAATACCATGCTATACCAAACCATACCATATCATATATCCTATTTGATTACATTATATTAATATAAGTACTGGTGGGGAGGGGTGGATAGCAGAAAGGAAGGGACCTCAAAAGTCATCTAGTCCAACCCCCTGCAATGCCGGAATCTCAACTAAAGCAGTGGAGACAGATGGCTACGCAACCTCTGCTTAAAGACCTGCAATGCTAGTGTGGTAGTACTAAATGCGGTTATGCATATAACAGGTCTGTTTTCAGATGCTGCTGGACTCCAACTCCCATCCTTCCTGACCACTGGCCATGTTAGCCAGGGCTGATGGGAGTTGGAGTCCAGCAACATCTCAAGGGCCACAGGTAACCCAAGATAGCAGCTTCAGGGAGACCAGACAGGATCAAGGCTGCAGCACATGGAGAGGGGAGGGGTTAATTCTCATCACCTTTATAGAAATGTCTGAAAATGTTTCCACTTCAGAGTTTTTAGGAAGCTTCCAGGAAATGGTGCCAATGTGAATTTCCATCCTGGGGTTTACTAGCAGCATGTAGGCAAGGGTTTTGTTGGACCACGTGGAGGGGATGAGGGGAAATAAGCTGGTGGTGTGAATAGATGTTTCAAAGAAAGATCTCCTTAAGAATCACTAAAATCTATGATTTCCTACTCAGAGTAGACCTATTAATGTTAGTGGACATGGGAAACTTAAGTTCATTCATGTAAGTGGGTCTACTCTGAGTTGTTGTTGTTTAATTTTTTATTTCCAAAACCGAAAAAAGAAAAATTACAAACATCAAATTCAACATCCATATTCATTTCCCACCATAATCCTATTACATAATTAACTAAATTAAAATATACCTAATTACTCTAAACTTCTCTTTGCTGTATACAAATACAACACAGTTAGAAATTTTATATTAAAGCTTTTATATTATAAATAATATTTCAAATTCCCCTATACCCCCCCATTCCCCTTCACCCATGTGCGATCTCTCTCTCTCTCTCTCTCTCTCTCTCTCTTTTACTTCTTCCGTCTTGTTGTGTTGTTATAATTTAATCATTGTTCAGTGGGTCTACTCTGAGTACAGCACAGCCCTGTTTCTCATGCTGCCCTAGTTGCAGGTGGCAAAATGAAAGGGTCAGTTTGGCCATCATTCTCCCCAGTCCATTTTGACCTCACGACAACCCTGTGAGGTAGGTTAAGCAGATGGCCAGAGAGGGGAGGAGAGAGAGAGAGAGACTTGCCAAATTTCACCCAGTAAGCTTGTGGCAGGGGTTGGGAGTGGAGGACTGGAACACCACGCCGCTGGAGTTTTGCCTATGGCTATTGAATGAACCCAGGGTTGGGGCGAAATTTGAACCAGAGGCTTTCTGCTTCCCACTCGGAGCGGCTGTGCTACACCCCATCACACTGGCTCTCAGCTTTCCGTTTGCTCTGTGATCAGTTACATGCTGCCTGCCAACAATTGTAAATGATCACCAACCAGACGAATCTGACAGACTCTTCCCCAGAGATTCATGAACTGTGCTTTATAGCAGGCGGATGCACCACACCATCAAACTCAAAGAATGTAAACTGGGTGGCGGGGGGGGGGGAGGAGATGATTACAGCTGGAGCTGTGTGGAGAGGGAAGAGGGGGGGCAGAACAGAAAGAAACTGGAATAGAATGCATATTCAATTGGCAGCAGCACGGCCAGAGCCAAGGGTTGATGTGTCTCGGCACCTGCTGAGGGACAATACCTCAGCTGAGGCACAGTGGCAAAAGTCCCCTCCAACCTGCTTGTTCACCCACCTCTGCCTCTCTCTCTTACAGACAATGTTGGTGGTTCTTATGGAGGGAGCAGACATCCCTGCTTGCTTGCTCATTTCATCTCTGAGCCAGTGTGGTGTAGTGGTTAAGAGCGGTAGACTCGTAATCTGGTGAACAGGGTTCGCGTCTCCGCTCCTCCACATGCAGCAGCTGGGTGACCTTGGGCTAGTCACACTTCTTTGACGTCTCTCACCTCACAGAGTGTTTGTTGTGGGGGAGGAAAGGAAAGGAGAATGTTAGCCACTTTGAGACTCCTTCGGGTAGTGATAAAGTGGGATATCAAATCCAAACTCTTCTTCTTCCTTTTCTTCTTCTTCTTCTTCTTCTTCTTCTTCTTCTTCTTCTTCTTCTTCTTGTCTGTCAAGCAAGGAGGAGGTAAAGAGGAGCAACAGGTAATAAGGGTAGTGAATTGGTAGTGAAGGAGGGTTACCCATGAAGGGTTTCCTACCCAAGGACTCTGGAACCCATGTTCATTTACTTAATTCTTGCATTTCCATCCCACTGTTTCTTCAAGCAACTCAGCCTGTGGTTCTTCCCCTCTCCATTTTATCCTCACAGCAAGGTAGAGGCAGAAACAGTGACTGGTGTAAGGGTATCTGGTGAGTTTCATGACTGAGTGGGGATTTCAACCCTGATCTCCCAGGCCCTTGTCCAATACTCTAGCCCCTTCCAATGATGTTGGAGGATTTTCCCTCACATATATCTGCAAAACTATCCCACAAACTCCATGTGCACCTGGAAGAGACCTTAAATTAGTTTAATGCAATAGTGGAGAATGGATCCAGCTGGCGGACCAGATCCTTATCTCCCCAGGCTCCATGAGCCAGTTTTGACAAGTCCGTGTAACCACCTACCTGTCATTCTGCTGATGTCATGATGATAGCAGGCGATTGGGGCCTGTCAAAGTTCAAAGGTGTTTGCTCTAAGTATCCATCAGCTGATGGATCCATTTGAATCCATTTGAAGATGTGCTTTCAGTGCTTATCAGCTGATTTTCGCTGGGAGTGCATCTTCAAAAAGACCCCCTGTAACCACTGATCAGCTGATCACTGGTTATAGGAGGCCTCTCTGAAGTATCTATAGAGAGACAGGTGCTCCAAAAAAAAGGGAGGGTCTCTTTCCATAAAAAATGGTTTGCATTCAAATAACTTCCTCCAGTTCTTTGTTGGGGGTTTCAGCTGGGCGGGGCTCTCTTCAAGCACTGACAATCAGCTGATCGTTGGTGCTTTCAGAAAGTCCTTTGCTGCATGTTGAAGCCACAACAATAATCTGATAAAGGAATTTCAAATGCATTGCAATGGACTTTGCAGGTGCCACCAATCAGCTGATCAGTGGTGCCTGAAGCCCCTTTTTGGCAAACCTGTGACTTTATCTGCCACATATCTGACATCATCTAGTAAAGAGACCAACTATTAAAGGCACAAGAGCCCTGACCTCTTTTGTATCTTGCTACTCTGTTGGGCGTTGCATAAAATGAAGCTGAGAGCCACAGGTTGCCTATCCCCATATATGAGAGAGAGAGAGAGAGAGAGAGATCATTGCACATGACCCAAAAAAGGCAGGTATTAATAGTTGAGGTGAAAGAAAGAGAGAGAGAGAAGGTGCAGTTAGGCAAGTCCTTTTACTGGAAATTGACTTCCTAAAAAGCTATCTCCTTACTTGCTTACTTGTTTCCCATTTTGTAGGACCTAACACAATAATAACAACAAATCTGCACCAGAACAAGAAAGAGCGGAAAACAGATGTCGGAGGAGAGAGCCAACAAATGCAATGAAAGCCACTGCGCTATGCTGAGCATTGCAAAGTCCATGGGTTTGCACACGCAAAACAGGAAGTGACAGAGGAAGAACATTGTTTGGCAGCTTTTCTCAAATCAGATGAAAAATGGGGAAAGACTATGGGATTCAGGAGGGGTGGGCAAGGACGACAGGAAACAAACCTAGTTTACTGCTTAACAGGCAAGAATTTACACCATTTAAAAACTTCCGCAAAGATCACAGCTTATCATGAAATGTATTGTATGCCTTACTGGGTGAGACCAATGGGCCTTTCCCCCAGTATCCTGTCTCTGTCCAGAACCAGGTGTTCCAGATGAAATGTACAACATTACATACTATTGACAACTTCCTATACATTTCCATCTCTCTACGGTCATAGGCTTATGTAATTCTTAAGTATGAAGGGGCTGGCAGATTTATTCTAAAATGCACTTAATCAGTTTTCATTGACTGACCTCCATTCTTCCCCACCCCCACCCCTTTTAGAGTATTATAATAAAAAATAGTTTCTATTCATTTATTATTATCATAACTGTATGCATAATTGTATCACAAAATGAATAAGGAACAAACAACAAAACCTGACCCCTTAATAATCTTTTAAACATAATGTTACTAATCAAGAACTTATCCAAATAGAATGCTTTAATTTTTCCTACCTGCTATAATCAGGGGAAGAAGGGGGGGGAATCAATTCAACATTCTCTAAATACAAAAATATCTAATCTCTAGTCCAAAATGGTTATTCCAACCCAAAATAAAGCAATGTCTTTAAAAAGAAAAAATAATTTGTCCATATCTTATCTAAACCGTTACCTAAATCACTTAGTTTATTCATACATGGAACTTCTAATCCTTTCTGTAGCCATTCTCTAACAGATGGAGTTGTTGAAATTTTTTCCAATATCATGCCAAGGTAATCCTTGGTGCAATTAAAAGGTTGACAATCAAATTTTCACACTCTTTGAAACATTTGCATACAGTATTATGTATTTTCTCTTACTTTTTACTTGAATTTTCAAGATGATTTCAACAAATAGACCACTCGCATTCTTCCAACAATCTTCCTGCTTATGTGAAATTATCGATCATTGGTTGGCACATTTGCTATAGAAACACAGGGAGTCTAGGTCTTTGCTTCCAGCCTGGCATTCAGCAGATCAGAAAGTAGGAGGGTGCTATCTTTAAGAGTCTCCAAACACAATAATTTGAACGTACTTGATAATGGAAGGCCAGTGTGATGCCATCAGGCCCATTTGGGTTTTGTTTTTGTTTTTCTGTTTTTTTAAAGCAACAGGATTTAAGAGCCCCTGGTGAAGGCTTCCTCAGTAGTGTAAAATGTGCTGGTGTTTTTTACGTTCAGATTTCTAATTTGCCCAAGGCAAATTAGCCCAAGGCAGATAACAACATTTGAGACATAATACTGAGAGTATTAAATACTCACTACAGTGGTACCTGTCGAACAGCTTGGCTCATGAACAAATTGGCTCCCGAATGCCGCGAAGTAAGTGTTCCGGTTTGCAGACATTTTTTGGAAACCAGACGTCTGACGTGGCTTCCGCAGCTTCCGATGGAGTGCAGGAAGCTCCTGCAGCTAATCGGAAGCCACACCTTGGTTTTTGAATGGTTCCAGGAGTCAAACGGACTCCCGGAATGGATTAAGTTCAACAACCAAGGTACCACTGTAAATAGAAAATACTACATCAAATTAAAGTGATCTCATGCATGCTTAAAACATGTCATGGGAATTGTGGGTTTGTCCACCTACCCCTGAAAACAGCAACTCCACAACATCTCTCCTGGCAGCATAAACAAAACACAGGGCTGACCTAGGTTATTTTATTTACTGGACAAGATGGTCCCCAGTCATTTCACATACTGAAGCTGATCATACTAGCAGTTGAATCTTATTTCAAAACTGGAGATGAAACCACGTTTTCTACCACACCAGAGATCAGGAGGCTGGTTTACGATTAAGTCACCTGGGACACATGGCTCTGTACTCCAACATCTCATTACCACTCTCCAGCATCTGCTGCCTCACCCTGCCTAACGTTAGAGCCAATCTTGACAAAATATTTGCCATCTTAGCATTGTGGCCCGAGTTTCCCCTGTCCCTCAAGCTCCAGCCAATGAAGTGAAGGAGGGCAAAGAACTTGGAGCATTACAACATCAAGTTGGACTTTTTTTTTAGTAGACTTTTATGGGGAGTAGGAGGGGAAACAAGAGAAAAGGAGAACACTTGGACCTTAGCTTCATCCTTGAACTTGGTTAGCAAACTCCAGCCCCAGGAACAAGACTTCCATGGCTCCTGGGAAATGAAGGACCACAGCTGCAAATGATCTCTCTGAAAAAGTATCCCTCTCTGTGCTCTTTCATGTGGACTTGAAGCATGAAGGGAATAATTAGAGCAGATCTGGGAAGTTGCAGCAGGGCATATAAAACAGAAGGCAGTCAGGAGGTGTTTGCCAGCAGACCACAGGGCAGTTTACAACATAAGAAAATGGAGGGGTTGAGATTACACAAAAAGCAGAGACATCACCTTGCCAACAAAGGTGCGTATAGTTAAAGCTATGGTTTTCCCAGTAGTGATGTATGGAAGTGAGAGCTGGACCATAAAGAAGGCTGATCGCTGAAGAATTGATGCTTTTGAATTATGGTGCTGGAGGAGATTCTTGAGAGTCCCATGGACTGCAGGAAGATCAAACCTATCCATTCTGAAGGAAATCAGCCCTGAGTGCTCACTGGAAGGACAGATCCTGAAGCTGAGACTCCAATACTTTGACCACCTCATGAGAAGAGAAGGCTCCCTGGAAAAGACCCTGATGTTGGGAAAGATGGAGGGCACAAGGAGAAGGGGACGACAGAGGACGAGATGGTTGGACATGTTCTCGAAGCTACCAGCATGAGTTTGACCAAACTGCGGGAGGCAGTGGAAGACAGGAGTGCCTGACGTGCTCTGGTCTATGGGGTCACGAAGAGTCGGACACGACTAAACGACTAAACAAACGAAAAGAGATTACACAGACGTGCGTCTGATATCTACAAGCCATTTGGGGAATGCAGATCCTACTTGAAATGGTCAGTTCAGCGACTGCAGTCCCACAAGAATAGTAGAGATACATTCTTCTCACTTTTGATTTAGTACTGCAATAAGTGGGGAAAGATGCCATATGGATACAGCTTAAGGTCAGCAGGACTGAAGCTGTTCAGGACTTTCTAGGCCAAAGCCAGTATCTTGAAATGCGCCAGGAGGCCAATGGTGATGCTGAAGCATGGGTTCAATGTGATTCCCATATTTTCCTTCAGAAGTGAATCTCAGCAAGGGACAGGTGCTAAAATAAAACAGAGGAAAAATGAAAACGTACAAACTATATACAGTCATTCATCTTCTGGCAGCCTGAGCAAAGCACAAGCCAGTGTCAATTTAACGAACTGAAGCTTTAACAGTGCCTTTTGAACTGCTTGAATTAACAAAATCAATCCTCATAAATTAAAGTATCATTGATCTATGATACAATTAAGTCCTATAATCCCCCCACCCACGCAAAAAAAAAATAAAAAAAAATGCTATCAGCATATGCCGTGTCACCAAGCTACTTCCAACACTGAATTTTAACCACTGTTGGCTACCTCTCCTGCCGGTCTGTGTAAAATTCCCATCTGGCACATGAAATGTTCACATTAGGATACAGTATTCCACTCACCCTCACTCTCCCCCTCCCATCCACACCACCTCCATTTTTCAATTTAGGCTGACATCTGCTGGCCTAAGCTAATGGTTAGGCAAACAATGCTGAATGCAACCCGGTTTCAGGAGGCATTTCTGCCTTTTGTCATTTCTGCTTTGAAACCACAACCAAACCTCTTAATTACGTAGGAAATTCGCATGGAATAATAATTTGGGAAGCAGCAAGGGATGAACAATACCAGCCGATGAAAATGACGTTGACATAATGAATTATATGCATTGCAAATACAGCGCACCGTGTCCTTAATACAAAGAGTCAATAGGAACCATCATATATTGGCCAATTAAGCCTATACAGAGAGGGGCGATTTAATGGTACCATACTGGGGGTCATAATGGGAAGTCAGCACACACGCCCCCTCTTTTAACCTTTGCAGTCGGACTAAGGGAAGGGGGAGTGGCCTTTGTGGCTGGCAATGGCCTAGAGAGGTTTGATCCGACAGAGGGTAATTTAGGACAAAATACTTGCCTTTCAGCCGAGTGCATGGGACATTTCCGACAGTAATTAGTGGCAGTCCAAATGTAGAGGAACTAACTAGAGAAAGAGACCTATGGCAGAATGACTGACAGGATGCATTAAAAAAAGGCACAATTTCACGACAAGAAGATTGAGTCCAACGCAGCCAATGCGGCTTAATTCCCCAGTACTAAAAAGCCAAATAAGAAGTTCTTTTTAAAAAAACCAAAATATCATCAGGTCAAGTTGGTATACAGTGGTACCTCGGGTTACAGACGCTTCAGGTTACAGACGCTTCAGGTTACAGACTCCTGAAATAGTACCTCGGGTTAAGAACTTTGCTTCAGGATGAGAAAAGACATCGCGCGGCGGCAGTAGCGGGAGGCCCCATTAGCTAAAGTGGTACCTCAGGTTAAGAACAGTTTCAGGTTAAGAACGGACCTCCAGAATGAATTAAGTTCTTAACCTGAGGTACCATTGTACGTCTATAAGGAACATAAGAAGCATTTGCCAGATCAAACCAAGCACATTTCTAGTCTGACATCCTCTGGGCAACCCTGATGTTGATAAGAAGCCCACAAGTATAGAGTCGCCCAATGAAAGAAATAAGGGAGAGTCAGTTCCACAGTTCTTGCTTTGACACGAGAACCGAGCCAAAGAATAGTGGAACATTGTATTCATGCTGGCTCTGGACCTTGTGCACCTTGTCTTGGGGCTCCTTGCCCTCCCTCTGCTGAACCCCCTTGGCAGATGGTCAGTCGCAAGACTTTTGAAGTCCATGTGGGCACCCCCATCCACGGAGAAGGTCATGTTGAAACACTCGTAGTCAGAGAGGTGAGAGTAACAAGGCCAGAATGCCTTTTTGTGAGAGGTGGGACTCTCCTCCGGCTAAGTGGCTCGTACACTTTTAATAAAGGGAGTTTCATCAGGTGTAGCTCACACTGTTTGTGCAGTGCTGAGATAAGAATAAGAAAAATGTATTACGATCACACCCAACTGTATGCTCTCTTTGTTTATTTAACTGTTATACATGGAAGCTCCATTGTTTTAGTTTGATGGAGGGAGGAGTGGTTGCTCTCAGCCATGCAACTATTCTGCTCAGGAGTCAGCATTTGCCATGCTTTAGCATGTGCTCAAAGAAAGACGTCTGCAGCAGTGGGGCAAAAGCCACATACTGAATTCAGTTGGCCACAGATTTACAGCACAATCTTATGAGGACTTTTTTTAAATAATAAAAAAGCAGACTGAAGCACAAATGTGGAGAACTGAACATAAGATTGGAAAAATGAGAGACAGAAAGAAACAGAAAAGGACATTCACCTATCCCTACTCAGAAGTAAACTTTATTGTGTTCACCAAGGCTTATTCACAGAAAAGTATATATAGAATTGCAGTTTTAGAAGTCAGAATACTAAAACTTCACAGTGGGTCCATAAGCTGAAGTGATCATTTGAGAAAGCCATCAAATATGTCATAGGTAAAGGTAAAGGCACCCCTGACTGTTAGGTCCAGTCGCAGACGACTCTGGGGTTGCATGCTCATCTCACTCTACAGGCCGAGGGAGCCGGCGTTTGTCCGCAGACAGCTTCCGGGTCATGAGGCCAGCATGACTAAGCCGCTTCTGGCGAACCAGAGCAGCACACGGAAATGCCGTTTACCTTCCCGCCGGAGTGGTACCTATTTATTTACTTGCACTTTGATGTGCTTTCAAACTGCTAGGTAGGCAGGAGCAGGGACTGAACAACGGGAGCTCACCCCGTGTTGGGGATTTGAACCGCCAACCTTCTGATCAGCAATCCCTAGGCTCTGTGGTTTAGACCACAGCGCCACCCGTGTCCCCCCAAATGTGTCGTATGCCAAACCAAATGCAAGTGATCAATGTGATTTCTTTTTTAAAAAATAAAATAAAATTAATAATAATAATTTTTTATTTGTACCCTGCCCTCCCCGGCTGGAGCCGGGCTCAGAGCGGCTAACATCACATAAATAATACAATAAAATATCTTTCCACCTACGTTTATATGACACCCCCTTATTATGTTAATCCCTCTGACCCACTGTGATCTGCAACAGTTTTGCAAGCCAGTCTTGGGTTTTGCTATCTCAGAACCTATAAAGCAGCAATACCAGAGATTGATCTGAGGACCTTCTGTATGCAAGACATGTGCTCTTGCACTGAACTGCAGTCTCAATCACAATAGCCAGTCACGAAAAATAAATGCAATACCTCTATTAATGCCTTCTGACTTCATATCATTCCTTGCTTGGTTAGCTATGAATGGGCCACTGAGCAAGCACTTTGAATGCCTCTCGAATGCGACAACATGCAAAATGAGCAGGATCTGTTTCAGTAGCGTTATTGTCTCTAGGAACGGCAGGAAACAAACGTTTCAGAACAGAAGATCTACGCGGCCCTCTGCTTTGCAGCTTGCTTCTTCCAAAGTGATGCAGGAAACAGAGTGTTTGCTCAGTTACTTTTCTCCTGCTTTGCAGACACATATGTGCTCCCAAAATGGCTCACATCAATAAAAAATAAAAGGAGATACAAGCCCTTCCCTCAGAGTCACAAATGAAAAAGACAAGGCTTCCAAGGGAAGGGGAGTGTGGTCGAAAAGTTAGAAGAGGGAGATCAGTTGGACAAGGTCAGAATAAAGTCATTTATGCAGAAGCAGATGTTAGAGTTGCTGCAAGCAAAATCCTTGATCTGGACCTTGTGCAGAGTAGAAAATGAATTTGCTTTCCACCACAAGAATGAATTACAAATCTGTACTGGAAACAGTCTTAAGATAGTTACAAATAAACATTACAAAGATACACAATAACACATTGTGCTTAAACAAGTAAGCAATGCTGCCCCCAACTTCTTTAAGTCCTTAAAACAGATCAGTAACTTTCCCCTCTCTGATCCCAGAGAGAGATCCTATGCAATCATCTTGTTTGATCATCATCGCTGAATTTTGCATCTACTGCTACTGGCCCTATCAACTAACAAAGGCTTAGTTCACAGGTTTCATTTCCTGCTGTGAGAGATCTGCAGCTCAGAGCGCTAGACAATATAAAAACACAGAAATAAATAACATATTAACAAACATAAACAATACCCCCACCCCAACAGTTTAAAAGGTAATAGATTGGGAGGAGAGGAATGGCATCTAAATATATGTAATGAAGGCATCAGGTGAGCCTCCCTAGGGAGAGCATTCAAAAAGTGGGGATCCACTGCAGAAAAGTCCCATTTTCATGTTGGCACCCTCCAGGGCTCTTGTGGAGGGGGCACACAAACCAGGGCATCATGTGATGATCGCAGGACCCAGGGTGGTTCATGGGGAAGAGGCGGTTCTTGTGATCCTGATGCATTATGATCCTGAGCCACAATTAGTGAGAAATAATTTTGAAATGCTATTAAGGAATCAAAGAATGGCAAATCTTCAGAACCAGATTGGTTCTGTGCGGAGTATTATAAACACTTCTCAGAAAATCTTTTTCCACACTTATTGGACTTATTTAGCAATATTCTTTCATGAGGACAGATTCCAGAATCCACAGAATACTACTCATTCCTAAACTAAAGATATTAAGCAATTAAATTCCCATAAGTGAACCACATTGCTTAATGGAGATTATAAGTTATTTTTACTACAATTCTAACAAATAGACTCAACATATTTATACCATATCTCTTGACCAAGGCCAGTCTGATTTTTGTTGTGTGCAGGCCCTATCTGACAATTACTGAATTTTATTCATTACTGCATTAAAAATATATCTGCCAGGAGTTATATCAAGGGGAGGTGCCAGTGGGCCAAATTTATGGCTCTTGTTGCCCTGCTAAAAATGGATCAATTTCATTCCTTTGGAAGATTTATTCAGTGGTGAGCATATTGGGCCTGTTCAGAGGGAACGTTTTAGAAGAATTTTTAGGGAAGTTAAAATAATTTGAGTATGTTTGGTAGTGTGTTTAAGGAAGGTCTCACACAACTCTATTTCTCAGTTGCAAAGTCTGTTACCTAAAGACCTATCCATGGCAGTCTGTCTGATATGATTCATGAGTATATTTCTACAGGTTAAAGACTTCCCTATTATCTATGAATTAAAGCCCAATCAATCTCTAGTGTTGCTTTATTCAAATGAGTGCTCATCATTCCCCATTGGTTTTTGTCCCTCTCACACTTCTGCCACTGGCTCAGTATTATCCCAAATGTACTGGTTGACATTAAGCTACTTGGGATAAACAATGATCAGTACTAATATTTAAAAAAACGATTCATGGCTCCCTCACATTGTTAGTGCTTTTCCACTCATGTGGACACTTCTGAGTTCAGTCCTGCTGTGCCTTCAGTGACCTCCCATCTTCTGGCATTATTACCCAGCATGAAACATGGTGGATGGAGCAGTCCTGTGCTCACCCGGCCACCCCAGACACCAGGGACCTATGAATGTCTTCACGGTCAACATCTAAATGATAAAGTTATTTCTGTGACACCCATGCTAAGCAAAATCCTTTAGCGCAATGCCACAATCTATAATCTTTGAGAATTCTTGGAGAGCAGGCAAATGTTGTCCCCATCTTCAACAAGTGGCGGGGTTGGGGAGAAGATCCAGGAAAGGTGCTAGAACCGATAATTAAACAGGCGACCTGTGAGCACTTAGAAAAGGATGCTGTGATTATGAAGACACAGCATGGGCTTCTCAAAAACAAGCCATGCCAGACGACTCTCATCTCTTTTTCTGATGGAGTTACAGGCTTGGTTAATCAGGGGGCTGCTGTGGACATAGTGTATATTGACTTCAATAAGGTTTTTGACAAAGTTCCCATGATCTTCTTGTGAGGAAGCTGGTAAAATGTGGGTTGAACGAGGTAACTGTGGATTTGTAGCTGCTTCACTGACTGAACCCAAAGAGTACCCATTAACGGTTTCTCATCATCCTGGGGAAAAGTGACAAGTGAGGTGCCACAGGCTTCTGTCCTGGGTCCGTTGTTATTATATGTATTTATAAATGACTTGGGTGAAGGAATTGAGGGGATGCTCATCAAATCTGCAGATGACACCAAACTGGGAGGTGTAGCTAATGCCACAGAAGACAGAATCGGAATTCAAGATGACCTTAACAGATTGGAGAACTGAGCCCAAATTTCCAATGCAGACAGTAGTATTCCAAATAAAAATACCACAAGGGAATAACCGAAAGTATTATTTCTGACTGTATGCAGGAGACACCATGGTGAACCATGGAAAGGAGATGTTGTTAAGTCCCTAATTGAACTGTGTGTGCAAAATGACTACTGATGCACATTAACATTTCTGAAGTTGCCATGGGAATGAAATTAGAAGTTAAGCAGTAAGGTATGTGTAAACACATCCATAGATTTTCTTGAACTTCTTTTGCAGCAGAAAGCAGGGTGGTGGTGGGAGTATTGCTAGCCCATCCATCAGGTCGTATTGACACACGCAGTTGGAGAGAGGTTTGTCTGGCAAGGCCGTAAAAGGCAGAGGCTCAAAGGGGTGGAATGTCAAGTCTAGGGCATTTCACATTAGCATAGAATCACAGAATGGCAGAGTTGGAAGGGACAACACAGATCATCTAGTCCAACCCCCTGCAATGCAGGAATCTTTCGCCCAATGTGGGGCTTGAACCCACAACCCATGAGATTAAGAGTCTCATGCTCTACCAACTGAGCTATCCGAGCTGCTAGTGTCCCATTTACATGCATGTTCTGACATCAGTGCAGGAGTCAGTCCAAATTACCCACTTTTTGCATGCCTCTTTTGAGTTTGGGGATCTCATTCTGCTCTGACCAGTTTCCAATGCTCATAAGCTTTCCCCTGCAACTCCTATAATGATAGGCTGTCACCATCAGCTCCAGTCTTTTCTAGACATTGTTACTGTGGATTCTGGTGTTGTCTGTTTGTCAAACATTTGAAATTTCGATATTTGATATTTGACACCTGACGTCCCATATTTGACTTGGACAATGTGTGGCATTTGACAGTCTGCATTTGCTACATTATAAGTTGACATTTGATATCCAGTGTTGACATTCAACATATGATAATATGGAGGAAGAATATTAGAGAATGGATCAATTCCAAACAGCACTAGGATGTTCTGCGGGGCAAATATAGAAGAATTCACTTATTCTGGGAAGTGTGACTTCAAAATTAAAATGTGTAAGAATGCATCATGCACCACTGACTGGGTAAATATTAATACCATAAGTTTCTATGTAGATATTTTTCTTTAATTGCAACAGTGGGCTTGAGAATTAATATTCAGTGCTGGTTACATACCAAGAGGTCACAGTGCTGTAACATTTTTCCCCACTTAGTATAAATCAGTCAGGGGGTATTCTAGCTTTAAATCACCTTTATGGATTGCCACAAATTTCCATGGTCAATCCAACTGCCCGGTTGAATTTCAACAAGTCCTATTTGTATTTCCACACTTCCTATTATTTGCAATGATTTGCTTCAGCCTTAGATCTCAGGTGGTTTTTGTACATTCTCATTAAACTCAACACTGCATTGCATTATAGGTCTTGTAGTCAACAGGTTAGTGATGTATGGAAGTGAGAGCTGGACCATAAAGAAGGCTGATCGCCGAAGAATTGATGCTTTTAAATTATGGTGCTGGAGGAGACTCTTGAGAGTCCCATGGTCTGCAAGAAGATCAAACCTCTCCATTCTGAAGGAAATCAGCCCTGAGTGCTCACTGGAAGGACAGATCGTGAAGCTGAGGCTCCAATACTTTGGCCACCTCAGGAGAAGAGAAGACTCCCTGGAAAAGACCCTGATGTTGGGAAAGATTGAGGGCACAAGAAGAAGGGGACGACAGCGTTCTCAAAGCTACAAACATGAGTCTGACCAAACTGTGGGAGGCAGTGGAAGACAGGAGTGCCTGGCGTGCTCTGGTCCATGGGGTCATGAAGCGTCAGACACGACTAAATGACTAAACAACAACAAAGTCAACAGGTGCTCAACAACAGGTCTATTTAGCTTGCAGTTACATAACATCAACAGTTTTGCATATATAGTTTTAAGATGACAAAGCAGTTTTGCAGCTGTGACCCTAAGAAGAATGTGTGTAAGAATTGCACTGAGGCTGTAGTTCTATGTACGCTTCCCTGGGAATAAGCAGCAAGTATTTCTTCTGAGTAAATGTGCATAGAGTTATGCTATCAATGTTTTGCGCAACCTCCATTTGCTCAGCTGGTGTATTGTAGAAATCTAAAGGAAGCAACGTCAGCTTCTGTAAGTCAGCCTGGCATTTCAGAAGACAATTCTCTGCTAGCAAAATCCTAATTCCTATCCTGAATCATGTCTTACACAGACTTCAGAAAAAAATCTCTATCAAATGTCGTGACAGGCACTGTAGTTCAGTGAACAGCTTGTTGTCGAGGAGGGTTCAGATTGCATCTCAGTAATGGACTTACATTGCCCTTGAATAAGTCACTCAGCAGCAGTTCACTGTTGTTAAATTGGGAATAACTGGGTCCCATTATTTCGTGATCGTGGTATCTCCCCTGCCAGGTAAGTACTTATCTGGTCCCATGATTTCGGGGCAATTCTGTCACCCCACCACCACTTTGCCTCTCTGCTCCAACAGTTGCTTACCAGCCCCTTCTGCCCCTATAACACATGCACATGAATGCACACGAGGACCACAGTGACTCCTACCCCCCCCCGCCAAAGTTCCGAGAGGTGGGACTCAGAACATCCGGAAGCAGGTGCCGTTTGGACCATATGACGCAGAGGAGGGAGCATGGATGCAAGGCGAGGGTGCTGCACCAAAAACCATGCATCTTTTGATCCTGTCCTCTGGTGGGAGCCAGCTGACTCTCGCTGAGCTCGGGAGCCAAAACAGGACATCTTGAGAATTCTGGGATGTCCCAGTCAAATCAGGATGGTTGAGGGGTATGCAGGAAGTCCCCAACCCTGGCTCAGCCCAAGACACACCAGTGTAATTTGCTCATCCCAGTTCACCTGAAACCAGCCAAGCCAATGGCAGAAAGAGACATTGTGTGAATGTGACAGGGGTAATACCAGAGAGGGAGGACTTAGGCTGAACCCTTAGCCTGTTCAGCCCAGTCAGGTGACCCGGCTGACTGGCATAGAACAGTTTTAAAGGCTTATTCTCCCTTTTTCAGGCATAGACTGAGCAGCTATACCACTGGGTGGGGTTTGGATCTGGTGTAACTCTACACTGGCTTGATTTGCACCAACTTGGCACTGTGGTCTAAACCACAGAGCCTAGGGCTTGCTGATCAGAAGGTCAGCAGTTTGAATCCCCGCGACCGGGTGAGCTCCTGTTGCTCGGTCCCTGCTCCTGCCCACCTAGCAGTTTGAAAGCATGTCAAAGTGCAAGTAGATAAATAGGTACCGCTCCGGCAGGAAGGTAAACGGCGTTTCCATGCACTGCTCTGGTTCGCCAGAAGTGGCTTAGTCATGCTGGCCACATGACCCAGAAGCTGTACGCCGGCTCCCTCGGCCAATAAAGCGAGATGAGCACCGCAACCCCAGAGTTGTCCGCGACTGGACTTAACGGTCAGGGGTCCCCTTTACCCTTTACTGTTCATGGAGTTGCTCCCTGACTTTCTTAACACAGTCATTGCAAGGATGAAAGAAATAAAGGCTGCAAAACATGTTGAACACAGAAAAAGGAAATTAAGAATTCTTATTCAATAACAGCAGCCATTCCATTAACTTCAGTGATACTGTGGTGAATTATGCGTTCACAGGTCTGCTGTAGAGGTTTCCTTTATTTTTGGAAAATATAAGTTATAGTCAATTCACTCAGCTGGACTTAAAACCAGAGTAAGAATCTGGCCAGCCGAATTTGGACCACACTCATGGCCCAAGGCAGCTGAGGTGCTCACAGAATGAAGCCATTCTCTTGGCAGGCATGCTCTGACCTGTGCATTAAGCCCCCTGTTTACAATGCTGGGTCGACTGGGTGCTTGTGTGCGGTTTGGCAGCTGCAGCAAGCCCACAGGAGGAAAATCGCCTGAGCCAAGGAAGAAAGGAGTGAAATTCCCAATTAAAAGCTCCAACCTGCAACAGCTGCCCTCCCTTCCAAGGCTTTGCAACTTCACAGAAGTGAGAGTAACAGTGGGGTTTTCCTCTCGCAGTTACCGAGATCACGCAGCTCTCTTGACATTGACGCATTCACGGCCCTCGCTGTCTTTTACAAATGACACCTCTGACAATTATAAAAGCCTTAAGCGCAGGTAGATCTTTTCTTCTATAAATATCAGTGCAATTTTCTCTCCGGCACGTGGAACGGGGTGGTGTTTTCACTTTCCTCTGCCTCGCTGAGCTCCCGTGTTCTGTTTAATTGTTAGTCAAAAGGGAAGCGTGCTGGCTTTCTTTAGACTTTATGGCTCTCAGGCTAAAAGGGTTCTTCTCGAAGCCTCTCCTCCGCTGCCCCCACCCCCACCCCAGAAGCCCCCCGGATCCACACAAACATTTAATTTACAAAACTGACACATTAGCTCCGATGGCCTGCGAGAATAAATGAATAATGCTGTATGTTCGTTTGCCATACAACAGCAACATTTTCTCAAAGATTGTTTTTAATTGAAACCATTCATCATGTTGAATGTGGAATGTATTCATTAGAAAGCGGTGCCTTTGGAAAGGATGGGAGGCTTAGGAGATCACCAGTAATAGGAAATGAAGGGCCGACTCACATCGTTACTTCCTCCAACATGGAGATTAATACACATGGCGGGGATGTGTGTGAAACGCAATGCGTTAGCGCTACTCAACTATATCTATTTCACTCTGGGCTGGCGCACCAGGAAGCCCGTTAGGAGCAAACAGTGCAGATTAACGGCGCTTGGGACAAGGACACCACAGAGCAGCGTGGGGTCTCTGACACATTGTTTTTGCAGGGGTTGGAGGATTGCTTGTGTTTTAAATACCCTAGTGTAACATTAGCTCTGCAACTTTAGGAGGAAATCCCAATTGTACTGCAAATAAGATGAAAATTCTTCCTAGGTTTCTACACAGGTATTAATCTTCATGCAGTAGGCCAAAACCAGTTGATACCCACTCCAAAAATCTCATCTGGTGGTCTAAATGGCACCCTTGCTGGTAGGCCACTAAACCTGTGCTAGTTAAATGCAGTTAAGCAGTGCATGTAGGCTGGGGCTCGCTAATGCTATCCAATTCTCTCTCCCTCCTGTAATGTTTGCTCAGAGTACCCAGACCAGCCAGGTGAAAAGGACTGTGATTCAAGAATGAGACAAAGAGATACACATACATGGGGTCGTGTGTTCCCAACAGAAATGTTGAGTCAGATAATTGGTCCATATCATCTACGCTGAGTGGTAGCAGCTCTCCAGAATTACTTCCTAGCCCCACCTGGAGATGGTGGGGATTGAACCTGAAACCTTCTGTGTGCAAAGCTATCACTGAACTATGGCTCTGTTGGAGCAGTCAGGAATCTTTTTCAGCTGGAAGAATATGGCAATGGCTCCACCACTTTTCATATACATGGAAATGTTCAGATCAGCCTGGACTGACTTTTGAGAAAATGGCCCTTAACCCAGATTTTGAGCATCTACTTTTCCCTCCTCCAATTGGAATTCCTCATGATTCCTTGATGTCATCCATTTCATGAAGCTCAGGTTAGCTCCTGATCCCTTGCCTGATCTTATTTAGAGGTATATTTTTTTAATTTAAAAAACCACCCATTGTTTAACACTCATCTTCCCTTGACATTCATACCAATCTGCCGCTTGAGCAGGATCCTTCATATCCCCCTCACATCTCACTTTTACTCAAGTATGGTTGGTTACCACCTTTCATGCTTCTGAATAGGAAGAGTTTTTGTGAAACCCTAGATGTGCAAAGAAGAAAAATGCTACTGAGAAATGTCATCAATCCTATCAAAAGTATCAGTTCTCCTCGGCATTCCTTGTAGATGTTTGGCTTGAATGAGGCAGTTCAGATTCTCCTCAAGGAAAAGTTTGGTGGCAACTGTAATAACAGGAATGCTTATGCCAAAAAGAAGAGGGAAAAAGTAATGAGAGATGAAATGGCCCACCAAAAAGAAGAAAATACTAATTCCAACCGAAATAGAATAACTAATGCTGAAGACAATATGATGCAGAGACCTAGCTAACATTTGCCCAAGTGATGAATGTGAAGCCCGACTTCAAGGTTACTAAATAAGTGCACTGTGTGAAATGTCTATATGCAATTCATCATGTCAATGAACAGCAAAGAGCCACTTACATCCCAGCCTATCATGCCATATATTAGACACAAGACACTGATGAACCTAAGCAAAACATATCTCGTTGAGGATCCCTCGTTGCAAACAACTTTGTCTTACAAAGGTGCAATCAGAAGTAAGGAGAATTTTAAAGAATAAATAAAAATCATTGAATTGTTTACACGGTAAGCTCTTCTGCTGCTGCAGGACTTTTGACAACAAATAAAACAGTCATTAGACTTATTGAAATATGGCACATGTGAAACATGCAGTTTGGGAAGGGGCCATAGTTGCATGCTTTGCATGCAAAAGTTCACAGGTTTGATCTGTGGCATCTCCAGGTGGGGCTAAGAGAGAACCCTCTCTTAAATCCTGGAGAGCTACAGCCGGTCAATGTAGACAAGACTAAGCTAGATGGGAGTTGGAGTTGAGAGTTGGCAATGTCCAGGGACAATGGAGTGCACCTCTAGGAGTGAAGTCAAACCACTGTGTTAGCAGCAGCGAAGTGACCCCCTCAGGGCACAAGCTTGGGCAGTGTGTATGGAAGTCCTGAGCTGTCCAGATGACAAGACCCTCAGTCTCACTGATGTGGTCCAAAGGAAAGCACAGCAATATGTTTGGCACCAGCTTGGCTGCAGTAGTTGCCGGAAAGAGGCCTACAAGGTGCCATCCAACCACCTTAGGGACTCCATTCTGGATTTGTGTAGGGTTTACTCCTTAGCCTTTTCTTCTCCCAAATATATCCTGCAATGCAGCGGAGGTTTAGGATCAGAGTTTTCTTTCTCCTAGACGGGCTACCTTCCCAGGTTGACGAGCCCCATCTGTCCCTCACTTCCCTCTACAGCACGTGCAGAAACCACCTTCTTGACCATTGGAGCCACTATTGGTCTCATCTGCTCAATCTGCTGGAGCTTGTCTTTGCATGCAAGGGCAAGTCTCAAAGTCACCAAGGGTTTGAGACCCACCAGCTAGCCTCACCTGGTTTCACCTGGTTTCAAAGCCATTTCCCAGGATGTGGCTCAATATATGGCAGCTTCCTATGTCCCTAAATTTCCAAACTAGCCCAAGGCATCCAAAGCCAAGCCAAGATAATAATAGCAATAGCAATAGCAATAGTAATTTATTATTAATACCGCACCCATCTGTATTAAAATAAATGTCTGCTAAACATTAAAAGCTTCCCTAAACAGGGCTGCCTTCAGATGTCTTCTAAAAGTAAACAGTTGTTCTTCTCTTTGACATCTGGTGGGAGGGTGTTCCACAGGGCGGGTGCCACTACCAAGAAGGCCCTCTGCCTGGTTCCCTGTAACTTGGCTTCTCGCAGTGAGGGAACCGCCAGAAGGCCCTCGGCGCTGGACCTCAGTGTCCGGGCAGAACGATGGGGGTGGAGACACTCCTTCAGATATACTGGACCGAGGCCGTTTAGGGCTTTAAAGGTCAGCACCAACACTTTGAATTGTGCTTGTAAATGTACTGGGAGCCTTGAAAATGTCTTGCAAGATACGATGGGAGGCCAAGAGGTTGAGTCCAGACTGTAGAATTCATACCATGTTTAAGAGACAACTGAAGAAGAAGAAAGACAGACATAAGGATTAGAAGGAAAGGCATGGAAGATCAGTCAGCAACAGATCATGTTTTGATGGCTCTGCTCTGCTTTGAAAGAGGACTGAACAAATGCAAGAGGAATAAGGCTAGCTGTGGTTATTAGCCACAGTGGTTGTGCACTGCCTCCAAGGTCAGAGGTAATAATGCTTCTGAATACCATTTGCTGGGAACCACAGGTGGAGAGAGTGCTCCTGTGCCCAGGTCCTGCTAGAGGGTTTTCCACACGCATCTGGGTGACCCCTGCAAAAACAGGATGCTGGACAAAGTACACCATTGACCTGATCCAACAGGCTCGTCTAATTTTCTCATGAGATGAACAACATTGTTTTTGGCAGAAGATAAACTGCGGTGGAAAAGAAACAGTGCTGCATGCAACAAATATAGGATGGAAATGGGAAATGATGCCTTATTATATCCCATTCGTCCTACAAACATTTTACATTGCTGTAGCCTGACCAAAGGCCTGTTACATTTGTGTAGCCCATGGCCCATGTGAGTATTGCTGACTATCTGCTGATTAGGCAGGAAGGTGGCCTCACTGCCCTGCATTTAGCTGATTAGATGGCCATTGCATGGCCAATTGAATGCAAATGAAAGATAAATCTATAGGACCGTGAAGGCTTTCCTGAGACTAGCTTAGGGGGAAATGACTTTTTGTTTCCTCTGAATCAGAGATGCACCGATGGCTCAAAGACTCAACATAACAGCCTCTGACATTTTTACCAGCTATGCCCACTGAGCATAATAACAATACCTAGCATTTATGCAAATGTTCAGAGCACCTCACATTCTTTAAAGGATGATCCCCAAACTCTTCTCATTCAAATTTTCCCCCAGATTTTGGAGTTCTGAATTACCCTGTCTTGTTCCCGAAGTGGAAATAATGCATTTAGGAATTTTCCATTGTTCTGTCCCCACATGCTCTAATTTTGTATATGGCATTATGTGTGCACAGTTTGCTTTACTCTTAGATTGCTTCAGTTCATTTGATCGTGTTGTGCCTTCAGCATTTCCAGTGTACCTTTGCATATTGGAAAAACACTCCGCCAAAGCAATCTTGATGGGATCATATACAGTAACTGATTATGTGATTTATTATGTTTTGTTCTTGTATTCCTGTGTTTAGACTTCGATTTTTGTGTGAACCGCTTTGAGCACAGATTTACTTGAGGAAAAATGCAGTATATATAAGTAAATGAACAATGACAATGATTGCATCAATATCCTTTTGGTGTGATGGTTTATTTTATTAGATTTCACTGTTTTTAATATATCTGTATTGCTTTTATATATTGTGAGCTACTTTGTGAAGGCCTAGGGGCTTGTTACCAGATCTTTTCATGTGTCAATGCACACACGACCGTGAATCTGTATCTTGCATGTATATTAACAAAAAAAAACTAATTTGAGAAATTACCAATACAACTCTTTGTATTGATCTTTTTTCATTTACAGTATTTTTTAATTTCACAAGATTTATATATAACCGCTTGATTGTAATAAAACTTCAAAGCAGTTTACAAAGAGATTTAAACAATAAAATTAGCAGTTTAAAAAAAGTTGTTCAAAACAACTAAACATTTTAATAAATGAAAACCAAAGATGAGCTAAAAACTAGGTTAAAACACATGCCAACATTCTACAGGTCTGGATAGGCCTGCCTAAATAAAAATGTTTTGACAATAGGCAGGGAGTTGAAACATCAAAAGATTGATTTCTTACCAATTTGGAACTAGTATTAAGGGGCTTCTGTAACATTGCCAGTTCTGTAAATAAAACTGCCTGAGTGGGCATATCTGGGGTAAGGTGCCAACTTTGTGTGCTATGGACAGGTTTGCATTAGCTGTGTTTGCCTTGTTTACTTTAGAGGCTTTAGTAATGAACAATGAAAATCAATATGTGGAGAGTCTGCAATAACCAGCACTGTTGTTGTAATTGCAATCTTTAATAAGAATAAAATGATTACAGATTTTTTAAAAAATGGATTTGTGGCTTTCACTGCTCCTTCAAAAAGATAACGAATTGGAAAAGGGTTGATAAATACACAGGCTGCTCCCCACATTGCTTGGGTCACAATCCCAGATGTTATTGTGCAGATAAGAGAGAGAGAGAGACTAGAGGTGGAAAGTTCTTAAAGGCTCACGCTTGCTATGGCAAGACTGACCAAAAAAACCCAAGATGAGGCTTTGCCCCTCTCTCTCCTGGTAAAACACAGAGATACCAGTGGAAGGAGGTTAATTATGGGCCACCAAGCCTCCATACCAACCATTACTGGTCCCACCACAATCTGTGAATTGGGTGCATCTGAAAAAGAGCAGTGTGGAGCATGGAACAGGCTAGCTTCTGAGACAAACCAATTTGGAGATGCCAATGTACCCAGTTAAAGGAAAATCTTATCGGTGAACTTCAACAGGGATTTGAAAAGAGGTGTTCACAGAGGTCCAAGATAGAACATGAGTTTTGCGACATACCAAAAGGCATTTGTTTATTTCATTTATATGCCACCTTTCCTCCACAAAGAACCATGGGTCTCCACTCCCCATTTTATCCTCACAACAAGCGTAAGAGGTAAGTTAGGCTAAGAGACCATGACTGGCTCAGAGTCACCCAATGAGCTTCATGGCTGAGTGGGAATTTGAACCCTGGTCGCCTGGGTCCTATTCCAGCACTCTAACCACTCTTCTTCTTTGGCGATCACTCGTAGCTGAGTAAGAGTGTCTTCCATAAACACAGTTTTAACAATGAGTTTTAACAATTCTGGACTCACACATCCTTCCACAGTGGGGACATTTCCAGGCAGGAGTTGATCACCGTGTGGATTTGCCAAGCGTGCCTTCCTCTCTTGTGTCCTGAGTTCGAGTGTCTTCAAAGCCCATGACACCTTTGGTAAAGGCTGTTCTCCAACTGGAGCGCTTGCAGGCCAGTGTTGTCCAGTTGTCTGTGTTTATACTACATTTTTTTATATTTGCCTTGAGACAGTCTTTCAACCTCTTTTGTTCACCACCAGCATTATGCTTTCCCTTTTTAAGTTTGGAATAGAGTAGTTGTTTGGAAGACGATCATCAGGCATCCGCACAACATGACCAGTCCAACAAAGTTGATGTTGAAGGTGATCTTTGCTTCATCAAGTACACTGATATTAGTTTGCCTGTCTTCCCAAGTGATGTGTAAGATTTTTCGGAGACACCGTTGATGGAATCTTTCAAGAAGTTGGAAATGGCGTTTGTAAGTGGTCCATGTTTCACAAGCATACAGTAAGGTTGGTAGTACAATAGCTTTGTAAACAAGCATTTTGGTTTCCCTGCAAATGACCCTAACCACCACACCACACTGGCTGTCCCAAAAGACACAGGGCTTTTCAAGTGGTCATCTGTCTGTGTGGAAGCTTAAACCAAAGAGCTTGCAGGATAGTTCAGTCGGTAGAGCACAAGACTCTCAATTTCAGGGTCGTGGGTTTGAGCCCCATGTTGGGCAAAAAAGATTCCTGCACTGCAGAGGGTTGGACTAGATGACTCTTGTGGTCTCTTCCAACTGTACAATTTTATTATTACCAGGCAAGTAATTACGTTTGCTTTTTTCTGCACTCTAGAACTGAACAACTGGTGCAGCTCGGAAATTATGGATGTCAGACCTCTCTCTCTCAAAGAGGAAAAAGGGGAAAGCTAGTGTTTCCACACACTTTGATCATAAATGCATCCTCAACAAGCAGCACTAAATTACACTCATCCTTTCCGGAATAAATTTGACGCTGAAGCATTTGCGGGCCTTTTTTGGCACACTCCAACAACAACTGGATTGCTGCTATGCCATGAGAGGAGCTGTTGATCTCGACAACCTCAGCTAATTGGCCATTCACGCCGGTAGAAAGTCAGCCACGGCCGTCCTCGTTAAAACAGAAAGCCATTCGAGCACCAGGCGCTCCAAACATCTAAACATGGCTTTGGCGGATGGCCCTTGATGAGGGGAAGGAATAAAAACTCAGGCGGGGAGGAGGAGGGTGCGTCTTGCGCCTGTCTGTGGGAAGCGTTTACGAGAGCGCACTCTGAGAGACACGCATGGCAGGCATCTTTAAGCCAATCCGACTGAACTGATCAAAGTCCTCAGGCAGCCGACAAAAGCAGTCAAAGGAGCAAACGCAGAAACAAAAGCTGCCGAGTACGGGAGTGGAACAACTGCAATACAATACAACCTTATTAGAGTTTTGAGTTTTCTCTTACATGGGGGTGGGGGTGAGGACTAAGGCTGCATCTGCATGGTAGTTTATCACATTTCCCCAACATTTGCCTAACTGTTAATTTTTGCATTATTTTTTGAGATTTCACATGACATGAAAGCCACATCTATATTCCACTATAATGGAATAAATTGCATGATTATTATTATTATTATTATTAATATACTGCCCTATACCCGGGGGTCTCAGGGCGACTCACAGAATAAAATCAAGATATAAAACCATAACATACCTAATAAAAATAAAAACAACAACCCAATAGCCTCCCCCCCCCCCCAGCAACACACAAAAGCACATTTTAAAAGGGCTTGGGATGTAAATCGGATCAACCAAGGGCCTGGTTAAAAAGGAACATTTTTTTGCCTGGCGCCTAAAGGTGTATAATGAAGGCACCAGGCGAACATTGCTAGTGCTCATTTCCACGTTATTTAATTCCCACCCCACCCCCTAAATCCATTTGTAGCCTTTTTAAACTGGAAAATTGCAGGAGTAAGCTGGTGAAATTTGGGGTGGTATACCGGGTGCTCTGCCTCAACAGTGGGAGGCAGCAATGCTTTTGAATACCAGTTGCTGAAAATCCCAGGTGAGGAGAGTGCTCTTGTGTTTGGGTGCTGCTTGCAGCTTTCCCCACAGTCATCTGGCTGGCTACTGGCCTGACACACACCTAAAGATAGGGAGTTTTGGAGTCTGGGTGCCACAGCAGAAAAGGCCCTGTCACATGCCAGCACCTCCAAGGGCAATGCAATTGCTAGCAAAGTCTCCACTGCTGATCAGAGTGGTGCATGCTCTTGTTATCTCCCGCTTGGACTACTGCAATGTGTTCTACATGCGACTACCTTTGAAGGTGACCCAGAAACTACAACTAATCCAGAATGCTGCAGCTAGATTGGTGACTGGGAGCGGCAGCCGAGACCATATAACACCAGTCCTGAAAGACCTACATTGGCTCCCAGTACATTTCCAAGCACAATTCAAAGTGTTGGTGCTGACCTTTAAAGCCTTAAACGGCCTCGGTCCTGTATACCTGAAGGAGCATCTCCCCCCCCCCCATCATTCAGCCTGGACACTGAGGTCCAGCTCCGAGGGCCTTCTGGTGGTTCCGGGCCTTCCCGGTGGTGGCGCCCGCCCTGTGAAACACCCTCCCATTAGATGTCAAGGAAATAAACAACTATCTGACTTTTAGAAGACATCTGAAGGCAGCCCTGTTTAGGGAGGTTTTTAATGCTTGGTGTTTTATCATGTTTTTAATATTCTGTTGGGAGCCGCTCAGAGTGGCTGGGGAAACCCAGCCAGATGGGTGGGGTATAAATAAACTATTATTATTATTATTATTATTATTATTATTATTATTATTATTTATTATTATTATTATTATTATTCCTGTGTCGGCCAGTATAGGAGGAGAGAGTTTTCTGAATTGTGACTGGAAGTAGGCAGCCAGTACACCATCCTAGTCCTTCCTCCTTTAAACAAAATTAGTTTTTCCAAAAAATGTGCACATATTCTTTCCTTCAGATAATTCTGGCCACTGTAGCTTACCACTCACATTTGCCCCGTACCTAGAAAGCATGGGTCCGAACAGTTTTCTACACACTTTGGCACATCATCCCAATGCATTGCACATGACCCTCTCCCTGGAGAGTAGATGCAACCCCCTCCCTAGGGATCTATAGCCTTCCCATTCTGCTAATCTTTGAAATCAGCTGAATGGGAAGAGTGAAGGTCTATGTGCAAAAGCCATAATTAAAATGTCACCTGTTTGGTGATGGTTTGTGTCTGCTCTCTGCGCATATGCTTGACAATGACATGCTGTCTTTAGAAAGGAGACGATTCTGCAAATCAAAACAAAACAAAGCGTAAACACCAACGCCCGGAGGAGGGAGGGCTCCCTCATGGACGGAATGAAGGATTGATAGAAAAGCTGCTTAAAAAGCAAAGTTATTAAAGCCCAAGATAATTCATGAGACAATTATAGCCAGAAGCCCCCTGCTGCATGGTGACAGCAAGCTGGAAAAAGTAAAACCAAGTACTGGTGACCCAATGGCCTCCCTTCCCCTAGAAATGCCTTGCACTATTATGCTTTGGGTGGCTCTATTTGCATTTTTCATTTGCTTCCCATCAGGATTCCTGTAGAGATCAATAAATACATTACGTGCCGGGAGGGAAAGCACTGGATTCTAGCTTGGGTTGTGTGTTTTGTGTGTCTTCCCCCCGCCCTGCCACCCAGCTTTCGAAAACCTGTTCAGAAAGAGAAGTAGGAGAAGCTTGTAAGGCAAGAGCATTGTGGCTGGAAGAAAGAATAATCAGGACTTGGCTATGGTTTGAATTCTTCGTGAAAAGAGGATTTGGTAAGGGTGAAAGAAGGGAAGGAGATCACCAGTTCGCCATACAGCGGAAACAAAAGTTCTTAGCTTCTGGCAATTTCGCTTTCTTTCCAGGAAGATAAAGCAACACATAAGGAGAAAACACAGTGGTCGGATCTGTGCTTTGTATACAGAATGTCCCAGGATCAGTCCCCGCAATCTCCAAGCTTGAGGATGCAGGTAGCAAGACCAGAAAGATGTGTGACTGGAGATCTCCCACTGGACTGATCAAACTAAATGAACCATTGGTTTGACTTGGTAAATACAAACCGGTATCATGTCTTTACACTGTTCCTGACATGGCTGTCTGGCTGTCTTCAGCAACATAGCTGCAGATTCAGGATTTTATGCAAGGAGTAGATGGACCAAACAAAGCCGTGTCAATGAACTGTGGCAGAGCATCAGTTTTACACACAGAAAGTAACAGGTTCAATCCCTGGTAGGGCTGAGAATGTTCCCGGCCTGAAACCTTGGGAAGCCACTGTGACGTGCTGGAGGTGAAATAGTTAAACAGGTTACCCTATCAGAACCCAGGGGGGTGGAGTCAGAGGGACTATAAAACCAGCTCTGGGGGGAGTTCGTGGGGGAGTTTGTTGGGAGTTGGGTGGTTGGTTGGTTGGAGTGGGAGTGAATTGGCATAGAGTCTGTGGGTAGGTTGAATTGGTGTAGCGAAATAAGCAGAGTCAGGAACAGTTAGGGGCTAGGCAGGCAAGTAAATATCTGAGAGGTGGTTTAGTGAGTGAGAGCAGATAGTGGAAGTTATAGGTCTATATAGGCACCCCATGAATGTGATTAACTGATACTGTTTATGAAACCACACACTTGTTAAACTGCGATAAATAAACAAAAGTTTATGTTCCAATTTAACTCTGACTGGACTCAGTATTGTCCCAAGTAGGGCCTGGGAGGTGGCAGCAAGAAATAAAGTGGTGGCACAGGGATCAATAGACGGTGAAACGTCCAGGGTGCCTGTGTGATTGCCACAGCCACTGTCAGTCGGTGTAGACAAGACTGAGTTAGATTGACTAATGGTACAAGGCAGCTTCTTATCAGAAGATTGGGAGTGAAGGGTCATCGATGTGCAGATGACACCCCATTCTCTCTCTGAATTGGGACATGTGGTTGAAGTGTTCAACTGGTGCTTGGAAATGGTGATGGGCTGGATGTGGGCCAATAAACAACTCAGGCTCCAAATATGTGAAAGACGTCACCTTTCCTAAAGAACCCGTCAGGTGTTAAGACTGGCAGAGGAGTTTCACCACTCTTAGAATCCCCGGGGAGGGGGTGGCCCAGGCATCCTCTGTGGCAATCCCCAAGTTATGGAACTCCCACCCCACAGAGGTGTCTCTGACATCTTCACTATACGGCTTTTAGCAAAGAGAGAAGACTCACCATTTTACCCTGGCCTGTGACTGCCGAAATGTGTGTGGTTTAAGTCCATCCTAGTCCCGTGACTGATTTGTGGGAGAGAGGGGAGTATTGGTTTATGAACCACCTTGACATCTGCAGGTGATGAAGAAGAAGAGTTTGGATTTGATATCCTGCTTTATCACTACCCTAAGGAGTCTCAAAGCAGCTCACAATCTCCTTTCGCTTCCTCCCCCACAACAAACACTCTGTGAGGTGAGTAGGCTGAGAGACTTCAGAGAAGTGTGACTGGCCCAAGGTCACCCAGCAGCTGCATGTGGAGGAGCGGGGAATCGAACCCGGCTCACCAGATTACGAGCCCAACACTCTTAACCACTACACCACACTGGCCGGTATACAAATTTAATAAATAAAATAAATAAAACTGATTTTAATACTGACTTTTAAATTGTTGTAGCACTCCCTGAGACCTTTTACATCCTATGTCCCATGCCACAAAAATTCACCACCCACCAATAAATAAAATAAATCTGGGATGAAAGGTGCAGGAGAGAATGTCGATGTGATTCTGAAGTGGTTTCATTGCATTCTGCTGCCACAGCTATTTTGTTTAAGTGGGTGTGCGCACTCCTTTGCAAGGCTCACGGTGATCAGAGGGAGATGACAACATTGAAAATAAACTCTGATAGAATAATCTCTTTTGTTTATTCAGTTGCCTTTAAAGGGGGGTGTGGGGAAATGCCTCTGTACAGGTAGGAAATGCAAAACAGAGACCTGCAGGTCAGCTATTCTTCACATCTTAGAATCACGACATTTTCTCCAAAGAGCATCTTCTGACACAATGCTTTCAGGTCAGATAAGAATGGCAACCTGTGTCAGTCAAAATCTTGCAAGGCTTAGAAAATCCCAACTATTTATCTCCCCCCCACCCTCCACTTCTCTTTTGTTCCTGCGCTCATAGCGTGAAAGAAGCAGTAACTTTTCATTTTCTTTGCAGAGAAGAACAAATGCAGCACTCCAAAGTGAGATATCCATTTGAAAACGCTTCTTACTTAAACAATAGCCAGTGCTTTTGCTGAATTTAATTTTTCTTTAGGTTTCAACATCACCATATAAAAATATCCTCCTAGCACTTAACTTTGCTTTCAAACAACTTCTTTTAATGTGAATTCTTGTGACTGAAAGGTGGGATCAAGACACTTTGAAATTCAAGCATGTTTTCTAAAGTCGCCACCTCAAGCTCCACGGAGTTGCTATTAGAGACTTTTAGAAAAGGCATGTAGGAGCATTGTAAAAATGACAAGCCGCCTCTTTTTAAAGGCTGTGGTTGCAATCTTGTGGCATAGCCACTTACCTGGGAATAAGCCCTGTTGATTTCACAATGGAGTAAACACGCATAAGGTTCTGTTGTGAAGCAACAACTGCAGAAATAGCTGTTGCCTTCATTGTCCCTCTTGAATGGGTGGATAGTGTGTTGCTGTGTAGCCCTGTCCTTCAGTCTCAGCTTTGGCACCTCACACGCCCTTGAACCCAATTCACCTTTAAGCTATATACTCTGGCAGCTGCAAAAACTGCCACACTTTCAGGCTCCACCTCCCAGTGGTAGGATATTCAAACGGTGAAGGATGTAACCACACAATCCTGACAATCTTTGTGCATTCAAAAGAACATTCATGGGCATAAACCCTGTAGGGCGAAATGGGTGCCCTGGCTCCCAATCATGTCTTTGCATGCCCCATAGCCATCTATGCCATCCTTCTTACCCTGAGTTGGAGTATCTGAAGGAGGCTTCTAACCATGTTCGGCTGGATGCACTTAGAAGCATCTTTGTAAACAAGAGCCCTGATAAACCAGGTTTCCTGATCCAGAGGATGTTCTAAGCCAAATGTGGAAGGAAGCCTCTTCAGAAGAAGCTCAATGGAGGGAGGTTGGAGTGAAGTGCATGGAAATGTTGAGGACAGGACTGTCATGCACATTCTTTTGGGTCCATGAATCAGGCTGGAGTTATCAGCCATTGCACATGGTGCGATGGCAAGCTAAGGAGCTCCTCAATGTGGAAGTGGGTTTTTGGAAGCTACCGTGTCACCTAGATAGATTATGAATTGTGCACCTTTCCTTCATTATTTGAGCTATTGTAAAAAATGTTGAAGAGGGGGTTGTAGCTCAGAACTTCACTCCCTACCATTTCCAGCTCAAGACTCCAGCTGAGAATCGACTTGCAAAACCAAAAACTGCTTTTACAACAAATGGAAAAGAGTGGGAGGTAGAGAAGGGCCTCCCACAAAGGACTTGAAAGCCAAGGCAGGACAACAGAAGAGCACTGAGGTTGCCAATGCAAGTTCCATTGAACTCAATGGGGGTTGCTTCTGAGTCAACATCCACAGGAATGCGCCACAAACTGATTCATTTGCTGGTTTCAGCTGATTAATGACCTCAGCCTGAAAATAAATAAAAAAGATATGGTGTGCATTAAATCATGTCTCGTGAACATACACAGTATAGTGGTGTTATTATTTTTATCTGCAAAACTGATTTTAAAATCACACTGATTTTAAATTATAGAATTGGGAGAGGAACTCTGATTTATGCCCCTGCCAAACTCATGAACTCTGGGCTGATACCTATCCAGTTTTTCAAGAAAACCATTCAAGAAAAGGGGTTCTGAAGCCTTAAAAATCCCCCCTCCATCCCTGCAAGCTACTAAATTCCAGCTACTGAAGCTATTTGTATTCAGCTACTGATTTGTTTATACATAAGTATGTCTTACATTGAACATGTTTTAGAAAAAGATTAATGGCTTGACATTTCACATGTTTCTGTGAGCTAATGTGTCTTAAACTGCGTAATTGTCCTTTTCCGTAATTATATCACAACTCTGACCATCAATTTTTCAGGGGAAAATGTCTTTGCAGATGTAGCTTTTCTGAATAGCCATGCTGATCTTTCTCCCTTTTCTGCTGTTTCCTGCATCTATTATTTAAAACAGTGCCACTTTTGCATGTCTCTCTGTGTTTTGTGTGTGTGTGTGTTGGGGGATGTTAAAAAGAGCATCCACGTGTTCCATATCTTAATTCAGAGCCTTTTCAAAAATAAAACCTGTGTCTACTGAAGAAGGAATTGTTGTGTTCAGTTTTAATAAGTGTCAAGCACCACGGCTACCCTACAGTATATTACTAAAAGAACCAATTACATGCCATTGACTCCTTTCATGCTACAGTTTACCTTGATCAGAAACTGATGACTTGCCTACTGCAGACAGGAGAAGAAAGAAAAAGCAAAAACTCCTTTTGAAATAATCCTCATTGATTTCTTCTCTAATAACCATCCATTTATTGCTCAACTCAATTCCTCCATCCTCCTTCCCTGTGCATATAGGGAATGAGAATATATTCATATCCTAGTTTGATCCTTCTATGTTGTGAACCTATACGCCCTCCCCCTCCACCCTGCAAGCTTTCATGCTGACCTTGGAGCAGGGCTGAGTTAATGATACAGCGCAGTCTTGAAATTAGCCACTTGCCCAAGGCAAGTAGCAATTCCTTCCAGGTGAGTAGCTTGTCAAACTCATTTGGCACACAGGTATGCGCAAACTGCCCTTGATACATGTATGCGTTGCTGTTCACTTTCTCTCTCTCTCTCTCTCTCTCTCTCTCTCTCTCTCTCTCTCTCCATGCTGCCTTTGGGTGACCTCATCAAATCCCATGGTTTTCAGTAGCACCCCCCCCCGCCCTGATCCCATTCATATGAGCAGAGTTTGCACAGAGTTGGCCCAAGGACTTCATCAATCAAATCACTTCCTTGATTTATTAACATGTATTAATTATATCTCACCTTTCCTCTGAGGAGCAGAAGCTGGTGCACATGGTTCTCCCAACCCACACACCCCATTTTTATCCTGGCAACTATCCTGCGATCATGCAGGGTGGTCCGTTAGGGCCAATGGGGCACTGATCTGCTAGCCCACCAGCCATAGTTTATCAGTGGGCTGGCAGAGAAGTGCCCCATTGGCCTTAATGGACCAGCCTGCACAATCTCCTATTTCTCCATTGGGTGATAACAAGTGGCCCCCCATGTCTTGGCAGGTAACATATTGTTACTGGCCACCCCAATCTCTGCCAAGCAGTGAATGAGATTCCAAGGGGTCTTGGTACTCGACCAGGGTCTGTACTCCTTTGGAGAAAATGAGGCAGAGCGGTGTCTTTGAAATATGATTTATTTACACTTATTTACACCAGAAGCTTTCAACGGAGATAGAGGTCACAGCATCCACATCTCGGGAGGAGCCTATCCTTCACAGCAGTCCAGCATTGGATTCCCATCAATCGCCATCCCTCTCTCCCATCCTGCCTTCAGCCTGCCAGCCAAGATGGCTCTGGCCTTCACAGCAGCTCACAGAGTTCTCTCCCTTCTTCCCCAACCTCTAAATTTCAAAAGAACACTTTTCCTGGGTGACATCACGTTGGCAACCTCAGCAGAGCCTCCTGCCTGGCTGATGGTTTCCACTTGCTTCCTGCACCTTTTCTCATTCTTAAGGACTTTCATCCCAGGTGAGGCCCTGGCCTGGAGAAGAAGCTTAGCCTGGTCTGGCATCTTCCCTGCAATACTCCAAATATTATCTCAATCCTACCATTTATTAATTTCTAACATTGCCTAACTCTAGCAGTTATAGATTCAGGTAAGTAGCCGTGTTGGTCTGTCACAGTCGAGATATATATATACACATACATACAGTGGTATCTCGGGTTACATACGCTTCAGGTTACAGATGCTTCAGGTTACAGACTCCACTAACCCAGAAATAGTACCTCGGGTTAAGAACTTTCCTTCAAGATAAGAACAGAAATCGTGCTCTGGTGGCACAGCGGCAGCGGGAGGCCCCATTAGCTAAAGTGGTACCTCAGGTTAAGAACAGTTTCAGGTTAAGAACGGACCTCCAGAACGAATTAAGTACTTAACCCGAGGTACCGCTGTGTAAATATAATGTCCAGTAGCACCTTAGAGACCAACTAAGTTTTTCTTGGTATAAGCTTTCATGTGTATCTGAAGAAGTGTGCGTGCACATGAAAGTTTGTACCAAGAACAAACTTAGTTGGTCTCTAAGGTGCTACTGGACAATTTTTATTTTTATATATTTCTAGCAGTTATGAGTGCCTTTGCATCCCCAAACTCCAGATCTGTAACAATATGATGTATAGGACAATCCATATTCTAAGTCAGACCTCCAGTCTCTCTAGTTCAGTATTGTTGTACAATGTATTGTTATACATTGGCTGGCAGAAGCTGTGTGGGGTTTCACGCAAGAGTCTTTCCCAGCCCTGCCTGGAGATGTCTGGGACTGAACTCTGCATCCAAGGCAGAGGCTCTTCCCCTCAGCTATGGCCCTTCCCTAAATGACATCACCACATGGTGTGTCTCCTCACTCCTCTCACCTAAGGATGCAGAGTGGAGACTTCCGGGTTGGCGCCATCGCCGAATGGCGGACTCCCTCCGAGCTCCGGAGGGAGTCGGCTCGGCAGGGGCTGGGTCCTACCGCGCCGGCGACGCGGGGACCCTTAAAAACCACGGGCACGGGGCCCGTGGACATGGGGACTCGGCTGGTACCGTCAGCGCCCTCCCGACTCGTGAAGGAGCCTTTTTAAAGGCTACGGATCGGGTGCCTGGGAGTGGCGTGGTACTTTGAGTCTATCGCTTCCCCTGCCGAGTGCAGCCGCATGCCATTCGTCGGAGAGCGCTGGCTTCTTCCATTTGAAATTCGGACATTTAACAAAAACCCGTGAGTAATTGGGTAACCGGGTACAAAAGGAGGAAAAAAAAAAAAGGAATTTTTTTTTTTCGGATTTGGCACGAGCGGGGGGGATCTAAAAAGGAAGTCAGTCCCCTCCCTGATTGTAAACATGCTAAAACAAGGACTGAGAAACCAAGATCAATTCAGAAGTTTATTGCTGACTAAAAATACCAAATTCCACGATGGAATCATTACAAGAACTGTGCTGGAGGAGAGTCGAGGGTGAGAGGGAAAAGGCAACCCCCCCCCCCTGGGAACCGGGGCGATTCAGAGAACCTGGCGGAGAGAGATGGAGAGTTTGACAGCTGTCAAAGTAGCTGTCAAATCTTGAGAATATAAAGAGGACTTTGCTACAAGTATTTTGCTGGTTAATTTTGATACAATTGGATATAAATATGGATACAAAATGTCGGGTGGAAAAAGAAACAACAATTTGACTTTTGGATGAGAGGACACAAAGTTATTGCAATCCCTCTAGAGGGGCTTTGGGACATTACAAGCGGCGTATATGGAAAACTACTCTGGGATGTGTACTACTGGTCTTAGCTCCTGGGAAAGTAGCAAAACTGAAATATTTGTTTTGTCTACAGAGGTGACAACACAATAGAATCTTTCTATTTAAGTAAGCTCCTGAATAACAAACCTCTGTAGAGATACTAGAATTTCAGAATAAGAATGGTTTTGCAGCTGAACAAGACAGAAACCTGAGAAAGTAAGAAACAAAAGAGTAAAGGACCAACTACGCCACGGCAAGAACAATGGGAGGAGTAACAATGATCAAGGGAAATTAAAGGCCTCGATTAGACTGGACTTTTGAAATTAAACATTATCAAAACAAGTAAATTTAAAGAAAACCGGCAAGATGAATTGAGAAAGTTTGGCTGTGGACTTGAGACCTCCAGGCCGACAACATACAGACTGATGGACATAGGGAATCTAAACCGGGGAAGGGAGGGGGAATTCTAGAATCCAAAGGCTATGTAATCAACTTCTGGAACCTTCTTCTATTTTCTATCTTTTAAATTTTTTTTATATATAACTTTGGTATTTTGATTTAACAAGTTTTGGAAAAAAAAAGAAAATGGGGAATTCGTGGAAGGAAACGGGGTAGATTTTGGGGGAAAAAATCTTTGTTTTATTTTGTTAAAGGTGAGGAGTGATGTTAAGATTGTAATTTAAATTGGCTATTAGGTATAACATATTAGGTTAAATTGGGAATGAGAACTTGTGGAACCAACGTAGGGAAAGGGGAATACAGTCGGGAGGGGAAGGAGGGAGTCCCAGAAAGAAGGTTATGAAAATAAGGGTTTAAAATTGGTTTCTTTTCTTTCTTTTTTTTCTTTATCTTTTCTATCTTCTTTATTCTGTTATTATTGGAAATTTTAATAAATATGATTAAAAAAAAAAAGGATGCAGAGTGGAGATAGGTCAGCACACAGTGTTTATCAGGACACAGAGGTAAATTTTACTAGATGTAATGCAGAGGGAGGAGCTCAATATTTGAAATGCCGTTTTGGGCACGAGACCCGTGTCTTGCAGCAATTAGTTCTGCCTTAATTACCTTTTTTCCTCTCTCTCTCCTAGGTGGCTGATAACAGCATTTATTTGGTTCTGCTAATATGAAATACTTACTAATTCAATTGCCCACTTCATTTATTAATGTATCTGTATTCCTCAGTTATCTCTCTTCTGCTTTTCTGTTATTGCTGTTACTCTTATTAGCTGGCAATAAGTCATTAGGCTTCTCCTCCTCTCTCTTCCCCTCCTCTTGCAAGCTGTTACCCATTTGCTATGTTTATTTTCATTCCCTTCAATTTGCTCCACTTTTCCAATAGGTTTTTTTTTCCTTTCAAATTTTAGTATGATACAAGATGGCAGGGTTGCTTTTAGGTGAGTGAGTGTGTGTAAAAAAATATCCCATTCCCAGCATAGCAATGCATTCTTTTATTTTTATTTATTTGGACACCTCTTAAGATATAACCAAATTTTGTATGATGGTTCCGAGATCAAGGAGCAGGCTTCAGACTATGTTCAAATACAATGAGGGACCTTTTCAAATGGTAGGCTGAACCTTTCCAAACTGCACTGATTTTAACCAAATTCTGCATGATGGTTTCTGGCACCAAGGAGCAGGTTTTGGTCTATGTCCAGATGCAATTGGGCACCATTTTGAATCAAGATGGTGGACCGAACTGAGAGCCAGTGTGGTGTAGTGGTTAAGAGCGGTAGTCTCGTAATCTGGGGAACCGGGTTCATGTCTCCGCTCCTCCACATGCAGCTGCTGGGTGACCTTGGGCTAGTCACACTTCTTTGAAGTCTCTCAGCCCCACTCACTTCACAGAGTGTTTGTTGTGGGGGAGGAAGGGAAAGGAGAATGTTAGCCGCTTTGAGACTCCTTAAAGGGAGTGAAAGACGGGATATCAAATCCAAACTACTCTTCTTCTTCTTCTTCTTCTTCTTCTTCTTCTTCTTCTTAAAACTGCTCTGATTTTAACCACCAAATTATTATTATTATTATTATTATTATTATTATTATTATTTATTATGTCTACCCTGCCCATCTGGCTGGGTTTCCCCAGCCACTCTGGGCGGCTTCCAACAAAAGATAAAAAAATACATTAAACCATCAGTCATTAAAAACTTCCCTAAACAGGGCTGCCTTCAGATGTGTTCTAAAAGTCAGACAGTTGTTTATTTCTTTGACATCTGATGGGAGGGCGTTCTACAGGGCGGGTGCCATTACCGAGAAGGCCCTCTGCCTGGTTCCCTGTAACTTCACCTCTTGCAGTGAGGGACCCGCCAGAAAGCCCTCGGAGCTGGACCTCAGTGTCTGGCTTGAACGATGGGGGTGGAGACGCTCCTTCAGGTTCAAAAGTTTACTGATTTTGTTGTTGTTGTTTCTTGGGATCCCTGAAGATAAGAGGGCATGAGGCTGCTAGTTGTGTCAAATATCAACTGGCTGAACCAGAGGAAGTAAGTGATGCAACCCTGTCACTATACTATCAGACTGGAACAATTAAGCAACCCAGATTGCGTCTCCTGGGTGGTGGTGGTTTTTACCGAGGCATTCCTTGTGGCCTCATCAGTAAATGCGTGGCTGATTGTCTCCCCCCGCCACCCCCAAACACTGAATCCTGATTGATGGTAGGTGTCAGGCAGACACAAGATACAGGAATACTGCTGGTAAACCTCCCTCTAGGGAGTCTTCTCTCCACTGTTGCTAATTCCTTTCTACGACTGTGAGTGATCAGATTGAAACCCAGAAGGAAGACCTCCCTCAAAGGAAATCAGCTTTACCTTCTCTCTCATCTCATCTCAGGCCCGAGTGCCTACATTTGACTACGAATCTGTCTTCTTTTCACTCTGCCTTCTGCAGCCAAGTATAAGTATGTATCGTTGTTATTATTATAAGTCTTTCCCATCATTCATCCAAATCACAAGGTAATTTCTTTTATCCTCCTTACCAATCCCTTTTCCTTTGGCCTCATGCCTTTCAGACCGTAAGCTTGAGCCAAGGACTGCCTTGTCAATATTTGCAAGGTACACTGAAAGCCTTTTTTGGCTGAAGAGTGGGATGCAAATGCTTTCAATTAGTAAAAGGTAAAGGGACCCCTGACCATTAGGTCCAGTCGTGACCGACTCTGGGGTTGCGGCGCTCATCTCGCTTTATTGGTTGAGGGAGCCAGCATACAGCTTCTGGGTCATGTGGCCAGTATGACTAAGCCGCTTCTGGCGAACCAGAGCAGCACACGGAAACGCCGTTTACCTTCCCGCTGGAGTGGTACCTATTTATCTACTTGCACTTTGACGTGCTTTCGAACTGCTAGGTTGGCAGGAGCAGGGACCGAGCAATGGGAGCTCACCCCGTCGCGGGGATTCGAACTGCTGACCTTCTGATCAGCAAGTCCAAGGCTCTGTGGTTTAACCAACAGCGCCACCCACGTCCCCATTTAAATTAGTAAATAATAATAGAAAGGCAGGTGCAAGTCAAAGTCTGCAGTCTTAGAGGTGCTCAGTTGGGGTGAGTCCCATTGAAATCAATGATATATAGAATCAGGCTGCATTATACCAAGACAGGCCGCTGGTTCATCTACCTTTTTAATACCTACACTGACTGGCAGCAGTGTTCCAATATTTCAAGCTGGGGTCTCTCCCAGCCCTACCTGCAAATGGTACAGAATAAACGTGGGACCTTTTGCATGCAAAGCATGCACTCTGCTACTGAGCTTTGACCTTTCCCCAAAATGTCACCTAACGGTCACTGGAGAAATACAGTTCTACCCACAGCTAGGATCCCTACTGCTGTGTAAAAGTCTCATAAATGTGTAAGTCTTGCTGTGTATAAGTGTTTGTGCCACTACCATGCGCGTAACTGAGCATAACGTAACTCAGCATAACATAAGCAGCTCCAAGATTTGTCTTCTTTCCACTTTTTGGTTGAATGTGTCTCACTCAAAAGCAGACAGTTGCCAGAATTGCTGGTTATAAAGGAACAAATTGCAAAAAAAGCGAGCGCAAAGTCACACACGCACACCCCTTTTTTAAAAAAAACCAGCTCCCGTAAGTCAAAGAAAGGAAAATGGCACGGGAGAAATTGCAGCCATTTAAGCTTTGCATCCCCTGGAACTGTGTCAACCTGTTCAGAGTTGCATAATTACATGCCTTGCCTTTTTGCTGGCACCAGATTTGGGAGCACAGTGCTTTAGAGCAGACCCGCATTCAGGAAGTTGTTGTCTCTAATGCCAGAGAGCAGAAGCCAAACAGGCGAGCTGCTGTCTTGCTGCTTTATGCAGCTCCCTTGCCAGGAATGACCTTTTCTATTCTAAACAATCTTCGTTTCTTTTCCCTCTCCCTTTTTACAAATGCTTCCACGCACTCCATGACTTACTACAATGGTCTGCACTACCAATGCTTTGTGGAAGGTATAAATTAGGAATGAGCCTATTTCACCGCATTGCCTCCCATTCCTGTTCCGTGCATTCGCTCTGCTCCAGATTCCAATCCACCTGCCTTCTCATTTAATTTGGATAATTTATTTGGGAACCGATGCAGGTGCAATTTGCTACTGTTTTGTATTTGTCTATCTCTCTCCCACCGCCCCTTAGTTTTCTGGTTACTGGTATGCTCCAAAGCATATGCACACAGACTGACTCACACAGCACACAAAAAGGGATCTCTGTGCTGCAATTGTATGATCACACTGAGATTCTTTTCTTTCGCACTGTGATTAAAATAATGTACATTATGTCCTGGTGTTCACAGTTCCTGAAAACGCAGCAACACATGCCCTAGCGACATCTAGATTAGACTGGATTACTGCAATGACCTCTATATGGAACAACTTCTAAATAAAGTCTTCAGAAACTACAGTTTGGCCCAGAATGTGATAGCAGGGATTATAGTGGACAGTCACCATCACTCATGGGATCTTATTATAGCTGACCAGCAACACGTCTTTGTCTGCCTACTCCATGAGACGTCCGGAGGGTGGGAACATAAGAATGGGCCTTTTCTGTGGTGGTTCCCCATTTGTGGAATGCTCTCCCCAGGGAAGCTCCATATGCGTCAGGCAAAAATGTTCCTCTATAACCAGGGGGATACTGTAGATAGTCTTCACTCAGGTCCACATATGCAAATAAGGGATTGAAAGTGACATTCAGTGATTGGATAGTTACAGAAAGTTGTTACAGTTGCATTGTACTGGAGCTCTATATAAGCAGGCTGGCTGAACCCGTCAGTTCAGTTCAGTTCTGGCCTGTGAATAAACAAGAGCCATTTGAAGAATCGCTGTGTCGTCTGATATGTTTACCCACAACTTAACAGGTTCGTTCTGTATTTCAGATTCTTATTTTGTATTTTTATGCTGCCAACCACCCTGTGATCTTCAGATGAAGGGTGACGGTATATAAATTTAATAAATAAAAATAATAATAACAGCTGTGCTGCTTGCTAACTTGTTGCCAGGCAGTGCTTTTTTTTCCCCTGGGGGTGTTCAAGGATATTCAGTACATGCACCTTCTTTTCCTAGAAGAAAAGAAATGTTGCCAGGCACTAGACAAAGGGTTGGTTCTTAGGGTTTAAAGCCCTAACTTGATTGCTTGCGCCCTTCCATTCCAACCAGCTTGCTCAGCAAGATCTATTTGGGAAGTCTTTCTCTCTGCCCCACCTAAAGTGTGGAAGTGGTTGGGATGGGAAATAGGGAATTCTCAGTGGCTACACCATAGAACACTTTGCCCCGTGGAATTCAGGTGCCTTCATCCGTGATTGACTTTTGGTGGCTTGCGAAAACTATTTTTTAAAAAAATTCTTCTGGGGTTTAATTTTCCAGGATGAAATGGTTTTAAGGACAAAAGAAGAGCCCTTGCTGGATGAGACCAAAAGCCTATATACTCCAGCAGCGTGTTCTCACAGTGGTAAATCAGGTCTCTATAAGAAGCCTGCGTTCAGGAAAAATAACACAAGACCTCTCCCCTCTTGAAATTCCCAAGAGCTGGTATTCAAAGAGAACATAACCATTTGCATACCCTCCAACATTTCTCCAATGAAAATTGTTGTTGTTTAGTTGTTTAGTCGTGTCTGACTCTTCGTGACCCCATGGACCAGAGCACGCCAGGCACTCCTGTCTTCCACTGCCTCCCGCAGTTTGGTCAAACTCCTGCTGGTAGCTTCGAGAACACTATCCAACCATCTCGTCCTCTGCCGTCCCCTTCTCCTTGTGCCCTCCATCTTTCCCAACATCAGGGTCTTTTCCAGGGAGTCTTCTCTTCTCATGAGGTGGCCAAAGTATTGGAGCCTCGGCTTCAGGATCTGTCCTTCCAGTGAGCACTAAGGGCTGATTTCCTTCAGAATGGAGAGGTTTGATCTTCTTGTAGTCCATGGGACTCTCAAGAGTCTCCTCCAGCACCATAATTCAAAACACCCCACACATCTGATTGGGTTGCCCCAGCCACTCTGGGCAGCTTCCAACATATATAAAAACATAATAAAACATTAAACATTAAAAAAAAAACCTTCCCAATACAGGATTTCCTTCAGACAGCTCAGGTGTCAGATAACTCCACACCCTCTAACATTTATCCAATGAAAACAGGGATGTCCTAAGGAAAAGCGGGACATTCAGGAATAAAATCAAAAATCGGAATGGCTTCTCTAAATCAGGGTGTCCCTGGAAAATAGGGACACTTGGAGAGTCTGCCATTGTGGCTAGTAGTCATTCATACGTTTTTTGTGGAAATCTGTGTTTTTCTGATGTGTTTGTTCCTGCCCATGTTTGCCAATGTTGTTGTCAGACTTTTAATTTGTGGTTCTTATATTGTTGCTGTTGTGGTTGGATTTTGGTACAAGCAATTTTTTAAAAAAGTTATATAAGTCATAAAGAAAGAAACCATTAGAAAGGCATTGAGAGCTGTGAACAGAAAGCTGCAACAAACCATGCGTAGCCAGGGATTTCAACCAAGTCCAGAAAACAAAAGCAGAAGGCTGACAAGTTGGTGCTGCTCCAGAAACAAGGTCAGACAAGTCAGAAACAAACCCCAGACTCCAGAGAGAAATTCAGACGGGGATAATTTCATAAGAACCTTGTGTCAATAGCTCTGTGTCAACATATGAGGTTAATTGGCTTGCCGTTCCTGAATGGTAGGCTGGGACCCACCACTCAGCCTTGGGAGCCTTACAGGATGGGCAATTGCAACCAATATTAAGGCTCATGTGTCATTCACTGTTGCATGGAATTCTGATAGCCGCAGCTTGTCTTGCACTGGTTGGGAAACCTGCATTTGAGGAAATCACCCCTTCTACAATATTCAGGAGACTTGATTGTGTATCACTGTGAGGTCTGTGTGAACTGTAGGTGGGTTCCTACGAGGCAAGACACAGTGAGAACAGCAACAACCTTTATTGGACTAACAGAGCTGGACAACAGGGGCAAACCACTGCTTATATACATTTCTGAATGGGCCACTCCCACTCCCAACGTGATTGGCTGCCTAAACTTCCAAGCTGCAAATCATGACTCAGAGTTTAAGGGCCAATGGCAGAGGCCCAAATCCTGAAATGTTCTGTGATTGGGTATCAGAACACAGGGGCTGAGAATCCTTAGTTCAGACTCAAGCTCAGGCAAACACAGACCACTGAATACATAACACTGTGGTTCTTTGCTTACCTTGGCCTGCTTCTTTTTGCACATAAGAAAAACCTGCAGGATCAGGCCAGTGACTCAGCTAGTCCAGCATCTTGTTCTCACAGTGGCCAACCAGATGCCCGTGGGAACCCGACAATCAAGACATAAGAGGAACAGCACTTTCCCTGGGCTTTCCAGCAGCTGATGTTCATTCACACTGCCTTGCACACTGGAGGAAGAACATACCCATCAGAGTTAGTAGCCACTGATGGGCTTATCCTCTGTGCACCTTTGTTTCTGATTTCCCTCAGCCTTTGGGGGATTTTTCCTTTGACCTTCCTACCTGGCCCAAACCTCTGCCCTTCTTTCTATCCATTCACCAGTTTCCTGCCTGCATTTCTGTTGCACCCGAGCCCAGTCCTGCCTCCCCACAGTGGCTGTGTTTGATCTCTGAATACCAGTTTCTCAGGAATACACAAGCGGGTGAGTGCCTTTGCACCCCTGTCCTGCTTGCAGGCCTCCTATGGGCATTTAGTTGGCCGCTGTGAGAACAGGATACTAGACTAGATAGTCCTTTGGCCAGATCCAGCAGGGCTCCTCTTGTGTTCTGCATCTGAGCCTATTTGACGCTGATGCCCCTGAACTTGCACACGCCATTCACATCGCAGCAGCTGGAGGTACCAAAATGTTTGTCGCCATGGGAGGTCTCATTTCAGCTGAGCTCCGAAGCTACAGCATACTCATCACAGTGGTAAATCCAGCCTGCTTCCTGCAAATATATGTTTTACCCTGTGTTTTTAGCTCGCTTGCCATGCTGCATAACCGAGCATATCTTTATGAGAGGCTCCTTATTTGCTTAATCCTCTCCCTTTGATACTCCTTCTTTCTCTTGCTCTCCTTCTGTTCTATTAACCCACTTGCGCTACCAGCTGAGTCTCAGCATTTGACAACGAGAAACGGGTGTTTGCAAATACAATTTTTTCCCCTCAGCCCCAATCATCATAAAATTCCTCCATTGCCTTTTTCGCTTTGACATGCATTTTCACCTTAGAGAAGTCGCCATAGATATATATATGTATGTTTTGCTGGTATAGATGGATAATAAACTATTCTGACCTAGATTCTCCTCCTCCCCCAGTTTTTATAACGGAGCCCGTAAATGGATGTGACAAGATAATATTCTATGACTACAGCTTCCTTGACATCCGCTGTGCAAAATGCCTAAAATACCCACACTTGGACTGAACACTGATACCGGTGGATTGCAGACGGGAAGTAAATCTATCTTCCTTTTGTTTTTCTTTAATGTTATTGAGAGGATGGTGCGTGCATAGGAAGGCACCTGCTTCTTGCCATAGCTCAATTGAAAGGGCGAACAGTTGCAAAAGATGTATAATAGAACTAAATGACAGGGACCGTGCATCTCGAATTGCTGCGTGGAAGGAGGAATTTTAACAGGTATAGCTTTTCTTCATTTCTGGGAGGGAGGTCACACACATACAGGCACACACACACACACACACACGCAGAGTGTTTCCAACCATATTACTAGGGAGTAGGGATTGTGGGAAATTCAGCTCAGTTCCCTAGTCCATACTTTCCAAAACAATATGAATGAATGAATGTTTATTATTACAGTGGTACCTTGGGTTACATACGCTTCAGGTTACATACGCTTCACGTTACAGACTCCGCTAACCCAGAAATAATACCTCGGGTTAAGAACTTTGCTTCAGGATGAGAACAGAAATCGTGCTCCGGCGGCGCGGCAGCAGCATGAGGCTGCATTAGCTAAAGTGGTGCTTCAGGTTAAGAACAGTTTCAGGTTAAGAACAGACCTCCAGAACGAATTAAGTACGTAACCAGAGGTACCACTGTACAGCCAAACTGCCAGGGCTTTTTTTCAGCTGGAACTCACTGGAACTGAGTTCTGGCACCTCTATGTTGTGTTCTGGCAGCTCTGCAGTGTTGTGGTGCCATCCGCCTGCGAGGTGCGAGGTGCTGTATGATAAAGGCGTCGGGCGGTGTGGCGCTTGGGCTGCGCTGCGGAGGTGGCAGGGCGATTGTGGCAGCATAGTGGCGGTGGGCAGCAAAAGTTTTTATTTCTTCCCTGCGGCAGTGGGGTGAACGGGCGAAGTCCTCCCCCTAAAAGGAGCTCAACAACTTAGGGGGGGTGTTCCTCCCTAAAAAGAGGTCAACAAGTTCCTGTCCAAAATAACATGAGAACCATAACATAGCCATCCTCCAAAATCTGTACTTCTCTAAATTTTGCTGTGCAGCTCTCCAGCTAAGATACATGCACAAAAATGAATTAAAATATAGCTGCATATGTCAGTGAAAATAACATGCAAGGAGGCATTATATTAGGGCAAACTGCTCTGCAAAAAAAAATGTGTATATTGGGTAACATTGCATACAAGAAATAGGTATATTAGAAGAAATTCACATTAAAATGATTAATTTGCACAAGGCCTTCCCCATCACTCGACTTCAAAGCTTGGAAATTCTTTCACATGACAGACACTTTCCCCCCCCCTCCCATTTGTATACATGTAGTCACAACAGGACAATATATCTCTATACACACCAGGATGGGACACCAGACGGATGGGGATGAGCTGCTTGCACTTCTTCCCTCTCTTCATTGGGCCTGCGTAGACAGACAAGACATCTTATCTAGCAGCTTCCTGTCTATGGAATGCTCTCCCCAGAGAAGCCCACCTGGCCCCAACTTTGTCATTTCAGCAACATGCAAAGATTTTTGTTTTCCTGGGCATTTGTGTTGCACAAAGAATTGCGCAAACAATTGAGCAAACAATTAGAAGTTTTTACTCTTGATTGTGGTGCTGTGGGTTAAACCACAGAGCCTAGGGCTTGCCGATCAGAAGGTCGGCGGTTCGAATCCCTGCGACGGGGTGAGTTCCCGTTGTTCGGTCCCTGCTCCTGCCAACCTAGCAGTTCGAAAGCACGTCAAAGTGCAAGTAGATAAATAGGTACCACTCTGGTGGGAAGGTAAACGGTGTTTCCGTGCGCTGCTCTGGTTCACCAGAAGCGGCTTAGTCATGCTGGCCACATGACCCAGAAGCTGTACGCCGGCTCCCTCGGCCAATAAAGCGAGATGAGAGCTGCAACCCCAGAGTCGGTCACGACTGGACCTAATGGTCAGGGGTCCCTTTACCTTTACCTTTACCTATAGCAGGTTCACATATTTTCTGTTACAAGCTGCTAACCCTGATGGCTGTTTTCTACCTGCACTCACAGAAACAGTATGCTTCTTCATACTTGTTCCTTCAGCCGGCTGCGCTGCAGAGGCCACACACAGCCGGACCTTTTATGCATTCCTGCCTCACTGGCCATGGCTGTGGCCAATGCCCAGCCAGCCAGCCAGCAAAGGGACTCCTCAAGACTTATACCCTGATTGGCCCATTTGAACGCTCCTTACTGGCTGGGGGAAAACACCCCCATGGTCGCAACAGCTGAGGGAAATTCCCCATCGGTGAGCAACTATGCTGGTCTGGCTTGCTAGGAAGGTTGCGGAGGGTCTACAACAGAAAAGACCCTCTGCGGAGGGTGAGGGTCTACAACAGAAAAGACCAGGAAAGCGGTGGGCGCCTATTGTTGGAAACTGCAGGAGTTGAGAGGTTCTTCTTTCAGGCTTCTCATAGGTACCTGGTGAGAAGAGGATGCTTGCCCATATGTGCCACTGGCTTGATTCAGCAGGCTTAATCTTACTGAAAAATTATATTTTATTCCTGCAAATTGCTTTGGTTTGTCTGTTGTGGAAAGCAATCCAGAATTTCAATGAACTAAACTAACCAAACACATGGGCAATGGTGATTCTGGATGCCAAGGTAAAGGTACCCCTGACCGTTAGGTCCAGTCGCGGACGACTCTGGGGTTGCATGCTCATCTCGCTCTATAGGCCGAGGGAGCCGGTGTTTGTCCGCAGACAGCTTCCGGGTCATGTGGCCAGAATGACTAAGCCCCTTCTGGAGAGCCACAGCAGCGCATGGAAATGCCCTTTACCTTCCCGCCGGAGTGGTACCTATTTATCTACTTGCATTTTGACATGCTTTTGAACTGCTAGGTGGGCAGGAGCTGGGACCGAGCAACGGGAGCTCACCCCGTCGAGGGGATTCGAACCGCCAACCTTCTGATTGGCAAGCCCTAGGCTCTGTGGTTTAGACCACAGTGCCACCTGCGGCCCTTCCAGATGACAAGGTACCATTTCCCAAATTCCTTTTGCTCAGCAACTATCCAAGGTGTGGGAACCTTGCCTTTCTGGTCCCCCTCTCAACTGGAGAGAGATTGGAGTACCCATCGCTTGGCAAAATAACAAGCATGATACATGATAATAAGGCCTTTGTGCAATTAAGATCATTTGTTTGGAACCAGGGAATTTATTATCCTTCCCTTCATCTGAGCCGCACTTGCTTCCTCACCACTCAAAATGAGGTTACAATTCCTTAATCAGAGTAAACTAGCAAATGAAGCCAGTTGAGCTTTATTATATCCCTCCTTCCATATTTTTCTTTTTCATCCTCCGCCTGGCAACACTGACATAATTCCTGTCTTCCAAGCTGCAGAAGCTGTCACCGGGAAGGAACGGCCAGGGAAGAGGAATTAACTTTTTCAACCCATGCCTACGAAACCATATCTAGAGTTGTAGGATGAGGACAATAAATCCCATCTTATTATCTCACGCATGAAATGTAACTAGGCTAATGACCATATGGATCAGACTAATGCGAGCAGAGTTTAATTTAGTAAAGGCATGAATAAAATTGAAAATTCTTACTTAATTATCCAGCAAAGGAGCACATAATAGCACCGGGTGCAACAGGAGTCATCTTTTAAGCGGACTTCCTAACGAAATGAAGCCTAGGGGAGATGAAAGATATATTCCGCGCCATGTCTGCCTGCGCCTTTATAAATAAAATGCCTTTGAATTTGAAAAAGCTTTGGCACAGAGGTGTCCAGGAGGACATTTTGAAACTGGCCTAGCCAGGTTGTTTACCACCTGTCTCTTCTCTTTTTCTGCTTGTCCTCAAATTTAGGCAACAGGCCATTTTACATTTGCATATATTTAAATTCATTTGCATGTAAATGAAGAATGACAGGATCTTCTCCCAGCCTTCAGGGGGATGACCGTATTAACCTGGCTAAAGGTTCCCGACCACCACCAAAGTGGCTTAATTTATATGACAGTAGAGTTGACACTTGATTTGACTGAAGCATTATTTGGAAGTGGGTTTCGAGGTTCTTGCTTGGGTGACCTAGACAGGACACTTCGAACTCTCATGACACTTAGAACTCATGGTCATTCAATGATGCTGAATATTGGAAGGTTCAGGACAGAAAAAAGAAAACACTTCTTCATGCAACCCATTTTATATTTTTATGTTGTGAACCACCCTGTGATCTTTGGAAGAAGGGCAGTATACAAATAGAATGCATAATAAAATAAATAACAGCTCATAGTTAAACTACAGTATAGAACTGTGTCCCTCAAGAGGCAGTGATAGCCACCAACCTAGATGGTTTTGAAAGAGGATTAGACAAATTCATGGAGGACAGGACCATGATGGTGATGCTCTGCCTCCACAGTTGGAGTGCTTCTGAATATTCAGTGCTTCCGAATACCTGTTGCTGGGTAACCACAGGAGGGAAGAGGGCTCTTGAACTTGAATCCTGTTTGTGGGCTTCCCACAAGCATCTGTTGGATCAGATGGGCCACTGGCAGTGAAATATCTGGATGTAGGATTAGAAGCCAGTTGCCCCAAGAAATACTCTGTTTGACTTATATGTTTATTAGTATAAAATGGCACAAAACCTGTTCAGAATTGCTTCTCCTACTGTGTAAATCATGAGTGGGAGCATTAAGCCCAGGGGCCAAATGCAGTCCGTCAGGGTTTTCTATTGGGCCCCCAAGTGTCTCACCATCCATACCCACTTCAGACAGTGTGATAAATAACAGTGTTTGGTGGAAGATGAACTGCAGCAGAACAGAAACACTGCTGCATGCAGGGCGTATGGGAAGGCAGGGATGGAAAGCAATGCCTCCTTGCATCCCTAGAAAGCATACAGGCCACCTAGTCACAGTCCTCCCCACTACGGTGAGATATATCACATTTATATTTAAGCAGTTTTAATAATTGCTAGATTTGCACCTATATAAATTAGCATCTGTGTCCTCTTGTGTCCTCTCTCTCTCTCTCTAGGTGATGTGTGGACACCCTACTCCACACCTGAATTTCAGAGCAACCCATGTCACCCACATGCTAACATTTATTTATAGAACCTCAAGGGTTGGCTGGGGAGGAAGTGCAGCCAGGCTGAAGTTCATTGAAACTCTACGTTTTGTCTTCTCTGCTATGCATGCATAAGTAATTACTGTGTGAATACAGATTAAGGCCTTTGCAAATTCAAGGATTATCAAAGCACTGGATCTTTTTTCAACTCGGCATTTGTCGAGAAGAAAAGAGCAATTCCTCCTAAAGCCCTACGATAAACTTTCTACAGGATTAAATAAGCAGGATCCTAAAACAAGGTCAGGGTCATGGGGAAGGTGGTCTCTAGTCGAGAAAAAAAAACATATTTTGGCTTCAAGGAAGAAATTCACATCATCCTTTTTTACAAAAAGTTTGCACTGGTGCAAACAGACCTTCAGGTACAGAATTTGTTGGGTATCTCTCACTTCTGCAGGAATGGGGACATTGGTCAAGTCTGGACATAAGGAACAGCAAAGTGCCACATTGTCTAAATTTAATTGCTTGGTGACAAGTGATAGTAGCATTTGTTGGGAAAAAGCACCAAGGCAAAAGCCAGCTCCAGATGGCTGGAATGCAAAACAGGATGTTATGTTTTGCAGATGTACTGTTGGGGAAAAGGTGGAGCCTATTCTCTGTACTGAGCACCGGATGTTAGCTCAGTGTGTCATCTGACCTGTGCTGGGAGTACAGGGGAGGAGTTGTGACTCTTCAAATGGAGACTGAAGGGTGCAGTCACATTTCTATGTACTGTTGAGTGACAGGAATAAAACATGTAGAAAGGACTCCTGTCTGTCTCATTTCTCCTCCCTGGGAGAATGCAGGGAGGGAGAGAGAAGCAGAGAAGCAGAGGGTGTGTTCTATCTCACGACTAATGAGAAGAATCGCCGGGTTTGTTTACCTAGCCTGCCGGAGGTCGCAGACGGACGGTAAACACAGTATCTCGCTCAATTGCCTCGGGGGAGGCCAGGTACCTCTGACTGTGAGCCGAAGATACTAACAGCATTCAGATGCTCCTTGCAGACTTCACCTGAGCCATGCTTGCCTCCCCACCACTCAAAATGAGGTTACCATTCCTTAATCAGAGTAAACTAGCAAATGTAGGGTTGTCATACGTCCTGAATTTCCTGGACATAGCTGGGATTTGGCCATCAGAAACAGTGTCCGAGCGGAAATCACTGAAATGTCCGGGAAAGTCCGGACGTACAGCAATTTCCTTTCCCCCCTTAAAAGTAGCTCAACAACTTTGGGCAAAACAAACGCTCAACCCTAGCAAATGAAGCCAGTTGAAGTTTATTATATCCATTCCTGCCCTCACTCTACCTGGTCCACAGTACAGCACCACAAATCCAGTTCAGAGTGAGAGCATGAGCACTGCCCTCACTCTGAATAGGTGGACACTTTCCCCTCTGTTCATGTCTCTCTGAACTGATGAAAGTGGGTGTTTATCACTGTTTGGAAAGCCTTCCTGGAAGGTGGCTAAACCCAAATGTGAATTGACCGTTACACATCTAACACCGTAGGCAGCTATTTCTTAGCTGTCTCACATCCCCTCTCAAGCAACATATTTCAGTCATGCCATTTTACACATTCAGCTACCAGTCATCAGGTGTCAAGCGAACATGAAATGTGCAAGCATGGGCGAATCAAGCTTTGGGATGTTTGCAAAGGGTTACATCTTCTCTGACTGTGTTTGGAAATCTCTATTCTCTAATACAGAGGGGAATTTTTCTTTCACCGTACTGCCCAATGTCCTGGGGATCTTGATAGTGCATGAGATCTTTACTTCAAACACTTCAGAATAATTACGCTTATCAATGACCTTGACTAAGAAGGTTAGATCCTTTTCACTCATCTCCTGGTTGAGTGTTATCTTTTTCATGCAGCTTACATTAGCACTCAAGTAATCCATACAGTGTAATTAGCATGGAGTGGCCATAGGTTTTATATCCAGAAGGGGGAGAGAAAAAATAGAGGTGTGATTTCTCTAGTGTGTTTTGTTTGACTATCGGCTAATTGACTCCGGTTCCATCATCAACACCACATATAGATTACAACAAAGGCAGGACAGATGATAATACATGCAAAACACCCAGGGTAGTACTCTATTGTTTGGCACTATCAATACTAATACGAACTAATTTGCTCACCAAACCTTAACTTCAGGGCTTTGCTTTCCTCTGCTACAAAGGCTCCATAAATGAAGGGTATTAAGGAGATCAGACCTCAGGGAGGACTAGATTGGGGAGCCTGTAAAATCTGTAAAGATGCCAGTTAAACCATCTGTTAATAATGCTACTGCAATTTATTATATTCCAGGCCTGGAAATGCAAGAAACTTGGAGTTGAAAGAGCTTTGCCATCTAAACTAGCAGGTGTGGCATTTCAGATTCCATTTGTCTGTTGACAGCCGGGAGTGGGGTGGTGGTTTAGGAAGGGGGGCAAGACTCAGCAATGTCCCACTCTTGGATTAATTCCATTATATTTCAAATAGTGCAGCAAACACACAGACCCAAACATACACACATCAATATACTTTAAGAGCTTGAGCTGTGTTTATTTTCTTTATTATGCATTCATACAACTACAGCCAATGTTATCAACAGGGAAAGCGGGCATCCTTTCTAAAGTAAAAAGTACATTGATTGTTCCACTCATTTTTGCATCCGACCCTGTCGTCCACCGGCATGTGGCCCCCAGAAAGTTGGCCAGAAGGAAATGCGGCCCATGCAAAAAGGTTTATCAGCCTTTTCAATGGATTTGCTGTACTTTCAGCATGCGCATCAAGCGCACAACAAAGCTCACCAAAGTGTGCATAACGTGAGTTAAATACTCAGTGAATGAGCAGACTACAAAGATAGAAGATCCAGAGAAACACACACACACACACCCGTCCTCCCTAAGGGGTGTCCTTGCTGTAAAACAGTGGTTCTCACCCTGTGGGTCCCCAGATATTGTTGGACTACAACTCCCATCATTCCTGAGCTCTGGCCTTGCTAGCTAGGGATGGTGGGAGTTGTAGTCCAACAACATCTGGGGACCCACAGGTTGAGAACCGCTGCTGTAAGAGAACTGCATGCAGTAAGCAAAGGAGTGGAAATGGAGGGGATGAGTAGGGAAGACTCCTTGCCTTTATTTTCCTATTGCCTCCTGAAACTAGACCTAGGCACCCGGAGCGGTTTGCACCCGGAGGGCTGGGTGAGCATCCCCCAGGGGGTGAGCAGCATCCCACGGGGGCAGGGGGTGCCACATGTGGCGAGCAGTGTCCCACAGGGGGTACTGCGGCCCAGGGGGATGCCACGAGCAGTGAGTAGCGGCCCAGGGGGGCGGCACGGCAATGTCACCCCCTCTCAGGAATGGCACCCGGGGCAGACTGTACCCACTGCACCCACCTTCTTCCGCCACTGGACCTAGCAGAGCCAGGTTCTTTGCACAGGAAGTTCTGGCTGCATTAAAAAGAGCCTGCGGTCCCACCTCAGTCACTTGGCTGTGCCTGCTGTTACAGTGAACACCTTTTGGCTCTTCTTTTGCTTGAGATAAGATTAGGACAGAAGCCCTTGCCTTTGAAGGTGTTCTGGCTTCAGCCGAGCCCAATATTCACAGCTTCAGTGTTCAATGGGTCAAGTGAGTGAAAACCTTCCGTCTTTTTAAAAAGTTTATCCAATTCTTCAAAACGTTAGGAAAACAAACAACGAAAACATGCCATGCCAACTAATCTTACCAGGACATTCAGCTTGGACATATATAGAAATTGCAGAGTATTCATTTCTCATATCAATATGATAATTCACTAGCCAAGATATACCCACTCCATAGCATGGTGTGGGTCATTGGGTGCTTTATTATTTCCATTAATAAAGCTGATAAATGGCTACCATTCAGTGTCAAGCTGATCACGAGCCGTCCCTGAGTTAGCCCACCCATGGGAGGCAGCTGAAGGACTCTCCTCAGCCTTGAAAGCTGCTCCATCGCCAAACTTGCATGAACCAGCCAAAGTCAGCTTCCTGACCAGATGGAAGGGCAGTGGTTGTGGGATATTTAAAGTGCAGTCAAACCAGTGATTCATATATTGCTAGATAGGCACATGATGGGAGCTGAAGCTCAGAGTTTTCCTGTATGTTTGCAAGAGAGAACTCTGTGAAAAACACTCCCACAGTGCCCTGACATTCTCCTACCTGCCTGGGCACATCCTTTCTTTCTACTTTTCCATCTTCATCACCAAGCCAGAAATGTGAAAACATCTGCTACATCTGAGCATCAATGCTCAGACACCATTTTAAGCCTGTCTGAACAAAGCTGCTGTGTCTGTTACTCTTTGACAAGTATTCTGAGTGAGTAAAGACCTGATGGCTTATGGGAGGCCACTGTGAGAACAGGATGCTGGACTTGATGTGCCTTTAGCTGGATCCCACAGGAATCTTATGTTCACAGAACTCACAGTATGATGCCTGGATCCAAACCCTTTCCAGTAAAATAAAAGCAGCCGCTTGTGACTTAAAGCAGTATCTTGTGACTTAAGACCTAAGTTAGAAGCAGAGGAAAACATGGGACACTTTAAACAGATTTGCCTGAATAAAAAGATTCCCTGTTTATCAAAGATGATGGCATCAATCTTATTTAATTCTTAAAGACAGTGGAGGATTTGTCTCCTTCCGTGGCCCTTTCCTCAGATCCCATAGGCTGCTGATTCATCATGAAATTTTCACTATTTATGGGGCAACGCTATGTTCTTTCCTGAAGGCTAAACATGAATGCATCCCACTGAAGTCCTTTTAATTACATTAAAATGTATGTGCATAAAACCAAAGGGGCCAGCATAATTCCTTTTAGTTCCCAGAGGCCGAGTTGCATAACATTGAGGCAGTGAAAAGTCTTTAAGTGTGGGGATTTATGCACATCAGAAGGAAGAATGAGATTAAAGACCATTTCCTCTCCTAGTCACCTACAGTTAATGAAGAATAGCCATCGGAAAGTGAAAATTCTGGGGCCACTACTGCGGCTGACTACCCAAGTATAGAAGCAACCATATATGGACTGTGTCTGTGTTCCTTCAGAATTGGGAACAGAGGCCTGAGAGTCTGTTTACATACATCACATGGATGGAATGCAGACTCAGAAGCCCAGATTGGATGAACATAAAGAAGAAAGGAGGTTGTTGCATTTAGCTGAAAGCCAATGGAGAATTGGAGGAGAACAGGATCATATCAGCATCTTACCTACTGCACCAAATTAACATTTCTGATTCTGAGAACACAGTCATTGTGCTACTACACAAACTGCTATCCATTATTATCTCCGTAGATCATAGGAACATACAGTTCACTATTGTCTACACTGGCAGTGGCTCCCTGGAATATCAGACAGGGGTTCCTCCCAGCCCAACTTGGAGATGCCAGGGATATGACCTGGGGCCTTCTGCATGCAAAGCAGATTGCTCCACCACAAGGCTACAGCCCTTACCCACCGAGTCTATGATTAGTTTATGACTTGGCTATTCAAAGCTGAAAAAATGGTGGATGGAGCTTGGAATTGTCCAAGCAACATGTCTACCAGGCTTGTTGTTGTTTAGTCGTTTAGTAGTGTCTGACTCTTTGTGATCCCATGGACCAGAGCACGCCAGGCACTCCTGTCTTCCACTGCCTCCCGCAGTTTGGTCAAACTCATGCTGGTAGCTTCGAGAACACTGTCCAACCATCTCGTCCTCTGTCGTCCCCTTCTCCTTGTGCCCTCAGTCTTCCCCAACATCAGGGTCTTTTGTGGGAGCCATGAAGTCATGGCAAAGGCTTGTAGCGCCACCTGGTGCCTCGCTGACCTCGGTGACCTGCATGTCCGTGCCTTGCAGTGTATTAAGTGCATAACCTTATATGGAGTTGTATTTCCTCTGGGCAGAATTACCTTATATGGCGATGGGTGGGTTAAAGCCATGACCGGATGTAGGTGACGTGAGACATTGGCAAACGGCCATGCGACAGGAGAGAACAAAGGATAATAAAAGATACCGGAGAGGAGAGAAGTTCGAAAGGAGCTGCTCATCCCATCCTGAAAATATTGCTGGCTCTCTGTGTCTTTTTTCAAATGCTAAACCGCCATTTGTGATGGCTGGCTTCCGTCAGTCTTTTCTACATCTACCAGGCTTACTTGCTATTTAATCATGGCATCCTAATCTGTCTCTGGTCTCAATTTGGCATGTCCTCCCTACAGCCAGTACTCACCTTGCTGGAGTCTGGTGGTTACTGCTTTCTGATGGTTGTTCCCCACCCTTCTCCATTAGCATCAAAACAATGAGATCAGGTGCAGGGTTTGGCCATGTGGTTACTTCCTGCACCCGATCGTCTGTTACATTGTCCGTTAATATCGGAGATATTTATTTTAACGAGCTGCAAAACAGCACAAAGTTACATTTTATATATGCCTCGCATAGTTCAGCCTGGTGTGTTATGCCCTCGTCCAGGATTCACTATGGCTTTGATCACTGTCATCAGCTCCGTATCAGATGAACCAAGACCAAATCTCTGGGTTTGGGGTCAGCACACAGAGGTTCCAAAATGACAGCTAAGAGATGTCAGATTTAGTACAAGAAAACGCTCCCACACCTTCATTTATCGTGGAAATGGAAATATTTTGACAGTCAGTTCTTTGGATCACTGAAACACAGTGCTTGAAGAAATTGCATCTGCCAAGTTCTCCATCTACACAAATGCAAGAGACAGAGAGACCTCTGTCCTCTTGTTAGATGCACTTATATTTATTTTTATTTGTGTATTTATTACATTTATGTCCTGTCTTGTCACTAAAATTATGGACTAGGTGGCAATGAAATATGAAATAAAATGCCAAACCATCAAATACATAAAAACAAGGCAGGGAAACATACAAATAAAATCAATGAAACTGATAAGAAACAAACAGTTAAAGTAATTGTGGCGTATTTGCAACAGCCATCAGAAGTTGCTTATGGCCAAAGGCCTGTTAGGATAAGACAACAACAATATATGGAGAGCCACAAGTTCATTCTCCCTGCTGTTGTTCTTTCTTTCTATTTCTATATTTACCGTAATTATTATTATTTTTTATTAAAGATTTTGTTGATTTACAAAAGTGTGCAATGTCTCTCTCTCGTGTCCCCCCCCCCCCATGTAACATTTTTACAAATCATTTTCATTTGTTGAGACATTAGGAAGAAAAGGAGGAAAGAAGTGTGGGGGAGAGATGGGGGGTCAGGGGGCGATGTTTCTATTTCACTTACTATATGTAGGGTTTGGTGTCAGCGTTGCTCGTGCAGGTTCTCTGCTGTTCATTTGTGTTCCTTTGATGATGAGAGAGGTTGGGGTTGGCCTAGGGTGTGGTTATTCATTTGTGGTTGGCTGTGGTGGTCTTTGTTTTCATGTGTGAGTGGGGTGGGTGTTTTGGATCAGGTTAGCCATATTGATTTGTATGCTGTTGGTGGATTTTGAGATGTGGAATGAAATACTTTGGGTCCCTCATATTGGAGAGATCTGCAAGGATGTCATTGATTCTTGATTGGGAAGAAATACCAGTGGATTTCACAGAATCACAGTCACAGAATTGTAGATTTGGAAGGGACCACAAGGATCGTCTAGTCCAACCCCCTGCAGTACAGGAATCTTTTACCCAATATGGGACTCAAACCCACAACCACGAGATTAAGAGTCTCAAGCTCTACCAACTGAACTATCCCTCAGGGCATGACCATCATTACTTTTCATAGAATCTTAGATTTGGAAGGGACCTAAGGGTCATCTAGTCCAACCCCTTGCAATGCCAGAATCTCAGCTAAAGCATCCATGACAGATGGCCATCCAACCTCTGCTTAAAAACCTCCAAGGAAGGAGAGTCCACGACCTCCCAAGGGAGACTGTTCCACTGTCAAACAGCTCTCACTGTCATAAAGTTTTTCCTTATGTTTAGTCAGAATTTCCTTTCTTGTAACTTGAAGCCTCAAGTCCCAGCCTCCAGAGCAGGAGAAAACAAGCATGTTCCCCCTTCCATGTGACAGCCCTTGAGGTATTTGAAGATGGCTATCATATTTCAGTCTCCTCCTTTCCAAGCTAAACATACCCAGCTCCTTCAAGCGCTCCTCATAAGGCTAAGTTTCCAAACCCTCAGTTGTCTTGGTTGCCCTTTTCGTCAAACTGTCCTTCAAAATCAAGGCAACATGTGTAAAGTAGGCATGAACTCATGTGAAATAAAAGCCAGAAGACACTCAGTATTTGTTCCTGAGTCGTCTGTCACTTTGTAAGAGCACAACAGCCCTCCTTGTGCTTGTGTCAGGGACTCCTTGTGCGTGTGTCAGGGACTGGACATTGGAGGAGGAATGGTAGAGACTGCCTCCCCCTTCTCCTGAACCTTCCCGAGCAGGGGAGGACAGTATAGATTTACAACAGTGGTTTGCAGAGGATCTCAGTTCCGAGAGAGAAGTGGGGCAAAGCTGGGGAATAATGGGAGAAGCAGAGCAGGAACAGCTGGCAGACATGTTGTCACTAGACCCCCCTTCTCCCAGAACCTGGCAAGCAATGAAAGTAGGAGAGCAGAGGGCTAAGAGACAATTGGCCCTAGGCAGCCACTGTAAGGGGGGCGGAGCTGTTGACAACTGAGAAGGGAAGGGGGGAGGAGATTACCAGGAGCAACGCCATTGCCAAAGAGGCTGCATTTCTACGCCTCTCTCTGTGAATACAGTGGTACCTCTGGTTGCGAACGGGACCCATTCCAGAGCCCCGTTCACAACATGAGCAGAATGCAACCCACATCTGCGCGTGTGCGGGTCACAATTCGCTGCTTCTGCACATGCGTGTGACGTCATTTTGTGCGTCTGCGCATGCACGAGCGACGAAACCCGGAACTAACCCTTTCTGGTACTCCCGGGTCGCCACGGGACGCAACCTGAAAATGCGCAACCTGAAGCAAACGTAACAAGAGGTATGACTGTACTGAATAAAACACATTGGTAAGGGATCTTGTCTTTCCATTACTGGCAGCCTGCCGTAAGGGAGGGGGATCGGATCCCCTGAAGCCTGACAGGGTGTGTGGCAGTGAGTGGCCACCAGCTGCACACGGATGAGCACCAGTGCACAGTGGCACACAGTGGCAGACAGGCATGAGCCAGTAAGGTGGCGGGCAAGCAAATGACATCGGTGGCAAGAGAGGGGCAGTTGTGAGGAGGCAAGCGGTGGCGGCGGCAGCAGATGGAGGTGGGAGGATGTTCCGATTCCTTCTTGGGAAATGTTGGAGCATATGCAAAGGAGAACGGGGACAGACTGCAGTTTAGCCTTGCCCTCTCTGCTGTAGCTTGATGGAATGGTTGCTGTCCTGTTACAGGTGATGGAGGTGAATGCCTGGCCTCTCAAGCTTGGTGATGATGGAGGCTCTACATCTCTTCCATCAACGGGTGTGTATACACACACACACCATTGTGATCACTGCACTCTTTGCTTGTCTCTTTTCTCTGTAACATGCTAAAAAAAAAAGTGGGGGATTAGAGCAGGGGTCAGCAAACTTTTTCAGCAGGGGGCCGGTCCACTGTCCTTCAGACCTTGTGGGGGGCCGGACTATATTTTAGAAAAATAAGATGAACGAATTCCTATACCCCACAAATAACCCAGAGATGCATTTTAAATAAAAGGACACATTCTACTCATGTAAAAACACCAGGCAGGCCCCATAAATAACCCAGAGATGCATTTTAAATAAAAGGACACATTCTACTCATGTAAAAACACGTTGATTCCTGGACCATCCGCAGGCTGGATTTAGAAGACGATTGGGCCAGATCCAGCCCCTGGGCCTTAGTTTGCCTACCCATGGATTAGGGAGATGAAGAAATCAGGCACCACATTCATGTGCAAATCCCAATGTGCTGGCATTTCCTTCCAATAGGAGTTTGGGCCTCTGAGATGGGTAAAATCATATGCAACTGCTGATCCACATTTCAAGTTGTCATTCAGGCAAAGGATTAGGGCAGTGGATTCCCCACCAGGCTGTAAACGTAGCTGGATTTGCCCACATGGGAGGAACACCGAAGAGAAAGATGCAAACGAAGGATATATCCAGAAGGCAAAGATATTTCGCCTCCACATATGACTAAAGAATAACATTAAACATGAAGCGTGCAATGATTTCTTCCAGGATTTGCAAACAGCCTCAGCGGCATTTTTCTCAAGAATTTCTGCGGCTTCATGGAGAACTCCCGAGTCAGTGTTGTAGGCCTTGCAGCCATGGGGGGGGCTCTCCTTTTTGCTTTTCAATTATTCCCCCCGTGTACATAGCTAGTTGGATTCTGTTTATCACTTTGGTACCTACTACTAATCCCCATAGGCAGAGTAAGTGGGATCTTATCTTTCAGTGTTTTATTAGACTCAGCTTTTGGTCTCCTCAAGGAATATATAATGAAATGACACCCTGCTCTGCCTATATAGATTGCTGAATTACAGGAAGACCTGCCACTGTTATGTCAATTTGACTCTGAGCTCACTTGTCCCAAAGGCACAGAGGGACAAAAAGAAAAGAAAAAATAGGTGTAATGGATCAGAAGGGAAACAGAACATACCATGGCTAAACAGCTATTCCCCTCCACAAAGACTTCAATGTGTTTTATACCTCTTTTTTGAGTAGGGATGAGACAGAGAGTTGATTTTGTTAACATTTAAAGATGAACCTACCTAATTCACACTTTTACAAAGCCACACAAGAGCTGTCACAATTCCTCCAACTTTTTTGCAATGTAATGTGTACAAAAATGTATGTACTAGAGGTTGTTGTTGTTTAGTCGTTTAGTCGTGTCCGACTCTTCGTGACTCCATGGACCAGAGCACGCCAGGCACTCCTATCTTCCACTGCCTACCGCAGTTTGGTCAGACTCATGTTTGTAGCTTCGAGAACGCTGTCTAACCATCTTGTCCTCTGTCGTCCCCTTCTCCTTGTGCCCTCCATCTTTCCCAACATCAGGGTCTTTTCCAGGGAGTCTTCTCTTCTCATGAGGTGGCCAAAGTATTGGAGCCTCAGCTTCAGGATCTGTCCTTCCAGTGAGCACTCAGGGCTGATTTCCTTAAGAATGGATACGTTTGATCTTCTTGCAGTCCATGGGACTCTCAAGAGTCTCCTCCAGCACCACAGTTCAAAAGCATCAATTCTTCGGTGATCAGCCTTCTAGAGGTATGTTTGTGTAAAAGTGTATATATTTAGTGAAAATAACATGCAAATCTGCATTACGTCGGGGAAAATCCCTTGCAAGAAATGTATGTCTTAGGCAAAACTGCATACAAAAATGTGAATTTTAGGAGAAGTTTGCACTAAAATCCTGGTGAACTTTTTTGATGACTCGAATGAATGAAGCTGATTAGCTAAACCCATTTCATTATGGCTTTAGACCTGGGCTTGGTACCAAAATGGCTTTGGTCACCCTGACTGATGAACTTTATGCAGGAAAGGGACAAGGGAAGAATGACCCTGTTGGATCTCCATGATTTCTCCATGGTATTTGAAACCATTTGGTTCTGTGGCTTGGGAGCTGGAGATACCATAGTGCGTCCATTCTCGCCTGAGGGACGGATACCAGAGAGTAACATCGTGAGATGTCTGCTTATCTTCAGGCCCTGGTTGAAAGCATCAAGGGGTGGAGCTTCCCTGATCTCCCATGTACCCCAAAGTGAGCTTCATGGAAGAAAACTAGGATATAAATATAACAAAGACATACATTCCTGCAAGCACTGCATGTTATAGTAGTTAGAAAACGGGACAGCAAGTTTGAATGACAGCAGCCATTTTTGAGTAGTAGCACACCTTGTGGTTTTGGTCACAAGTTCGCGGTCACTCTTTTTGAGGGAACTTAGCAACCAGAGCAGTGTTCATCCATATTAATCTGACGTTGTCCATTTCTTACAAGAAGGTGGTTCTCTTCCTCCGCCACCGCTGCCTCAAGGAAAAAAAGATTCCTTAGACAGAAAAACCTGTTGGAAGCCCAGACCTTTCATCTCGAGAAAGGATTACAGCCTGAACCAAACAGTTTTTTTTTCAAGGGACCCCTGACCATTAGGTCCAGTTGTGACCGTCTCTGGGGTTGTGGCGCTCATCTCGCTTTATTGGCCGAGGGAGCCGGCATACAGCTTCCGGGTCATGTGGCCAGCATGACTAAGCCTCTTCTGGCGAACCAGAGCAGCACACAGAAATGCCGTTTACCTTCCCGCTGGAGCGGTACCTATTTATCTACTTACACTTTGACGTGCTTTTGAACTGCTAGGTTGGCAGGAGCAGGGACCGAGCAACGGGAGCTCACCCTGTCACAGGGATTCAAACCGCCAACCTTCTGATCGGCAAGTCCTAGGGTCTGTGGTTTAACCCACAGCGCCACCAGCGTCCCGAACCAAACAGTAAAGCAACAATTAAATATAAAACCTCAGCATTTTTAAGAACAAAATTAAGGATATCTCACATTGACTCAGGCACCACAAAGATGGGGAACTGAAAGCTAAGGCCTTAACAGATGTGGCCCATGATCAGTAACGATAATAGGAAACGTCACAAATTGTTGCTTCTTTACAATTTACCCTCCGTGCCCCAACATTTCAGGCCCAAATCCAGATGGGAAGCAAGGAGTGACTGAGAGCAGCAAAAATGTCCCACGTTGTCAAGATCCTGTATTGCCTTATGAAGCACCTGAGTCCTAATGTACTACTAGAGGAATTCTCCTATGATTTCGCCCAAGTCCATTTGTCGCTTACGTTGTGACCTTGACATTGTTTAGCCTTGCTTTTCGACCTCTGCCTCTGCTTCTGTCGAAAGATGTCCCATCCTACCCCTTCCTTGAAAAAGCGAAGCATTCCATCTGTGGCTACTGCAGCCTATTTCCTTATTCCAAGATCAGACCTGCCAAATGAACTCTTCTCAACAAGGCAGGAGTGGGCAAGCACAAGCAAGAGATATATTCTTCAGAAGGCATTTGCTCACTGAACCAGGAATGGCTGCTGAAGTTTGGGAGTGAAATCCATCTTCCACTTGCCAGTGATTATAGCGAAAGCCCCCTACAGTCCCGGGTATGAAACAATAAAGTGGTTTTCCCCTTCAGCAGCCCCCTGCCCGCTTCCTCTGCTACAAAGGTAAGTATTACATTAAGTCTCCAGACACTTACAAGCCTCTGATTCCGGACTGACATATGGCTTAATTATATACTGTTTTGCACTCCCTGCGTCCCTGAGTGGAAGGAAGTTCCAAAGAAGCATTGAATGGAAAGACTCCTGTAGGATTTGTAGCGTTTTGTTATATCTATTTGTTCAGGGTTGTATATGGCGTGTTTTATAACAAACAAACAGAACAGGGTGGGAAACACAGCAAGTGCACAAACTAGCTGTGTTAGGGCCAATCCACATTAGGTTTTTGTAAATGAATACATAAATGGTCAACTTTGGACCCTATCAAACAACCCCAAGGCTAGAGGACTATAGGCTTCAGATATATGGTTCTGGCCACACCCAGAAAGAAAGTACATTCAATGAGGTACTGAGCTGTGAAGTATCTCACCAATCGGGTGGGGAGAAATTTGATTCATTTTGTAATTAAAGGTGAACTTTCTGAAACAACAGGCAAACTGAAGCACAGTGATTCTTCGAAATTCATACTTTTCTGAATTCAGCTACACCAACTGATGTGTACGAAGCTGCGTATACGAAGTTAAAGTGCACATACAAATGTATGCATTAGAGAAATCTACAAAAATGCAAACACAACACGCTGGCTAATAACTGTTAGTGAATATATAATCGGTTATGATGTCATAACCAATTACAATGGTACCTCGGGTTACAGATGCTTCAGGTTACATAAGCTTCAGGTTACAGACTCCGCTAACCCAGAAATAGTACCTCGGGTTAAGAACTTTGCTTCAGGATGAGAACAGAAATCACACGGCAGCAGCAGGAGGCCCCATTAACTAAAGTGGCACTTCAGGTTAAGAACAGTTTCAGGTTAAGAACGGACCTCCAGAACGAATTAAGTTCTTAACCCGAGGTACCACTGTATATATTCACTAACAGTTATTAGCCAGCAAGTTGCTTTTGCATTTTTGTAGATTGTTACATTTGGCAACACAGAGGTTTGTGTTTGCATTAGAGAAATAGCATTCAAACATGCATGGTGTTAGTGGGAACTGCTTTGCAAAAATGTGCGCATTAAGCAAAATTGTACACGAGAAAGGCTGTAGGAGGAATTGGCACTAGAATGCTGATGGGCCTTCATAAGGATATTTATATATATAACAGATGCAGAAATGTGGAGAAGCAAACGTAATACTGGGAGAAATGAGAAACTGAGAGAAACCAAAATTGACATATTTACTCATCCTGATTGGAAAGTGGACAGATTTCTGCATATACAGTACGAGTGGGAACCTACAATAAAATGCTGCAGCGTAAATTGCTCCTTGTCAAGGATATGAGCAATTCCCCAACAGTCAGTATTCCATGGCTACTGACCCCAACTCACCTGCATAGAATCCCCCTTAACTAGGGCTGCCATACGTCTGCGAATTGGACTAGGAAACGGCATCCAGGCAGATTTTCGGCAAATTGGCAAAAATGTCCTGGAAAAGCCATGTATGGCAGGGTGTGTGTGTGTGTGTGTGTGTGTTAATACAGTGGTACCTCAGGTTAAGTACCCGTACTTAATTCATTCCAGAGGTCCGTTCTTAACCTGAAACTGTTCTTAACCTGAAGCACCACTTTAGCTAACGGGGCCTCCTGCTGCCGCCGCACGATTTCTGTTCTCATCCTGAAACAAAGTTCTTAACCCAAGGTACTATTTCTGGGTTAGCGGAGTCTGTAACCTGAAGCGTATGTAACCTGAAGCGTATGTAACCCGAGGTGCCACTGTGTGTGTGTGTGTGTGTGTGTGTATATATATATATATTCATTTAAAAATTCAAAAAAAAGGTCAAAAGCTCAACAGCTTTGAACCACCCACCCCCTTTGTCCGGATTTTCACTTTGGGGAATATGGCAACCCTCCCCTTAACGATTTCTTGTAGTTCCCCAGGCCAGATGATACTGCTGTCTTTTGTGTACTTCTTTGGCTATATGAGCAATACTTACAGCCTGAACATTGGGAACAGGATGGTAAACCTACCTTTGAAAAATTCTGCTAAAATTGGAGACAACCAGCTTTTAATACAGGAGCTACAGTCACTGGGTTTTCCCCCCATTTTCTTTTAATGGTATCATAATGACATCTCAAATACCTACACAGACATGGTTACTAATAAATATCTGCTTTGTTGTATCTTGCAAGCACTTGAGTTTTCTGGGTGTTTATGATAAAGCAGTTGACATATTTTTAAAGCATTTTATCACCAGGAAACATTTCCATATACTTTTTTACCTTAAAAGCATTGCAGTGCTTCTTAAAGCATTATACCTAACAACAACATATGTTCAAGATTCTTCTGTTCTGCCTCATTTATTTATTAGTTCTCTCTGCCTGGCCTGCTAGAATTTGGGCCTGGAATGCAGGAGAAGTTGTAGACTGGACCACCTCTGATAATATGATCATATGTTATATATTGGCATGACAAAAAGAGCAGTTAAGACTTAAGACCTGCATTTATTTGTGAAGGTAGATGTCGCATTCAAACTGGCAATACTTAAAAGGTGTTTGACCTTTTGGAAGCATTGACCTTATGGAAAAGTTGAACCACAAACTGGGACTAGGAAAAGAAACCAAGCACAAACACACATTTGCTGGAGAAGGGTGGTGCTTTGTTTTCTCCATTCACAAAACCAGGCAAAGGGCCTTCTCGGTGGTGGCGCCCGCCTTGTGGAATGCCCTCCCATCAGATGTCAAGGAAATAAACAACTATCCACTTTTAGAAGACATCTGAAGGCAGCCCTATTTAGGGAAGTTTTTAATGTTAGATTTTTTCCCCAATTTTTAATATTATGTTGGGTGCTGCCCAGAGTGGCTGGGGAAATCCAGCCAGATGGGCAGGGTATAAATATATGATGATGATGATGATGATGATGATGATTAAACAAAGTACCAGTTCCAAAGTTTTATATACTAACTTGTGAATCACTTAGTAGGAACAGGTATAACAAATGTATATTGTTATAAGAAGAGATGTAATTTCAGCAATCCTGTATGTGTATGTACAAGAATACAGGTTTTCTGGGTGTTTTCATAATGTGTTTTTTTTTTGGGGGGGGGGGTCTGTAGCTTTGTTGGGTATGGTTTGCCTTTGTTTCAAGAATATATATGTGATGGTTCTGAAAATAATACTAACACATTAAAAAAAGAGACAAACTAGCAATACAAATTCCTTTATAAGTCTTTTTGTTTTTATTTTTGTTAATAATAATTTATTCATATAAACACATACAAAATACAGTAAAAGTAATAAGTCCGACCAATACAAATGCATGCAGAGGTAGAAAAAAAATAAAACGAAGATACAGTGGGGAGGTTGGGAGTAACTGAGAATACAATACACTGACAGCATTTAACTATCACATATTAAAAAGGGAGTTAGTCTTCAGACATGATGAAAGCAGGGTTGAAATCCTGAACAGTGAACTACCACCCGTTTCTGGGTACTGTATGGCTAAGGGAGTGATGTGTATACACAATGCCCTCAAACTTATTTGGATATCGAGTTGTAATCCTGTTCTTTCAGTTCTTTGGGAGGAATAGCAAATCATTCTGATGACAGTAGCGGCCATCTGTATTTCCAAGCTTTGGCGGGGGCAGGGACACCCTTGTTCCCGATATGAAACACCAGCTGAGCTGTAAAACTGGATTTCCTCTTCTCCTAACCTGATGGGAGCCCCGCTGTGCTGTTGTCATTAGCCTGCGTTGCAAGGACAGGCTTTCAGGCAGTGCGGTTTTTAAACAGGCAGCACCACTCTGCTGCTTTAACTAGTGCAAAATTGATCCATCCCTTTAGCCCCCGAAAGGCGGCACGTGGAAAAACCAGCCAGAATTACTTTCCAGAGCCTCGACGTGAACCTTTTACCCACATGCTGCAATTGAGATGTTTTGCTAATGGTTGCAAATCCGGCTCTAAATAGCTTCTCTTTTCCCCACCGGGAGTGGCGTGCGGTGAGATTTTTCGTAGGGGAACAGTTGGGGCCAGCTTGCAAGGGCGATGGGTAGAGGGGCAATGTTGCGCATGTGAGCACCACACCTCCCTAAGATGGGCAGAAGCTTCCTTGGCTTTGGGAAGGAGGCACCAGGGGAACATTTAGGGCAATAGTTTTCAATCCATTCAGTCCATGGTACCCCTGACCAACCACATTCTTTCTGCAGCTCCCCTGTGGGAGCCACCCAGGGGGCGTAGCAAGGGGGGTGCGGTAGGTGCGGTTCGCCCCGGGTGTCCCCACTGAAGGGGGTGACAAAATGGCGGGTGGCACTCACCTCGGGGCCTGCAGCACATCAGAGCCATGCATCTCTGGTGCCCGCAGGCTCCACGCTGTCTGCCCACTGCCTCCCCTCCCAGCTGTAGGGCAACTGAGGCCCTGTAGCATGCCCCATCCCTATGGGCGATGCACGCCCTATCCTGTCCTATGGGCACGCATGCCCCACCCCTATGGGCGGTTTGCCCTGCCCCTGGGCGTGCTGGCCCCGGCCCACTGGCCGGCAAGCCAGGCGATCTCCAGTCCTTGGCTCAGCATGGAACAGTGACCTACTGTTCTGAAGAAGCCTTCAGAAGCTGGAGCACGCTCTAATCAGCAGAGTTTACCTGACATTCAGAAGAAATCTTAAGGCAGCCCTGTTCAGGGAAGTTTTTAATATATAACGCTGTACTGTTTTTAACACTTGATTGGGAGCCGCCCAGAGTGGCTGGGGAAACTCAGCCAGATGGGCGAGGTATAAATAATAAATTATTATTATTATTATTATTATTATTATTATTATTATTATTGAGTAAACGCTACGCAACAGAAGTGGCAGGAGAGGTTGTGTCAGCATATTTACAAGCAGTTTATTCAGCGTACATCAGACAAGAGGAAAAACACGTCTTCTCCCTTTCATGTCCAAGCAAGCAGCATAAGCAATAGCTATACACAAAACGGAAGTTCCCAGCAAGCTGTGCTGGAGTGTAAACAGGCATGTGACACACAATAGTCGTGCCTGTTCCTCTTAAGGTGGAATGGAATATTCTAACAGTGCCACCCCAGAGGCTTTCTCCACCTCTGGAGCCACTTACACTGAGATTCCATTGCAGGACATGTTAGTGGGAACTCCCCTGTTCTGCCCCAGCCATGTTCTGCCCCTACCCCTTTTGGCACAGCTTTTGGCCTGTGTGTAATTGGGAAGCACATGCGTCAACAGCACACAAGAGGGGAGGTTGGTAGCGGCGGGGGGGGGGGGGGGGAAGAACCACATACTCCACCTTGAGTGCCCTGCAGAACAGATGGGATATCTTGAGGATGATGGACACTCAGCAGCCCTACATGCACGAGACACAACCAAGCAGGAAGTTCTCCTGCGCAAGCCCCTTTCAAATCATTGGGAAGCCAAGCAATGCCACTGCCCTGCAGGGCCGAGCTGAGACATTCAACATGGAATCCCCTCTATTAAATCCCTCCTTATAGAAGACCCACACACCACACGGCTGCTTGCATGCACTGTTGGAATTTACTTGTGAGTAGGGAGCAGGAATCAGAGCAGCCCTCCCTGCTGGGCGGGAGGATGCGGGTGGCACTGTGGTCTAAACCACTGAGCCTCTTGGGCTTGCTGATCAGAAGGTTGGCGGTTCGAATCCCCACGATGGGGGTGAGCTCCCATCGCTCTGTCCCAGCTCCTGCAGTTCTAAAGCATGCCAGTGCAAGTAGATAAATACTGTAGGTACTGCTGCAGTGGGAAAGTAAATGGCGTTTCTGTGCGCTCTGGTTTCCGCCATGGTGTTCTGTTGTGCCAGAAGCAGTTCAGTCGTGCTGGCTACATGACCCAGGAGGCTGTGTGTGGACTAACGCCGGCTCCCTCGGCCTGAAAGCGAGATGAGCGCCACAACCCCATAGTCACCTTTGACTGGACTTAACCGTCCAGGGGTCCTTTACCTTTATTTATTATTACTAGTGGTGGGCTTTATAGCCACGAGGGGCAATTGTTGGGAAGGTGTGCGGTCTCCATCCTCCATCCTGCTCTCTCCCTTCACACCACAGCCCAGCGGATGCTTTAAAACAGAGCGCAGTGCCCACTCGTTCCTGCCCACCCTCTCCCACACCACAGCCCAGCTGCCAGGAGGGGAAAGCACACACTGAGTGGTGCTTTAAAACAAGGCTGGAAAGGTGCCTTTCCAAATTGAGAGTGGATGGGGAGGAGGGAGAGAAGGAATCTCTAATATGATTGGAAGACAGCAAACAGCATCAGATTAGGAGGAGGACTCAGGTTGAGATGGGGAGAGGGAGAGAGGGAGAGAGATTTGCAGATATCCTGGAAGGACCTGACTGGAAGAGGGGGAGAGGGCCTCCACAGCACCCCTGACCAATCATTACAGCACCCAAGGGTGCTGGGCCACACAGGTTGAAAATCTTGATTTAGAGGACTAGCCTTTTGCCCCTAGTCTACTGGCCGCACACCACTGCCCACCAGTACTAATAACATGCTAGTTTCATGGATCACGGTAAACATGCTAAGTTTATTAACAAATGCTGTTTGAGACAATGGGTCTCATTGAGTCAGAAAGGCATCCCTGATAAAAGGCACAGGCAATTTTAGGGGTGATGGAGTCAGGCCATAAAGGTAACAGAGGCAGAAATGAAGAGCAGGAAGGGAAGATATTGTAAGGTGCACGCTCTCTCTCTGTTACTTCCTGGGCACCGCTTTCCTGCCATGAATCTTACATCAGGTTAGGGAACCTGCAGATTCAGACCCACAAAGTGTCCCTATTTTCCAGGGCCAGTCCCGGATTTACAGTAGCCATCCCAGTTTCTGAATTGATCCTGGAATGTCCCACTTGTCCTTAGGATGTCCCTATTTTCATTGGAGAAATGTTGGCGGTAACTGGAGTTATGCGACCCCAGTGCCAAGGAGATAAGTAACTATACAACCTTTGGTGATGCAGGAATAAAATTTAGAATTGGAACCCACAGAGGGAAGGAAGGAGGTCTCAAGGTTCGAAAGAACCCTTTTCTTTTTTTAATGTGCGAAAATGTTATGTTGAAGGTGTATAACCTTTATGTAAAACTAATAAAAAAATTATATAAAAAAACCCCCCAAAACTATACCACTTTTGGAAGGCATCTGAAGGCATTCTGTACAGTTGTACCTTGGTTGATGAATGCCTTAGCAGTTGAATGTTTTGGCTCCTGAACGCCGCAAACCCGGAAGTTATCGTTCTGATTTGCAAACTATTTTTGGAAGCTGACTGTCTGGCGGGGTTTCCGTGGCTTCCGATTGGCTGCAGGAAGCTCCTGCAGCCAATTGGAAGGCATGCCTTGAAAGCTGAATGGACTTCTGGAGCAGATTCTGTTTGGCTTTTAAGGTACGACTGCATAAGGAAGTTCTTTTTTTAAAAAATGTTGTTTTTTTAATTATTATTATTATTATTATTATTATTATATATTGGAAGCCGTCCAGAGTGGCTGGGGCAACCCAGCCAGATGAGTGGGGTATAAATAATAAAATTATTATTATTATTATTATTATTATTATTATTATTATTATGGAATAGGACGTCCCTATTTTCATTGGAGAAACGTCGGAGGGTATGGCATCCTGTTCTCACATCAGTCAAACGTGAGGCTCGCAATAAGGACCTAGCGGCAACAGCTCTCTCTCCTCACCTGCATTTCCCAGCAACTGGTATTCAGAAGCATGCTGCCTCCAAATTTAATTTAATTTACTGCAATCTGATCTGATGCTTCCAATGGCCCCTGGGAGATCTGTGGCATCTTATGGCTCCCCAGGGCCGTAGGACTGCAGGGTAAACAATTTCTAAATGTATTTTTATATTTGCTGTGCGCACACAAAGGAAGGTTGGGGGGTTCTTCTGGTTAAAAGTCTCCGTTAAATAAGACCAGGCCCTTTAATTACATGTTAGTTTTTGGCCTTGATATTTAGACACGGGTGGGTACCGTGCTTCCCCCTCCCTCCCTGCCGACCTTTCTTGCCTGATTTCCTCAAGGAAGCAAATAAAATAACGCTGTCAAATATTTGTGCCCATGCAGATTTTTTTAATGCTTCAGGCTGTAGAGAAGTTAGGGTCCAGCCCCTTTCACCACCCCAACTGTAATTCTGAGCTGAGCATATTAAGCCGGGCTTCCGCTATATTTCCTGAAAAGGAATAGTCTGCAATTTGCCGTTTTTCATTAACTGACTGTAGTTCTCCCCCGGTATCTTCTTGAGCAGATATGATGAAATAGACAAACAGAGCTGAGCGGTGCTGAGTCAAGCGCCTTCCCATTTATACAGCCCATGAATGAAGATAAGTTGCGTCTTAAGGAATGCACGGCACCAGATCCATCACATCCCAGGGAAAATGCATATACTTGCCTCCTGGATGCAGTGTTTAAATTATAAATGAACTATAACAATTTAAGTATCCCCTATGAATTAATCTGCTATTGCATCCAAACAGCCCTGATTATTACAGTCTCGTTTTGTGCATATATGGACACTGCCCATTTGTGTAACATAATCAAGGGGCAACATTCATCACCAGACACTTTAAAATAGTTTATTCTGGATTCACGTACAAGGGTGGCAGATGAGCTCATAAATAAGTGGGCTTCGGAAAAAATTGCTATGCGCCGTCATAAGAAATATCCGCTGTTTATTTTGCCTGTTTAAATTCAGAATGCTATTGTGCCCTTATCCATACCACCCTTAATTAAAGCTCAATCATTAATTTTAATTATAAACGACCCCGTTTTTAGGAGTCAATGTTCAGCCGCATTCCCCCCCCCCCCCAGATGGCCCCTGGCTAAAATCTACAGCTCAGGTTTTCACCTGAATATGTTAGCGAGACGTATTTCTTCTGTGGCACAGCAGTAATGTGTGCAAGACTATAAGATGCCAAGGAGTGCGCACATAAGCAAAAGAGAAGATTGCGTTTCTGGTCCTAGGAGCTAAATGCTGCTGTTTTGTTTTGAAGACAATGAGAGCTGGAAAGGGGAGAGAACGGATAAGCAGAGAGACGAGAGAAACCCAAGTCGTAAGAGGAGAGGAGGCAAGCAAGCAGTGGAGCATACAGGGCTCCGAAACATAGGATTTTATGAGCGGCTGAAGGGAGGGCAAACATTCACGATTGTTGTTGAGGGAAGGAAAAATACAGACTTGGCACACCCTTCATTTGACTTCAATGCCTCAGTGGTAGGTGGAGCCTGTAGTGTGCAGCAGCATTTAAGGAATTGTGCTTGGTGTAGAGTCGGTTGTAGGAATCAAGTGAAGTGTTATGAGGAGAGCAACCTTCAGCGCACTGAGCACAATAGTAAAGTGTTAAGACGCAAGCCACACTCACACCATACATTTAAAGCATGAGGATACTACTTGAAGCAGTCATGACTTCCTCCAAAGTATCCTGGGATACTTTAAGGGTGCTGAAAGGGGTTAGGAGACCCAGAAGTCCCTGGGAAGAAGGACTGGTTGTTAAATATACATTCTAGGCACATTTTGCCTAGTCTATGCATTTTGGCTTAGAGAACTGCACTGCTTAATTGAAGATGTGATGTTTGAAGGGACGACTGTGTTTTGGGCCATGTATTCTTTGAAGAATTAAGATAGATTTGCCTTTAAATGAGAACTGAATTGAGCTCCGCCCCCATCCCTGCCCAGAACCATCAAGAATTGTGACAAGTGCAAGGTTCCATCTCCCTGGCCCATTCCCATGTCACAAACACTGCCAGCAAGTGGTAGAAAATAGCATAATTCTAACTTTCTTTGTGTAGCAATAATAAGCCACTGTCTCTCCTCCTCATGATTCATTTTATACACATGGCTTGATTTAATGATGTATAGAGAACAACAAGGCTCTAGCGTTTTTATGTGATTATATACTCTCTTGTCTGTCTAGGAGTTATTTTTTGCCTTACATATTTTTAACTCGTCCTAAGATTAATCATTGTAATGGTGATTGACATCATAAAGATGTCCAGCACGGCAAACGATGGATTGTCGGTTCAGTTGGATATGTTCCTACATTTATTTATTTATTTACAGTGGTACCTCGGGTTAAGTACCGGTACTTAATTCGTTCCGGAGGTCTGTTCTTAACCTGAAACTGTTCTTAACCTGAAGCACCACTTTAGCTAATGGGGCCTCCCGCTGCCACCGCGCCGCTGGAGAAAGATTTCTGTTCTCATCCTGAAGCAAAGTTCTTAACCTGAAGCACTATTTCTAGGTTAGCAGAGTCTGTAACCTGAAGTGTAGGTAACCTGAAGCATATGTAACCTGAGGTACCACTGTATTTCAAAACCCTGCCCTGTTTTGCTTTCCTTTCTAAATGAATTCAAAGTGGCTTATGAAATTGCAAAAAACAACACCCCACATCGAACAACAAACAGTGATAAAAGCAAACATTCCAATTGACCAGGCTTCCTATCCCTGTGCTGAAAACCCTACCAATGAGGAAAAATGTCCCCTTCAAACTCAGCCAATCACATGTCACACTAGGAGTGCTATCAGTCGATAAGATGTCGTTAAGGAAGTAGGTATCCAACCCTGCATATTTCTACAAGTTCCTTTGCATGTTCGGAAATGAACACCTTGTGATCACATCTTACAAACAACAAAAGAAGCTTCCTTATACTAATTCCGATCATTGGTCCATCTAGGTAAGTACTGCCCACAGCTGATTGGCATCAGCTCTCCAGGATTTCAGAAAGGATTCCCTCCCAGACCTACCTAGAAGTTCCAAGAACTGAACCTGGGACCTTCTGAAGACGAAACAGATGCTCTCCTGCTGAACTACAGGCCCTTCCCCATCCTTTCAGGTTACCTGAAAATAATTATTTCTGGTGACCCGGCAAAGACCTTTTCAAGGTACAGCTGAGAAATTGTACTAAGGCCCCTTCTTCCTCCCCATCCACAGACATGCTTTCCAGTTTATCTTATGTGTAATTAGAATGAAACTGCCTGTGAAAAGATTCATTATCTTTCTCTTTAAGGAGTGAACATGCTAAAGATTATGTGAGTGTATTTTTCCTAGTAGGGGGTCTCATCTTTACACAAACGTGAAGGCAGAGAAGACAACTGTGGTTCTTATCTTAGAAACAAGCCTGGGAATTGGCTTTGGAAGCTGAGATTCTACTCCTTTCTTCTACTCTGGGAGATGAAGTGAGCCATGCTAAAAAGAAAGTTTAACAGGTTTTCTCAGCAAGCACCAAGGAACCACCTCTGTATTGCTGACAATTTAAACTCCCGAGTTAAAAAGGTGCGGGGGAGACATTATACTGGAATATTTTTACACCTCAGAGCTGAACATACACATTGTAAATAATGACTGCACTACGGTGATTTGCGAGGGAGATGCTTGCTAATGCATAATAAATATCTAAAATGAGATCATTTTTATCCAATTATTTTTGTTCATTATATTCAAGCCGCAGTCGTAAGCACATTTTCTAGGGGCTAAATCTTATTATACTCAGTGGGATTTACTCCAGAGTAAACATGTTGAGGATTGGCATCCATCTGTCTCTAGAGACAATGGAGTGTACCTCCAGGAGTGAAGTCAAACCACTGTTAGAAGTACCAAAATGACCTCCCCAGGAAGCAAGCCTGGGCAGTATGTCTTGGGCTGCCCATACGACAAGACCCCCTCTCAGCCTCACTGATGTGGTCCAAAAAAAGCAGTGCATTATGTTAAGTTGTGGGTGAACATATCAGACAACACAGCAATTCTTCAAACAGCTCTTGTTTATTCACAGGCCAGAACAGAACTGAACTGAAGGGTTCAGCCAGCCTGCTTATATAGCGCTTCACTACAACGCAACTGTAACAACTTTCTGTAACTATCCAATCACTGAACGTCACTTTCAATCCCTTATTTGCATATGTGGACCTGAGTGAAAATTATCTACAGTATCCCCCTGCTGGCCCAGGGTGAGAACTTCAGTACATAACACATTACGTTTGGCATCAGCTTGGCTGCAGGAGTTACCAGAAGGAGATGTACAAGCTGCTAGGTAGGAGAACAATAGCCAGAGTAGTGTGGATGAGCTGAGCTGGGACCAGGCTGGAAGATGGAGACACAGAGGCATGCTTGCTCTGTGCTGGAACCAAAGCTGCGACTAACGGAGAAACAAGATGTTGGTGTGTTAATGCTATGAGCCCATCCCATCTTATGCTCAGGTTGTAAAGATGTAGAAATAAAACCATATATCCCAAAGTCTTCGCTGCCCCTCATTGCAGGGAAACCAAACTCTGGGTAAGCACTGGAACCCCTGGGATCTCACACCACTCTGAGATTTGGGTAGTGCACAACAATAATTTCTTGGTCTTTAAGTTGCCACAAGCCTTTCTCTTGTTTTATATACCGTTTATGGATTTGATCAGATTGTTTTATGCTGCGTTTGAAGGTTGTTTGCTGTTAGCCATCTTGGGCACCATTGTGTGGGAAAGGCAGGCTGCCCATTTAAATAAAACCCACGATAATAAACAAACCTTGCATGTGTTTCCAAGCACAGCCACTGTGGTGGCAGATGTCTCTGAAGGAGAGTGCAACAGCCTCCCTTATTTCCATCAACGCCCAGCTCCAGAGGCAACTTGACTTGAAGCCATCATTTTTGGAATGTCTTGTTAAAACGATCAATTCAGCTTTATCATTAAACAACTTGGATCTTTTCCCATTGTGAAGTATCGATGGCAGAAACTTCTTCACCATGAAAAGAACCCACATGGTCCTTTCAGATAAGTCCCCCCCCCCACTAATTAAAGTGGGGGAGAAATGGGTGGTAATTGCACTCACTCATTACTGGCAAGAAGCCATGTGTGGATCATGAAATGACATATCTCCTCCTGTCTATTTGTGGAGCTTGTTTTTACAAACTCCAGTTAAATTCCCTTTCTCTCTCTCATACACACACAACACAACAACCCCACATAATATATGTAAGAATACTATCTGTGTCAGAAAAAAACGAAAACCAGTGTTGTTATCTTTAGGGAGAGTTATAATTATTTTTCCACTAAAGGAAAATAAGGCCAAGAAGCTTGCTTTTATGCCTTTCTACATCGTTGCACTCCAGCTCGTATTTCCATTCTCATATCCACACTTCAAACAAAATGCATTAGCACTTCTGCCACTATTCGGCTCCCTCCCCTTTTCACACCATTTAGGGTGCAAAAGTAAGTCTGAGGCTGACAGTAGAGCCTAACCTCCAGTTTTAGTCAAACACAACCTAGGTTATCAGAGCTAATTCAAAAATCTTCACATGTGTGAGCCCTGTTGGGAAGTTTAGCAATTTCCCTCCCCCAAGACACACACACTTTTGGTTTTGCATGGGAGGAAAACGAAGCCTGTTGGTGAAACCGATATGAGATCATGTTTCTGTCTGCAGCAAGGCAGCACAGAGGAAAATGGAGCGATTTCTACTATTCACAGGAAAATGACTTTCTATTGTATGTGATTCTACATTGTGTTCCCACGTGCAGTTTTTTTCTTAAAAAAAAATAATATCTCAAGACTTTTTATTCATAAAAGCTCCTGTTAACGAAATTCAGTTTAGCATTTTGTCTGCTATTGTTCTTTCCAATTCTCCCGGAGCAAACAAAATGGGATGTAGGAACAGTGGCTGGAGATACTGGCTTTTCACCCATTTCATTTCAAGCAGTATTTAAGGCAAAGCGAAAATAGGCTAATTGCATTTCCACCTGAAAATAAGGTTGCTGTCAAATTTTAGAAATAAATGAAATGTGGCAACTTGGCAAGGACTCCTGGAGGGATATAACAGCATGCACCGGAAGTGTTGAGAGAAACTTCTCCCCACACTGAGGCCTGGAATGCTTCTCAAATTCTCCTCATCTAAATTGTCCCACAAATTCTTAATTTTATATGGAGCATTGTGCATGTAGAGTTTGCCATAATGCTTGCTCTTTCAGTTTCTATGAATTTGCACATGTACACACTATGGCTGTGTGCATGCGCATTAATAAAGCACAGCACAAATTCTGGGTACAATTGCACCAAGATTCTTTGAGTGTAGGTTTTTCCCCAGTGCACAGGAGTGTATATGCACATTAGGAGCACACTGCAGAAAAAAATTCTTGGTCCAGTTGTACATGTAATCATACAATAAGTTTTCCCTTGGCTGTATTTTCTCTGTCTTTTGTCTCTCTTTTTCTTTCATAAAAGTTCTATACAGTGGTACCTCAGGTTACATACGCTTCAGGTTACACACTCTGCTAACCTGGAAATAGTGCTTCAGGTTAAGAACTTTGCTTCAGGATAAGAACAGAAATCGGGCTCCAGCAGCGCGGCGACAGCAGGAGGCCCCATTAGCTAAAGTGGTGCTTCAGGTTAAGTACAGTTTCAGGTTAAGAACGGACCTCCGGAACGAATTAAGTACTTAACCCGAGGTACCACTGTACCACTTAATTGTAAGGCAGTGGGTAGGAATTCTATGTGTATATCAATAATGTACAGAGGCCAAAGGATGAAAATTCCCTGAAGTAATTGAAAGCTGGTCTGGATCCAATTCCAAAACAAAGTTTAGAATAAATTTCACATTAATCTGGAATTTGGAAGGTGTGGAATAAAGAGCAGAGTGAACCCATAGCAGAAAAAAAGGAAGAGAAGGGGGAAATCCTCTCCGACTGAGGTGGGCTTGCTCTGAAAGCCTAGCACACTGTTGCTGCCCTCACTTTCCGTCTCCTTCCTCTCCTCAGTGCAATGTCAACAACCAGAGTCGGTGAAAATCTGCAGTAGCAATCCAAATGGACATCACCATTGCAAATGTTGCATCAATGAATGGGAGGCAGCTGTGCACATGCATAACCTCTCCTCAACTTCCCTATGCGTATTGTCCTCGACCTTCCCCCTCTTGAGTGGGAAAGGGTGCTGAAGGGGCCCTATTCATATTCACTAGTCAGTGGCAGAGTTACAGGTGAAACTCGAAAAATTAGAATATCGCGGAAAAGTTCATTTATTTCAGTAATTCAACTTAAAAGGTGAAACGAATATATGAGATAGACTCATGACATGCAAAGTGAGATATGTCAACCCTTTATTTCTTATAATTGTGATTATCACGGTGTACTCGAAATTTTTTGAGTTTCACCTGTAGCTGCATGGGCACCGAGAGCAGTGGCTCATGTCCAGGGGCGGCGGGCGAGCCCCTTGCGGTGTGCCTTTTTGTCACCCCCCTCAGAGATGGCACCTGGTGCGGACCGCTCCCACCACCACCCCTACCTACACACCTGATTAGAGTGCAATGCCTTCCTGCATTGCAGGGGGCAAAATAGGATGGCCTTTTGGGTCCTTTCCAACTCCACAATTCTATGATCCGGGAGCTAATCAGGGTCCCCTGTGCAGAGGGTTCTACTTGCATTCCAGGGGCTTTGAAACTAGGACAAGAGTCAAATGTAGCCCAAAGGCTACAGGTTACCTACTTGTGTCCCAGACCACAGGAGAAGAGGAAGTGGGCAGGGAGAGAGTCCAGCAACTGCCCTTAAGGGAATGCAGCACAAATTGGATCCCTAGCATGGGCAGAGAGCTTTCAATGCAGGGATGTGTTCAAATATCTGCACTCTGACTTGGTAGTCCAAGGATGGTTGTACTGTGTGGGTTTTCCCCCTGAATGTAGGCATCAGCCTTGCATCCAGCTATGAGACTCAGCATCCTGATGCCCAGCCTATGTTACCTAGATTACACTGTTCAAGAAGCAGAGGAGTGAGCTGTGTGTAAGAGGTGCCTTGAAAAGCTATGTTTCAAACGTATAATTACCTATACTTTTTTGTGCACCTGCTGAGGTGAGAACCACTGCTTTAGCAGGTAGATCTGCTGGCATGACAACTCTTACAGAAGCATTTTTTAAAAAGAAAGAAACCAACCCACAGAAAGGTGTGTTCTCTTGCCAACAAACAAGGCATAACTCCTCTTTATCATACAACTGTTGTGGTTTTTGCTTGATAATACTTACATACTGGAAGCCAAATCTACCCGCTGCAGAATATTCCATCATGTAAATAGGGCATATACACTTAGCAAGTGAAATGCGGTATGGCAGCTGAAACTATGTTTGCAACATCTCGATGAGGAAATGCAAAACCTTTTGTTCCAGGGAAATGAATGTTTTTCAAATCACCGTTCTGCAAGTGAAAAAGTCACTTCTGCCAGACTCATTACTGGTGGATGTAGTGAAAGGAAACCGGGTTTCCAAAACCAAATTTTCTTTTGCTCTGTGTAACCTGTCTGCCTCCCCGCAGTCATCACCTGCATTGCACTGCTGGCTCACGTTCAGCTTGTGATCAGCTGAAACACCTAGGTCCTTTCCCCATGTACTGCTGTAATTTGACTCGTAAGCAAGTAAATAAACAAAAGAGCACATAAATTAGAGCCCTGCAAATGTGCTTTTTATGTTCCTTGCTCTGGAATTCTGGGTGATCCCATCTGCAATACCGAAAAAAATGTACCTTGGTTTTAAGGCAGAATCACAGAGCTGGGAAGGAGTCCTGCAATGAAGTGATTTCAACTAAAGCATCCCTGACAAAGGGCCACTGCTTAAAGACCTCCAAGGAAGGAGAGTTCACCACCTTTCAAGGGAGTCTGTTCCACTGTGAAACAGTCTTACCATCAGAAACTTCCTCCTGCTGTTTAGTCGGAATCTCCTTTCTTTTAACTGGAATCCACTGATTCAGATTCTACCCTCTGGAGCCGAAGAAAACAAGCTTCTTCCATCTTCCATGTGACAGCCCTTTAGATATTTGAAGATGGCTATCATGTACAGAAACGTTTACCAAGTTAAGAGAGCATTTAGGAGCACAAATCCATGCAGCTTACCATTGCCCGAGGGACACAAACACTCACGCTTTTTAATTTATTTTTTTGTTAATGAACACACATTTAATATGCTGGTGCAGCTTACAAGTGGCAATGCTTATTTTCACGTCCCCATTTTTTTGTTTAATAACTATGCTTAGGAGTTATTTGACTAAGCTTCCAGGCATATATGCATAAAAACGAAGGCATGCAAATGTTAAAACAGGACTGTTGACACACGCCTGTGTAGTTTGGCACAAGGTAGCATGGAAGAAGGCTGTTTTATTACCTTTATGCAATTTCAAGGTTGTCATGATAACTATGAAAATCTTATTCTAGGCCACGGCAAATAAGGGCAATAAATGTCAAGCAACCCTATTGCCATAAATTACCGGCAGCTCTGCAGATTTTGCAGGGCATTTGTGTATTCTGAGTTGCTGGATGCGGCGGATGTGACACGGAGACGAACTTCTTTGAAAACCTGCGAATGCCCTTGAACCCAGAAGCCAGCCTATAGGTTACCACCGCAGCATGCAACCATCAAGACTTTCTGTCCTTTTGAAAATAACGGCACAGGGACAGCCAGCGTTTGATGTCACTCTCTGCATGTCTATGCATAGGGGAAACATCAATGGTGAAGCTATCTAGGATGACATTACAAAGCCTATCAGGCTCCCCGCTTCAGTATACATAAACTGGTCACCAGCTGTGATCTAGGTGAGGGAGGGGGAGCGAGAGAGCACACACTAGAGCATCAGTCTTTGTGTCTTCCTATGAGGTCCCCACACTGAGCATATTCAATATTAAGACTGCTGTTGAGCTGCTCTATCCAGTTTTCAATGCCTTAAAAAAAATGGGGGAAAACAAAACATAAGATTTATTCTTTAAAATGCCAGGGAATTTCTCCCACCTCAATTTGTCTCCAATTCAACAGGTACCGCAAGTTTTTTTAGTGCTTCAAAAATGTACAAAACCTCTTTGACCAGATATAACAGTGCCCCCAAACAAGCACACGTGAACTATGCCCATTGTAAGCGCATTATGCCAATGTCTGGCTTCTGAGAAGCAACTGGCTGCAATCCTGCATACATTCAAGCTGCTTAACAGCCACTGGTTTCAACGGCATTTAAGCACCTAACTATGTGCAGGATTGCAGGCTGCTGCAGTTATCGGTACCCAGCCAAAGATGCAGAGATGCTTCCTTCGAGTTGTTCTGTATGCCAAGAGATAGCAGATATTTCTTATTTACTGCTTTGTCTCTGGAGAGCCTTCTGTAACTTGAATACTATCAACAAGACCTGACGGTTTCTAATCTAATTAACATAGCGTCTGCTGCTGCTGTTGCTGCTGCTACTGCCGCCATGCCTTTGTTTCAAAAAGGAGGAAAGCTGACTATGTAAGTGAATCCCAGCAATGCAACTTTTTAAGCTTAGTTTGTTTAAAGCCTCCATGGTGCTACAAAAGGCCCTGGATTTCATGAGGGCGTCTTTCCCCTGTGACATTTAAGGTATGGGAGGAGTCCCTGCAGTACAGCTCCTTCTTATACTGCTGAGATTAGAAGATAGAGACATGGCCCCACCCACTTTGGGCTTGGCCACCACCCACCACCAAATCCAGCCCCACCCATCATGAATGTGGTCCACCCTACTCACGTTTCCCCAAGGAAATGCAACCCTCAAATTCCCCACCCCTGTTCTAAATGTAGTTTTGCAACCTGACCTCACATCCCTTCCTACTAAAGGGATATGGAAACATGCCCATTTTAGAGAAATAGCTACCTTCTTACCTTGGTAATCTTGGACCTTTCAGTTTCTCCTTAGGGGTATCTCTTCTCATGAGTCTCTTATTCCCTGTGGACCAGCCATCAGACTCTGGTCTTGGGGGAGATGAAACAGCCTCCAGTGTTTGCAGGTCCACTCAAGATAGACCAAGGGGTGGATCCATCTCCACTTGCAAAAGGAATAGTAAATCCCAATTGTGTTCAAGGAGCAATAGTGGGGTAGAAGAGCTGGGGGGAAAACACCTGGCAACCAAGGCACCTCTTGGGTTTCAGATAGTACATGGGTAAAGGTAAAGGTAAAGGGACCCCTGAATGTTAGGTCCAGTTGCGGACGACTCTGGGGTTGCAGTGCTCTTCTCGCTTTATTGGCCGAGGGAGCCGGCGTACAGCTTCCGAGTCATGTGGCCAGCATGACGAAGTCGCTTCTGGCGAACCAGAGCAGCACATGGAAACGGTGTTTACCTTCCCATCGGGAGCGGTACCTATTTATCTACTTGCACTTCATGCTTTTGAACTGCTAGGTTGGCAGGAGCAGGGACTGAGCAACGGGAGCTCACCCCGTTGCGGGGATTCGAACCGCCCACCTTCTGATCGGCAAGCCCTAGGCTCAGTGGTTTAAGCCACAGCGCCACCCGCATCCCTCCAATGTGCCTCTTGGGTTTCAGATAGTACATGGGTAAAGGTAAAGGGACCCCTGACCCACAGCGCCACCCGCATCCCTAGTACATGGGTAGGTGAGTCTAAAACCCAGGGACACAAATTTATTTAGTGTTAACTTTGGAAGTGTATACTTGATTCTGACCAAACTAAAATATAGATCAGGAGTAAAAATATACATCAGGAGGCTTAGCTTGGCCAGAATGGCTTTTCCCCTTCCCCAAACTAGTTTTTTCCCAGTGACACCCCTATAGAAGCTGGTCTAGATGTGATGTCAATGCCTGGATGGAGGAATCTCCTGGGAATTCTATATATTCTGTCCTGAGTTTCATCATGGAAAAAAGGGAGGATTCAATAATGTGATAACGGCCAAGGGTGATGCACTTCTACTTTTCACAGAACCATTTCCCTTCCCTGTATTACTTCCCCTTGCATCCTAACCTTGACCCTTAACTCCACCCCAGGACATCTAGAAACAAGCTGTTCATGCTCCTGATTGGATGCAGGAGTGATCACAAGTAAAGAAAGTCTACCTGGAAGAGGCAATAACCTTCTCACATCAAAAAGTGGGAGCCTACCTGGGCAGCCAATTGCTGGTTCAGGTGTAATCTCTGCAAATTGTGCAGATGGGTGGGAGACTAGCATGAGCTGTATTTCCAATACACATAGGCCACTGGCAGTCAGATGGGCTGCCTGGCTGAATTAGAACTGCAAAAGAAAGCACCTGGAAATATACGTTTCCAAAAGCTTATCTTCATCCAGAACACCAAGCAGTTGACTGAAACAGACGTCATTGTTCGACTCAAGAGAGATGCAAGTACGCAACCAGATTTTAAACATTCCTTTGCTTGTAACAGCTAAATAAGTTGCTCTTTTAAGGAGCTGATGGAGAATCTTGTGATGGTTCAGAGGTCTGCTGAGGTATGTAGATGCATTATGGTTGCAAACGGAGAACTGTAGAATCAATTCCTGCATTATTCAATAAACACTAAAATGAACACTGGTGCCATCAAGTCAGAGACTTTAGTAATACTAGACTGATGATGATAACAAAAACTTATACTCCATCTTTTTACAATAATATACAAAGCAGCTTTCCCCCATGGTTCAGGTAAGCTGTGCACTAATTTTTTTGAGGTGTCATATGTACATATCTGTTCATAATGGTTGACATATCAGACTAAGACTGGGCTGATTCAGGGTTCAAATCTCCACTCAACCTTGAAACGCTCGCTCTCGCTCTCTCTGTGTGTGTCACAGGCTATCATACCCACAAGGCTGTTGTGCAGATAAAATGTGTGTGTGCTTGTGTCTTTTTGCCAATGTGGATTTCAAGCTTCACCAAATGATCCATTTAATTCACAACAAATGTGTGGTTACTGCTCATCTACTGTGTAGGAACCAAACATCTCCCATCTAGGAAATCCCATCTCTTCATTATAGAGATGCTGCATTTTGAATGGCTGGGAAAGTACAATTGTATTGCTAGGAATATGGGACATTTTGCGCCGGCTGCAAAAGCCACAGTGACCTAAAGTACAGTCAGGAATGTGGTTCCATGACTGCGACAACCTTCTGTTTGCACTTTGAATGCTGAGTAAATGATTGCTGCTGCTGAGTGTATGTATAGTTTCTCTCAGCTGCAGAGTCCATTGCAATCTGGAGCACTGTTGGGAGTATGGTTGCATGGATATCACACGAGAGACACCTTTTGCACACTGCTAGCGGCAACACTGAGGATGAGCGACACACCACACTGCCATTGCAGTTGCACAAAGTTGTGTGATTCAAAAATCAGTACACATAGATGGACTGCCGCAGTCTCTGGAACTGACTAATCTTCCTTTCTCCCTCGTCAGTTTCAAATGCAACTTGGCAGCTCTTGGAGGAAACTTCAGACTTTGCCTAGAGACTTCAGCTTGAATGGTCACAGAGCTCTGTGGCTGATAAACAGGGCTGTAGAAAGCAAAATTAAAACTCTGCAGCCAGGGGATCAAAGTTCTGAGGCGGGATAAGCTGAATTCAGTGAACATTATAAACCGTGCAGCTCGGTACAATTTCCCTGTGTTCTCCTGCACTGAACTTCTACCCACTTATTCTCTCCCCCCCCCCACCCAGATGCATCTCACTGCCTAAAGGGAGAAAAATATTATAGGCATCGCCATTGCTTATGAACAAGTGCCACAGAAGCAAAGAGTTATGCAGAGGGAGTGCTTGAAAGGACTGGTCTTTTCTGGGCTGGGGATAGGTGGGCAGGGATGCTATATTAACAACAAGGAGGATTAAGATATATAGTGTGGTGTGAAATGACAGGGATGGGTACAGGATCGTGACAAGAAATGGAGTATGGCAATGAACTGCTGCGGTGGAGTACAAGGTTATTTGCAGAATACCCAGAAACCGAAATACCATATGTCATTGAAGCAGCTATTTGAAAGCTTTTCTAATAGCCTGGCTTATAGCTTTGGGGCTTTCTCTTGGAGTTTTCAGGCTTAGGTGTCACCTTCTTATGAATGACAGCATTTCAGGGTCACTGGATTTGAAACATCGTCATTACAAGACAACTGAAATGTACTTCAAAGATTCGCCCGCCAGCAAAGAGGTGAGGCTGAACAGGATTCAATGGCCTAAGTCATTGGGAACTGCAAAGAGAGATGTGGAGAAACTGGGATTTTCTGGTAGCGATAGGGTTTTTTGTTTTTGCATGAAAGATGCATGCAAAACATTGAAAAGCACATTTTACATTAATGGTCACATTTTACATACAAAGTTCACACAAACAGCATACAATGGGATGGAACAGAATGCAACAAGACAGGATAGACCTATGACTGAGTGCCAGAGAGACTAAAATGAGGTAGAATAGATGCCTATCCCATTCCAGTATGGGTCTGGGTTGATTTTGTTGCAGAGTTATGCCCTCTGCTTGCTTCCCCATTACTGAAGTGACCTCTCACTTGACCTTGCAAAAAGCACAGGGAGAGATGTTCTTGCTTCATCTTTCCTTCCTCTTGTGTTTTATCTGCCAAGACATACTATCATGTTATTTATAGATATACTATGGGATGTGTAAGCAAAACATCTGATGCATACACATCTGTTTCATGAATCAGACTTCACGGCTTCTGGAACTAGGAGGTGCGAAGCAAGATCGTATTTGCCAGGCCTTATGGTCTGGAGGCCAGAAAGCTGGAAGCAGTGAAGTTGTGAGCAAAGTCAGTGGGCAGTAGAGATGGTTTGAGAGTACCTCAGCCTGTTTCCAGTCAACAGGTTCCTCAGGGTTAAGAGCTAGGTTAGAATCTTTATAGGACTAGGTGAAACACTGTTGGCCCTTTGTGTCAGCTGACTACCACTGAGTTCATATCAGCTATCCAGCCTTCCAGCTATCCACAGGACTGGAGCACTGTGAAAAGCAAGCCAACAGGAAGCCTATCACTGTGGCACAGACAATGAGGCAAAGAATGGATGATTACCCCTGCGGTTGTCCCCCAAAAGTAGTAAGAGCTTTTGAAGTACTCCAATCAAGCCAAACTATTTTTATTATTAAATCATTTTGGGATACTTTATGGGAAGCACTTAATTAGTTACCAATAACTGCCTCTCCTCATATGAACCAATCTGAACCCTTAGATCATCATCTGAAGCCCTTCTTTGTGTGCCTCTTCCAAGGGACATCCAGAGAATGGCAACACAAGAGAATGGCCTTTTCTGTGGTAGCTCCCCATTTGTGGAATGGTCTCCCTAGGGAGGCTCACCTGGCACCTTCGTTACATATCTTTAGGCACCAGGCAAAAACTTTGAGGGTTATAACACCAGTCCTGAAAGACCTACATTGGCTCCCGGTATGTTTCCAAGCACAATTCAAAGTGAAGGCGCTTACCTTTAAAGCCCTAAATGTCTTCTGTCCTATATACCTGAAGAAGCGTCTCCATCCCCATCATTCAGCCTGGACACTGAGATCCAGCTGCTTTTCTGTATGCATTTATAATTTTATTCTAACAAGACCCCCACCTTAGGCCTCAGACACGCTCCACATGGCTCTGTCCCCATTCCATTAGAGTGTCTCCACCAAACTCAGTTAGTACTAAACCTTTAATATATATTTGGTTCTCAAACACCTTGGTTCTCAAATGCCTTGGTCCCCAAACACTGGAAACCGAGAAGAGTTCCAGTTTTCAAACGTTTTTTGGAAGCCGAACGTCCAATGTGGCTGTCGGCTATTGTTTCTGGGGCGCCTGCACCAATCAGAAGCTGCGCCTTGGTTTTCGAACATTTCGGAAGTTAAATGGACTTCTGGAATAGATTAAGTTTGGCACTATTGTTTTTGCTATTTGTTTTTGAGGCTTTTTCGGTTAATTTGTTTTTGTGACTGTGTGGAACCCAGTTCAGCTACTGATTGATTGATTGATTGTGTGACTGCGGAAATGGATAAAAGCCCCCCATCCAAACAATGACTATCATCAATGCAGGTAAGAAAAAAAATAAATTAATTTTTATCATCTACAATACTGTCATTTTATGGATCAGTGGTCTCATTAGATAGTAAAATTAATGTTAAATTGCTGTTTTAGTGGTCTGTTTTTAAAAGTCTGGAACGGATTATTCCGTTTTGCATTACTTTCTATGGGAAAGCGCGCCTTGGTTTTGGAACAGATTTCCGGAACAGATTAAGTTTGAGAACCAAGGTACCACTGTACTTTTTCTCATGCTGATGATTTGGCTCATGGAATTGTCTCCTGAAAAGCAAGTGTCTCCTTCTCTCAGTTGCAGCACCTGTGGCCTGCAAGACCTCCACAGAAGCTAAAGATGCTCCAACCTACACAAATTGCTGCAAGCTCGTTGCATACCAGTCATAGTGAAAGGCAGATTTGGTAGGTCTGTCACCAGAAAACTACCCTGTCTGCTAGGATGATACTCAGGGACACTGAAGTGCTTCTTATTCATGGATCGTTTCAAATCTGAAAATGGTTAACTTTGATTTGGCTATTGTGAAGTAAGTGGTGACTCTGGCTTTGATATTATGCGGTGGATCAAGTAAGAAGGCCTTTGGAAGGAGAATGCAGGGCGGTGAACTTAATGGTTCACAAAGAAGCTGACCAAGCTTCTTGTGGTCAGTAGATAAAAGGCTCCGGGAACTTTCTAATTTAAGAAATGTAATTTCATGTGTGCAAATTCATTTTTAGAAACTGTTCTCTGTGCAAGTTTCTAAAGTTGTAAGCACCCGGGAAACGCTTTTTAAAACACTTGTCTCTCAACCTCCTCTTTCGTGTTCCTTACATCTTGCATTATGCTGTGCTCCAGCCTCCCACAGCCTGATATGATTCAGTGGATGTTACATAATCTATGTCAGATTTATTATTCAGTAATACAAGGGAGAGGGGAACTGAGCAGCAAAATGAAGATAGGAGAAAGACGGGAGGGTTACTGCAGGTTAAGTACCTCTTAGAAAAGAACAACAGGAACCATTTCAATGGAATCAGTCTCTTTAGAGAGAATTATATGTGTGGAACCTGATTGCCTGGAGAGTGGAGGAGTGAGACCCTGACTCCACCAAAGTCAATGGGACTTTCATGAGCTTCAGTTTCAGTGGGGTCAGAATTTCACTCCACCTTTTAAACCACAATGCATTTTTAAAACCCACACCTCACCTATATTTCACAGTAATTGCAGCTGTTTTTACTCAAGGTTGCTTCTCTTTGCACTTTATAAATGCGGCATTATTAGAATGAGTGACACTTCAGTCTACATGTAAACAAAAACCTATTCTATGAAGGGTTTAGTTTTAGAAGCATAAACACAATGGGTTCCTTTGGAGACCTGTGAATAGCTGCCGTGTTTCCTTCAGCTCATGAGTATGTCAGCGAGCCACTTGGGTGCACAAATCATTCATACAAGAAATATTTACATATATGCACATCCTACGACTGTATCAAACTTAATGCTTAAACTATGGTTTAGGTCTGTCTTCCACACACTGGTGTCCTCCAGATGTTTAGGGCTACAACTTCCGTAAGCTCAACATCAAAAAAACTAAGATCATGGCCACTGGTCCCATCACCTCCTGGCAGATAGAAGAGGAAGAAATGGAGGCAGTGAGAGATTTTACTTTCTTGGGCTCCATGATTACTGCAGATGGTGCCAGCAGTCACGAAATTAAAAGATGCCTGCTTCTTGGGAGAAAAGCGATGACAAACCTAGACAGCATCTTAAAAAGCAGAGACATCACCTTGCCGACAAAGATCCGTATAGTTAAACCTATGGTTTTCCCAGTAGTGATGTATGGAAGTGAGAGCTGGATCATAAAGAAGGCTGATCGCTGAAGAATTGATGCTTTTGAATTATGGTGCTGGAGGAGACTCTTGAGAGTGCCATGGACTGCAAGAAGATCAAACCTATCCATTCTTAAATAAATCAGCCCTGAGTGCTCGCTGGAAGGACAGATCCTGAGGCTAAGGCTCCAATACTTTGGCCACCTCATGAGAAGAGAAGACTCCCTGGAAAAGACCCTGATGTTGGGAAAGATGAAGGGCACAAGAAGGGGACGACAGAGGATGAGATGGCTGGACAGTATTCTCGAAGCTACTAACATGAATTTGACCAAACTGCAGGAGGCAGTGGAAGACAGGAGTGCCTGGCGTGCTCTGGTCCATGGGGTCACGAAGAGTCAGACACGACTAAACTACTACAACAACTTCCGTGCAACTGATGAGAGTTGTAGCCCAAAACATATGGAGGGGAATCAGCTTACAAAAGGCTGGTTTAGAGTTACATGCACGGACCTCAGACTTTTGACCTCCTCCTTCATCAGGTTTGGGCAGGATGCAGATGGGGAAAGGCAAATCTGTCAATTTCCATTACTAATTTTTTCAGTCTTAAGTTCAATTCTCCACATTTCCACACCGGTTTGCATTTTTTCCTGTGATATTAACAACTCAACCATTCACTTCATGCCAGTTTGTAGTGTTCTGAAAATACTGTTTGTATGCCTCCATAATATCCACAACTCTTAACAATTCACTCTATTTCATTTATATATGGGCTTGCAGTCCCACTAAATGATTTTCAGCATAACAACACAACATAAACAATATTACAACTCCTTTAATACCTTGGAACCATCAAGAAATATACACACACAGACAGACAGACAGAGAGAGAGAGAGAGAGAGAGAGAGAGAGTCTTTATATCATGTTGAAATTATTGTTGCCAAATGACTACATTCTTTGAAATTGTAGTTTTGAGTGCCATGTTGAAAAGCTACATTTTCCAGGACACAACTGCAGATAGAGCCCTGATCCCTTGGACTAGAATAGTCAAAAGGAACTAGATTGGTTAAGTCACATAATTGCATACCTTAGCTATGCATTGTGTAAATCCCTGGTCAGAAGTAATGCATGTGGGCTTTTTAGAAGAACCAGAAGCTAAGTGAGCAGTAACTTCTGCAACTGGCTTTCAAGCCCTTCTTGTAACATTAGAAGAAGATGCAGTGTCGTGCCTAAACAGAGCATATTTAGGAAGTGGGAGGATTTCTCAGCAATATTTAAAAGATCTTTCTTGGACACAATAAATATTAAAATGCAAAACAAAGACAAAAACAAACAGAAAGGTAGCAGATAAAGGAAAATAGTTCTGGCCTAGCTTTTCCCCTGACATGATACTTTTCTGTGTACAGAGATGTTGTGTGTATTTGAGTAATATTCTGCCGTAAGAACACAGGAAAAATCCTACTGAATCACATCAACGGTCCATCTGATTCAGCAACCTTTTTCATAAGTGGCCAGCCAGATACCTATTGGAATCCCTTAAGTGGGACTTGAGGGCACAGGTGTTTCTACCTAACAGTTGGCATTTAATGGAATAATTGTCTTTGAACTTTGACGAGTATCACGGGGGCTCCAGCTCACAGCAGACTGACCACCTGGGTGAGAATTTAGCCAACATCTCCAATAATTACATAATAAATACCTATAAATGTGTGGGTGAATATTGCAGAAAATGATGAGATAGCCAGCAGCATTGCCACGGGGATTCCATTACTGCTACTTTGCCATGAGGTGAGCATGCAGGTCCATTTTAATTGTCTCTGTTTCTGCACAATAAAGTTGTATGCAATTTTAAATATGCGGCGCTGTTGCCAATTTTAAACATCTCTCTTACATTTATTAAACAGATCAAAAGAATATACAAACATAACACCCCCTCCTTCCAGCTGAAAATTCCAGTACAAATGTAAAGTTAATGAAGTCACTAGGGTACTGAGATGCATAAAAGTTAGACATACAATCTCAGAATGATCAGGGCCTTGAGAAATCATACACAGTCATTTGTGGTAAGCAATTGACCCGAGTAGGTGTGATTTTCCTGTGCCAGGAATGATTCATTTCATTCAGGGTTGCAAAATGAGACTCAGTCAGCAACTAGCAAAAACTGAGAACAAACAAATATCACTTCTCCTTTTCTTAATTTTTTTTTTTAAGCTTCCTTCCCTCACCCCCACTCCTGAGTGCAAGAGCTCGAATTGCAAACAGACTGCGTGGAATCTGGAATGATGAAAGATAACATTAATTTATGAATCACGATTAAATGAGACTCTGAGCTCATTGTCTTTGCCATCTGCATTCACAATGGTAAAAACATCCAAACTTTGTTTTATTTTTAAAAAAACTTAAATAATTTTCACTACTGCCCTTGTTTATTTAATTATTGCAGTATATGCAACATTTGAGTATATGAAACAGAGAAGGCAAAGTTTGCTGAGCATTCCAGGAATCTTCTGCACCATATCAGTTTGGTGTAAGGCAATGCTTTTAAGTTGGTCTAAGACAACAAGAACTACAAAATACACAAAGCAATATTTGTAGCTGGACAAGCATGGACAGCTTGCCTGATAAAAGACCATCTATTTTGCCCTTCATCACACCAGATTCCACTGCATCTATAGCATTTTTTCCTAGGAGGCTATTTTTAAATGTGCTTACTGGGAAATAAATGCCACTGAACTCAGGGGAATTGCTTCTGAGTAAACATGGTAGGAATTGGGCTGTTCACTGCTCAAAGCGCTTCATGATGTCAGTGATCCTTACAACATCCCTCTAATGTTGGCCAACATTATAACCTAATCATAGTTGGGTTCAATTCCATTCATGTTGGCAGAATGTAGGTATGACTAGCTTTGGCTAGATCAGGGTCAGTGCTGTGGAACTTTACAGAACAACAAACACCAAAAATATTTAGGGCCCTGCCACAAAGAGCTTACAATCTGAATTCCAATGGGGATGAGAAATGGTGAAGAGACGGTGGTAACTGGGGAAGGACATGTAGTTTCACATATTTCAGCTTGGTTTGGTTTGGATTTTCAGTGGAAAATCTTGTTCTTTTTAATGACTATGATATACTCGTTTCTTATTTCTTCTCTATCCAGAAATGCCCGACCAAATTTCCGTAATGAAAGGAAGTTGCTGTGCGGTTCTATGAAGAAAAAAATCATTTCCAATAAATGACATCCATTCTGGTACGTTGGTCGCTGATGCTGTGGAATGTGGGGCAATGCTTTCAAAACAGGGATGGATGACCAACTGAAGAAGAAAATGATTTTCTCCAGATCGGGGGTAGCTATAACAAATTTTATTTGCTTAGAAGGGCATATGGTGTGTTAAGGGGTGGATAGTACCTCTGTTGGGGGACGCATTGTGCTGCTTCTGGGGTAATTTGTGTACATTTGGTCCCCACTCTTCATTCAGCTCTCACCTGTGGCTCCTGGAAGCTGTCAACATGTGACAGAGGCCACACACCGGGAATGGCTTTAACTCAGGCATAGGCAAACTTGGCCCTCCAGATGTTTTGGGACTACAACTCCCACCATCCCTAGCTAACAGGACCAGTGGTCAGGGATGATGGGAACTCTAGTCTCAAAACATCTGGAGGGCCAAGTTGGCCTATGCATGCTTTAGCTGGCTGGCTAAACCAGATGAGGGTAGCCAATGTGCCTCAAACCCTCAGTGAGTAAGGGAATTCCCCAAATTGCATGTGGATTGAGCAGATGAGACTAATAGTAGGTCCAATGGTCAAGAAGGTGATTACTACAAATGCTGTAGAGGGAAGTGAGGGGCAGATGGGGCTCATCAACCTGGAAAGGTAGCCCCTCTAGGAGAAGGAAAACTCTGATCCTAAACCTCTATTGCCTTGCCAGATATCTTCAGGAGAAGTAAGGGCTAAGGAGTAAACCCTATACAAAAAGACATTTGGGTGGCACCTTGGGTGACAGGCAAGCTGGTGCCAAATGTATTGCTGTGCTTTTTTTTGGACCACATCAGTGAGGCTGAGATGGAGGTCTTGTCGTCTAGGCAGCCCAGGACCTCCACAAATACTGCCCAGGCTTGTGCCCCAGGGAGGTCACTGCGATGCTGCTAATGCAGCGGTTTGACTGCACCCCCAGAGGCGTACTCCATTGTCTCTCGAGACAGACAGATGCCAACAACAACAAGGAAAAGAAAATGACTGTTCAAGGGTTGAAAGGAAGATTTGTCAAATTTAACATCTTTACATGAATGCCCCACCCCTGCAAAAAACACCAAAAACTATTACCTTGGCCATACCTGGGTGCACATGTTTTATCGTTGTGAAACTTTTACAGTGGTACCTCTGGTTACGAACAGGATCCGTTCTGGAGGCCTGTTTGCAAGATGAAAAGCCCGCAACCTGAAGCGCTGTATCTGTGCAGGTGAGCAGCGTGATTTGGTGCTTGTGCGCATGCGCGAAGTGTGATTTATCGCTACTGCAGTGAAACCTGGAAGTAACCCTTTCTGGTACTTCCGGGTCGCTGCGGGACGCAACCTGAAAAAACGTAACATGAGGTATGACTGTACTGTTAAGCAGCACCCATTTTATTATACATTCTGAGCACCTATGAAACAATTGGAGTGAGCTGGAAAGTACACTGGTGGCCCCCGGACCAATCTCTGGAGAACAGAATGGCTCATGGGGACGGGGGTCAAATTACATGTAACTTCTTTTGTTCAAAATGGCCTGTGATGGTGGCCAAGTCAGGGAGTGGAGGGGAGGTTTCTTTTTAAAAAAAATATTATTATTTTTAAACACACATTCACACCCACACTTTTTCTGTGGCATTTTCTCCCTCTGATAACCAATGTGGTAGAAAAGTTGAGAGTGCAGGATGAGGGCCTGGGAGGCTAGGTTATAAATCCCCACTCAGCCGTGAAGCTTACCGGATGACCTTGGGCCAACCTCTCAGGCTAACCTACCTCGCAGGGTTGCTGAGGGGATAAAACAGGGAGGGGTGGAGAACCATGTACAGGACCCCAGAAGAAAAGGCGATATACAAATGTTATAGATAAATAGCCTTGTTGGAGGTTAGGAAATGTCAAGAACAATACAGTTGCCTGCATTCCTCCCAGAGGTGAACTGGAGGAATGGTGGAAGGTGCTACTGGAGGAAGGGTATTTTGGCTTAAGAGGTGATGCTGAGGGAAGGGTTTTTGGTTTTTTTAGCCATTTCTTTTCTCTGTCTGGGCTAATTCCCTGACTATAAGGAGCCCAATCCTCTACATGTCTCCTCAAAAGCAAGTCCTCTTGAGTTTCATGGGGCTAATACTCAGGAAACTAGGAACACGACTGCAATCAGTCTTCTCAAGCTGCTAATAGGCTTGAGGTAAAATCAAGTAAGTACCTGTTAGAACTGTGCTCTTAATGGCCTCTTGAAATTCTCTGCCCTATTAGTGGGCAAAGAAGTTGGGTGGGTGATTTTACCACCTTTCTCCAGAGTGAGGAGAAATTCTTCAACCATTTATTGGGAATGTGTGGGGGGGGGGGAATGTGTATGTATGGGCTCACCATTAGCCGTGGGAGTAGCAAACTTTTTATATTTTTAACCTAACGTTGTTTTTTGCTGCTGCCAATGACAACAGAAGCAAAATGGCCGCCATTTTGAATCCTCCACAATGTCCTTGACCTGGAGTCCTTCCAAGGCACTGTGAGGAAAATATGGTGGCCATCACACACAAACAAAAAAGATGGTGAGGAATACTTGGGGGATTTTTTTAAAACAGCTTTTTATGGCTTTCATTTTCTGAGGGGAGGTGGGTGAGAAAAAGAAAATTCTCAAAAAAATTCTCTTCATGGTTAATAATATTTGGGGGGAACGGACAGGGAAATGTGTGGGGAAAGGATTAACTGGTCTCCCAACCACAACCCTATTCCTCCTGACCCCATTCTCCCATTCCTCCTGGATTGTTTTTAGGCAAAGGAAAATATATCTGGAGAACTGACCATGGATCCCTCACATCATATTTAGTCTGTGAAATGCAGAAATTGTCCATGCCTGCTCTGGAATAAGGAGCAATATTGGTAGCAACATATACCAATACATTCGTGCCGGGAGCATATGCGGTGATAATTATTGAATGCGCTGAACTAGTGCACTTTTCCTCAGCTGGCGTTTGATTAGCTTTTCTTGTAGCTGCTTCCTGGTTAAGGAGGCTTTAAAAAAAAAATAAAAAACCACCACAGCAAACCCTTTAACCACCTCACCTCCTTCACTTATGTACACACGCATATAAAACCCCAAGAGAGAGAGAAGACAAGGATAGTAAACATCCAAAGGTCATACAGAGGCTGTTGTCTAGTAATTTTCACTTCCCCTTGCACGGCCTGCAAAACACACAGACACACACACCTGTTTCATTCAAGGTTTTGGAGAGAAGGAGTGGGAAATCTGTCGCGTTCAACCCGCCCTGCCCCCGCCTGCAAATGTTGAGACTTTTTGTCCATGCAAAATATGGAAGGGTAAAAAGACCACAGCTTTTCACTCTGTTTCCATACCATAAGCACATTTAACCACCCTGTCAAAGAATCCTGGGAACTGTAGTTTAAAGGTGCTGGGAACTGTAGCTCTGATGGGTAAACCTAAACTCCCAATATTGTTTGAGAGTATGTGTGTGCTTTAAATGTATGGTGTGTATGCAGTCCGGATGAATTGATTCCAAAAACTCCATTACCCTCTCCTCCCAGTTTTGAGGCTGCCCTTCATACAAAATATGGAACATGGTGGGGCAGAGGGGAAGAATATAGCTTTTCACTCAGTTGATCCCAAACAACTGCTGTGGTTGCTGCATTGGGCTTCATGGTCACAACAGATCAATGCCGGAGAGAATGGCCACTCGCTGCATAAACCCGCAGTACAATCCTGTAAATATCTGTCAACCCAAGAAGTTCAGTGAGGCTTCTTGCAGAGTAAGGCTAGCTCTGGGTATAGCAGCCCAAGTGTGTGAGCCTCAGCTCCTTCCAGGTGACCTTGACTATGAAATGGCAAGGACACAAGAAGGTCATACCAATTTATGCCAGAGCTAATTTGCAACAACCAGCACCTTTCAGGTTTACTGGATCTGAACCAGTCTGGAATAGCCAGCATCCTCAGGTTTCCCCGGCCACACACAAAATGACCATCTTTTATTCTGGAACAGCTCACTTAACCCCTGCCTAGTCCTCAACTCGCAATCTATAATGTGGATTATTAAGAGTATTCCAGGAACACACAAACACACCTAAACCCTTTTTATAACCACCCTGACTGGAGCAAGCCTATTAAGGAGCAACTAATCTGCATTATTTCAGAGTTCACTCCTGAAGTGAAGCTGCCCAAAAGGTGTTACCCCCCCCCCCTTTTAAGGATTTGCAAAGCTCCTGATTTTAGCACGCTAAAAGGAAAATGCAAACCAAGGCAGACAGAGAAAAAACAAACACGCAAACACACACACACACACACACACACACACACACGGGTTACACTGATTTGCTGGTCTTGGTTTCTTCTGCAGCTGTTGAAGCTTCTGCTGTGGCTTCAAGAAAAGGGAAGGAGGAGGCTGGCCTGGAAGCAGGAAGAAGAGAGCAAAAAATAATAATAAAAATGAACCTGTTCCACTCTCTGCTGACTCAGAGCTCAGAAAGGTGAGGCTTTCTTAAATCCTTCCTGTCAATCCCCTTCTTAAGAGGCTGATCCTGCGCTGGCGGCTGCTCTCCCCTCCCAAGCCGGCTCCGCAATGCACTCCCAGCGAGGAGGTGGCACCGCGCAACCCCGCATGCAACGCGGCGCGCACAGCCCCACACTCTCTCTCCAGACGCACCGCAAGCGCCTCCCCTTTCGTCCCTCCCCGCCGCCTTCTCCTCTCCCCGTCTTTCCTTGCCACAAGCAGCGCCGGCTGCCAATCCGCCTGCTGCTGCTGCTGCTGCTGCTGCTGCGTATCCTCTTCTGCACTCTCAACAGCAACAACATGAGTGCATGGGAAGCTCCGTTGGTTTCTTCTGCTGCAGAGCTTTTGCGCTGCTCTGGCTGCCTCTTGCTGGATTAATTGCTGCTGTTGCTGCTAGCCCTGGACCAAGGCTGGGGTGTGTGCGTGCGGGTTTTTTTTTTTGGCTTCCCCCCCACCTCTCTTCTCCGTGGGCGCATATGGGAAAATTAAAAGGACCTCACCAACCACCACTTTGGTGGTAGGGAGCGGGGCGGCCAGGACGAGACTTCGCCCCCCACCCCAGCACTCCGTGGCAGGAGCGCCCCCAAGACAACCACCAGCTGCCCAACCAGGTAGTAAATAACCTCCATGCGCCCCTGACTCGTGGCGCCGCTCGGTTTGGGAAAGCAGGGAAGGCACCCTCTCATAGGGCGGCGGGGAAGGGGGCGGCTAGGAGATGGAAGGTCAGGATTTTAGGAAGGGAGGAGGAGGGAGGCTGAGCTCCTCTGGGTCTTCCAGGCTTGTCCGCACAACCAAGGAGGGCTGCGTTATTTTGGGAAGAAGCTTCCCGTGCTTGCGATGTGGTGGTCGCGATTTTGCCTTGGGTGGGCGGATCGCGGAACTGGGGGAACAAGTGCACACGGGATCGAGGGCTGGAAAGTGGTGCAAAGGCTTGGTTTGTGTACTGTGGTTTTTCTGTTTTTTTAAAAGCTCGCTTCGAGTCCTGCAGGTAGATCCGGGGCTGGGCAGGCGGTAGCGGCAGCTGATTGGGAGGAAAGGAGCTGGAGGAGGAGAAGGCAAGAGCTAGAAGCCGGTATGTTTATTGCACGCAGGGCAGCCGCGGCTACGAGGAAGGGCTCGCCGAGAGCCGCATTGCCTTCTTCCTGTACGCGCGAGGCGTGTTCGCTGGGATTGGACCGAGCTGGGCTCTCCTGCAAGTCGGCAGTGGCCGCAGCGGCGGCTGGGATTAGGGCGAGGGCAGGGCGCTTTGTGGCGGTGCAGTTTTGGGGAAGGGGCGAGGAGGGTGTGCGCGCGTGGAAGGCTGCAAGGCTTCATCGTGGACTTATGCAGGGGAAGAAGACGCCTGTTTTCTGGGGAGAGGGTTCCCACCTTTCCGCAGCGGCTGTGCAGCAGTAACATACATGCATACATATATATATATATATAGAGGGAGAGAGATTGGCAGCTGGGAGAGCCATGTGGATTCTCCAGCGTTGCCACATGGCACCTTCCCCGCCCCCACTAGACACTGTCACCTCTTGCCCCTGCCATCGCTGCGCCAGCCACACTCATCACAGCTATCGAGCTATTTGCCAGAGAACCGTTCACTGCCCATGCAATAACACATGCTTGGGGTACATGTGTCATATTGCGGTGTGCATGGGGATGGTGGTGGAAGAGGCAGAACCGGTCATGATTTGTGGCGGGTGGCCAGCTAGTTGTGGCACCAGGAAGAATGGTCAGTGGAGACTTTGTCACCAGAAGGGCATTGTGACCCCAAGGAAGTAGGGCAGCTCCCAGTGCAGAAGGCAGCATGAAAAAGTGTGTGTGTGTGTGTGTGTGTGTGTGTGCTTTGTCTGTGGGGCTCACGCCTGTTTTGCCCAGGTGTTACTTGGGGCTGAGTCTCGGCCCAGTGTGGTGTGTCAAATAAAAGTCCTCACTGCCCAGTTCCAGTTTTTCATTCTATTTCATTCAACATAACATGAAGCAAATTCAGGCTGATGGGTTGTTACAGAGAAGTGAGTTCCTGGAATAATATTTGAATGGGGAGACGGTGTCGACGGGTGATGACGCACTTGTTCCTGGATGGTTCCTTTTCGTACTCTGAACTATGATGCTCTACCTGCGCCATTTCCCATGGAGTATGGGAGCAGCTAGACATTGCAGCAGGCAGGGTAATTGCACGTGCAGTTTCAAGGGGGAAGAGAGACTTAGCATTACCCAGTGGTGTCTCGTAATGCATCATCTTAACACGAGCCACGAGGGTGGTGCTCTTTGGCGACTGTACTTTCCCAACACCATTAAGGAGAGACATCTTGCCAAGTAGTGGAGAGGATCGGTTTTCTTTTCCCATGGCGGAGCAGAGTTCCACTGAACATTCTTGTGGAACGGATTTCGCTCTGCTGGAACCTCGGAGATATATGAAGCCTGGAGATTCAAAATGACTAATCTATCAAATTTCTCCGTCGCAGTATTGCTCACCCTGCTCAGTATGCAGTAACTGTTGCCACATCAGCCCCTTTGTGAATCAGGCGGCGTGGGGGTGTTTTTCAGGAGGTCAGAAAGCATATTGGATAAAATGGAGGGGGAGGGACCGCTGCTCTGTGGTATAGAGAACATGCTCTGAATGCAGAAGGTTTCAGATTCAATCTCTAGGTTTGCTTGTTTTTAAAGATCACGTACCAGGTGGCAGGGAAGACCTCTGTCTGAGACCCTGATGAGCTACTTCCAAGTGACAGTACTGACCCAGATGGACAATTGGCCTGCCCAGGTATAAGGCAGCTTCCAGTGCCCTTAATGAGATGAAGCAGAGAAAGGACGGGCCTGTAGCTCACTGGTAGTGCATCTGCTTTGCCTGCCAAAGGTCCCAGGTTCAATCCCCAGTATCTCCAGGTAGGGCTAGCAAAGGTCATTGATGGAAATTCTGGAGAGCTGCTTCCAGTCAGTACTGAGCTTGATGGACCCATAGTCTGATTAAGTATAAGGCGGCTTCCAAACAGTGCCAGATTAAACCCTGTGGGAGGCCCCTAGGCAGCTGAAATTGATGGTGGGGGGCTTGTGCATGTGCTCTAGTGGGATAGCATTGAACTAAGCAAGCTTGATTGTAATTTTCTTTCATGATCAAATCAATATTATTTTGGTCCCTTTTCGTGGGGCCCCTGAAAGGTGTGGGGCCCATAGGCCGGTGCCTGCTCAGCCTATTTGGTAATCCGGCACTGCTTCCCATCTTCATAGAGAGCTAGGAAAGCCCCCCCCCCAAAAAAAAAAACCCTGGGGAGGACGGGTTCCAGGTAGATGAGGAAAGCGAGCACTGGCAATGCCCGGGTGACATTCCAAACGGGAGGATGTGGAGATGCAAGGTAATAGGGTAGGGGATTTTGGAACTGCCAGGGCAGGAGGCTTACAAACTGCTTCCATTCACAAAGTGTTTTGTAAATTTGAGGCTCTGCTGTATTTGCTACGCTCCCCTTTCAGCCTGACAGCATGTAGTAATCGCGCTTATTTTCGCCGATTTCCTTTTTCGTCATTTTCACAGCTGAATGTGACTACAAAACAATTGAAAAAAGCTGTCTCTCTTTTAAGAGGCGATTCAAAGCTAGACACATTCGTCTCTGTTCCCCCCCCTCCTCTTTTCCTGGTATATGTTGTACTTGAAGTGTTAAAATCCTCAAGAGACTGAGGTGGAGAAAGCAAGTGTGTGGGGGGAGGGGGATGAGGGGGTGGGAAGAGAGACAGACTAGGGGAGGTTTCTTACCAGCACTTACTTCAAACACTTTCTCTTGCTTATATATAAAAAGGGGATAAAAAGGAAGCATGTTCCAAAACCAGTCCAGGGCTTATATGAAAGTGAAATATTAATGGGCTGGGAAAGCTTAGACAGCAGATAACTTTGCACAAAACCGTTTTGGAGGGATTCCGCCCTCCTTACAACTCCTTGTGGCATATGAAATTGTGTCTCTGTAGTACCAACGCAATTAAAAACTTCAGGGCTGCAGGATTTGTAATTATGGGGGTAGAATGATGTTGGCCAGTGGGTCATGATAGCAGATCTAATAATCTTTTCCATTGGAGAACATCTGTGATTTGAATTGTTTTTCTATTCTTGGAGGAAGCTGAAGGCCAGATTGGCATGGAAGCATTCTGAAGTGCCTTACCATGGGATTCCATTGAATTCCTTTGCAGGAAGCGTTTGGCTTAGGACTTAGTTGCAACATAACCCCTTTTTGCTAACCTCACAAGTTCCTCAAGGGAGCGACGTTCAGAAGTAACTACAGGAAGCATGGGACTGTCATTCTGGTGAGACTCCAAAAGATTTATCCCCCTGGATAAATTCCAGCACTACATTTTATGCATTAAAATCCTCCTACGTGCTACTAAATTTATTCACTTACTCTGCCAGTTTCAAGATTGCTGCTCTCTGTACTTTGTGGAACTGACTCTGGGCTGTATGCAGCTAAGCCCTATTCAGAGCAGACCTGTTAAAGTCAATGAACCTAAGTTAGTTAGGTACTTCAGTGTGTCTATTCTGTGTAGGACAAGCATTGAATGCCACCCATTTTGACGGTCATGACCCTGGGGTCGGATTCTCCTTCTTTAGAGGATGAGGAATCAGAAGGGAAATTGTATCCAAGACTAACTCTGGAAGTACTTCCAGAAGATGAGTCCACAGTGCCAGTGCCCTTCTAGTCCAAGGATGTCATAGTGTCATAGAACTGTAGAGTAAGAAGGGACCACAAGGATCATCTAGTCCAACCTGCTGCAATGCAGGAATCTTTTGCCCAATGTGGGGCTCAAACCCATGACCCTGAGGTTAAGAGTCTCAAGGTCTACCAGTTGTCACATTGCCACCCTTTGACTCTATCATGGAAGCCCCAGTACAGCCAAAGTTTCCCCTGCTCTGTCAGAGTAAGAGACTCCTGGAGCAAGGCTGGGCCTCTTAAACCAAAGAGGCATCTTTCAGTGAAGGTGGGACTTGCAACTGGGACAGAGCTACTGTGCCTATATAGGACTCAGTCTAAGGCATGGGTAGGCAAACTAAGGCCCAGGGGTCGGATCCAGCCCAATTGCCTTCTAAATCTAGCCTGCGGACGGTCCAGGAATCAGCATGCTTTTACATGAGTAGAATGTGTGCTTTTATTTAAAATGCATCTCTGGGTTATTTGTGGGGCATAGGAATTGGTTCTTCTTCTTTTTTCCAAAATATAGTCTGGCCCCCCACAAGGTCTGAGGGACAGTGGACTGGCCCCCTGCTGAAAAAGTTTGCTGAGCCCTGTAAAGCTACTGCAATATCAGTGTGGTGCTTGCCTTGAGGGACGAGCTGCACTTGCATCAGAACACTGACATCACTTTCACCTGCAGATGTCGCATATGAAAAAAGGATAATGGGAAGTGATGGTCTCCCCGCCCCCCCCCCAAAAGAATACAAAGCCCATTAAGGAATAGGTGCATTTATGTCTTGGTGAAATTATTGGATTGGTCCGGCACTGGAGGATCTCAGGGCTATTTCAGAATGCATGGCATCTGTAAATATAGCTCAGAGTGGTAATTGGCTAGACTCCCACTGAGGTTTAATCCTGAAGTTAATTTGGGTAAGAGTTTGACAGAAAGAGTGGTCTGGCAGATATAAAATACTGGATTTGAAGTGGTGCAGCAATAAAACTGCTGGCACTTTTTCAAAGCTACGCTGGCTCTGGTGTGGTTTCACATTGGATGGGGGACTGAATGTTGTGATTCCTGCATTGCAGGTGGGTTGGACTAGATGATCCTCAGGGATCCTTTCAGCTCCATGATTCTAGGGTATGGATTCAAAGCTTTTCTATTCAGCTTCACTGAGTCTTTACTCAAAGTTCTTCCATCTGTAAAATGGGAATAATGTCTAGTTACATTCATAGAGCTGTGAAGGTAGGTGAATAAGATAATGATGGATCAGTTTTGCAACTGAGGTTATCAGAAACGGAGACTACAAGACAACCCCCGGTGGACATTTAAACACAAGGTCTAAAGAGACTAGTGGTCTATCCCTCCCTCAGCATTGTCTATATCAGGGGTGGGGCTCTTGATCTGACTGGTGGGCCAGAGACAGACCCTTAACCTTACTCATCTTGCAGTCCACATTTGACAAGTGGGCGGGGCCACACACCTGTCAGTCACCTGACATCGCAATGAAGTCAGATGACCTGCTTCGGCCTGCATGTTTTGTAATCGATAGTGGCGTCTGCCCTGTGGAATGCCCTCCCTTCAGATGTCAAGGGAATAAACAGCTAACTGACTTTTAGAAGACATCTGAAGGCAGCCCTGTTTAGGGAAGTTTCTAAGGATTGATGTTTTTTTATAATGCTTTTAGATATGTTGTAAGCTGCCCAGAGTTGCTGGAGAAACCCAGCCAGATGAGCGGGGTATATAGAATAAAATCATCATTATCATCATCATCATCTGCAAGCTAAAGCACAGTGCTTTGCAAGGTCCAACAGCCCCTGGGCCTTGCAAAAGCCAGTGGACGTAACTTTGCAAGCTTTGATGATCATCGGTGCCTGCAAACTCTCTTTTGGCCCAGCTGCATGCATCTTTACCTGCCCCACACCAGGTGCCATATATGATGTATGGCAGGTGGGCATGACTTGCATGAAACAACCTGTGAGCCAAATGGGGAGGCAAGGTAGGAATTTCTCCCCACTGCTGGTCTCCACTGGTGGGCAGTGTTTTTCCAGGGTTTCCAGTATAAGTCTTCCCCAGCCCTACTTGGAAATTCCAAGGTTTGAACCACTGAGCTGTTCCCGATATGCACTACTAAATTTGTCTAAAAACCGTCGCTTGTAGACCACGGTCAGGACTGCATTCAGGCTACCTTCACGACTTAGACCCCTCAGCTCCAGCTTGCCAACCCCCAGAACTATCACACTGAAGTACCTGGCTACTTTATGGTACTCTGGAGTTCGGGGCTGGCTGGTTACTCGATGGCTTTTCCATTTTCCACAGCGGCAATAACTCATGCTCCCTTTCGTGCGCCATTGTCATTGAGATGTGCTCAATTCTGTTTCCTTTGGCTTCCCTGACTTCGTGACATGACGTGTGAAATGCAGCATGCATAAGCAGCTAGAAGTCGCATGCACAGCGCTGGGTTTGCAGTCGGCCGGTTTCATCCATATACATCAGCGAGGGCCTGTAACGCTGGGGTAATGGAAGCTATAGATGTATATTATACACACAATTGAATAAATAACAGCTTAGCTATTCACTAGTTAAATTTGGGGCCATGCATATGTATTGCTTCTCGCCTGCCTGTCGTACTACATGTCAGAGTGTATCACTCAGATACGGCAAGCCCGCATGCTCCGTATGAGTGGCAAGCCTAGCAAGATTTCCCTTTTGGATTGTAACAAAATACTTGTGCTTTATGTAGGAGGCTATTGCTTTTATCAGAGCCGTCATCTGTCCTACACATGATAGTCAGTTCATAATAAAGCCTGAGGATTGGGTATGAGAAAGAAAGACTTGTAGGCTGAGATAGAGGAAGCACCACAGCATGCGCAAAGAGGACATCCTGGGGGGAAAAGCAAGGGAGAAATTGCAAAAATATCTACATTAAAATCTCCCTGTCTGCATTATGCGGGGGTTTTTCTTTCCATAGCAAAAATTAATTTAGATGGAGGAAAACTGAATAAGCTGCTGTGTAAGAATTGTGAGAATAAATGGAGTTCAACGCACACAATCACCCATCAATGATTTGTCTGTAAATATCGGGACTTCTTTATTTTTTAACCTTGCTCTAGACGTTGGAGCACCTTAAGATGGAGACAATGACTAAATGCAGGTGAATTAAAATCCAAGAGTCCTCCATCAAGCGCACATTTGCAAAATCATTCGGGGAAGAAGTTAAGGGCATAGGAATTTAGGAAACTGTATTGTATCAGGATGTTGGTTTATCTAGCTCAGTATTGCCTGCACGGATTGGCAGCAACTCTCCAGGGTTTCAGGCAGGGCACATCCCAAGCTCTACCTGGAGATGCAGGGGGTTGAACCTGGGACCTTTTGCGTGCATGCAAAGCAGGTACTCTGCCAGTGAGCTACATCCTTTCTAAGTCCGGTTGAAGCTCCTGGTGTTGGTGAGACCAATTCATGAGTAGGAAAGCACAGTGGTAGTTTTGATGTGCTTTGAAAACCTGTGAAACCTGTTAATCACATGCAAGCGTGGGCCAAAAGAAATGATAGTGCACATTGTGGGTCAGTGATGCCTCATATCAAACCACTTTTTGTTCTCTTGCCTGTCTCCAGATCCTGAGCCTAGGTAGAACTTGAAGAAATAAGCACAAATCTTCATTGTCACCCCTCTGGCACATTTAAGGGGTGTAGAATTGAAGTGGAAGAGGCATTTTGGGGCTTAAAAATTCTCCCTCGTTTTTAGACTGTAGCTCAGTATTGGAATAAATGCTTTCCACACAGAAGGTCCCAGGCCCAGTCCTTATGGGTGGGGATGTCTCTTTCCTGAAACCTTGGAGAGATGTTGCTATGATAATGAGCTCTGAAGATGGACCAATGGTCTGACAGGAATGTGCTGGCTGTGACACTTGTTCAGTTGCTTCCAGTCAATGGGAATGCTTCTGTTGACTTCAGCAAAGGAGAGGTTTCAGCCTTGGAATCTCCCCCTCTATTAATCATTCTGCATTATGCAGCCACCTGTTAAAAGCAGAATCAATCGTCGTCCCTTTGCAAGCCATTTGTTACTGACTCCACCATAGGTTAATGATTGCCAAAAGAAGAAGAGGAAAATCGTTTCTTTCTCCCTTTTTTTGGAACGAGGCAGTGAAAGAGTCTGGGATGATGAACAGACTGTTGTGTCTCGGGGAAACAATGGAAGCAGCCTGCCAGTCCGGTTCAGAGTCCAGAATTGTGTTATTTCTAATCGCTGTCATACCATTTGCGTGCGTATGTGTGTGTGCTCAGTGTTCCACGCGATAAGAACACCGATTGAGGTAATTCATCTTCGAGTCATGGGAGACAATATGAAGGCTTTAGATAAGGGTGTGCTGTGCACATACAAGAATGCATGCTGGTCCAGAAGCATAAGATGTTCAAAGATGTTTGGTGCATTGGCACAGGGAGAACCTTTTCAATGGCACATTGTGTCTGCCCTGCTGCAGGAGCTGGAGGCAATATTTGCCTGGCATCAACTTGAAATGTCAAGTAGCTGCTTTATCAGTGTGTGTACAAGTTTCTGAAACGTAGTGAATTTGTATCTAATACTGCAGCATGCCTGCCAGCAGTACCTGTGCAGCTGGCTTGCTATATAATCCAGCTGAAGCAGACCTCAAAAGATAACTAACGTGCACTGAATTTTGGCAGTGGGATGCCATTATGTTTCCATAGGCATGCAATCCTGGTTCGGATGTAGCACTGGACCATAGTTTAGTGTTACGTGATTGAGCCTGCAAAAGCATTGGGCTTGTATGCTGCTCTCTTCTTTCTCCCCCTTCACTATTGTCCCAAGGAGGACATAGGAAGTTTGCTTTTGGGGACGGTGGTGTGGGGTTGAACATTAATCATAGCTTATTGTCACATCCAAGAAAGACAAAACTGTCTGGCGTAGGGGCGGAAAACATTTTTTTTCCAGCCCAAAGGCTTCATTTCTTACTGGGGACCACTTGCCAGGGGTGGGTGGGGCCATTCATGTAAATTGTGTGTTTGTACAGTCGGCTAGTTTCTACACACTTGCACATCTGTCTCCATCCAGGGAAGCAAGAGGCATGATCAGAGTTCAGGGATGCTTTTCAGCCAGTCAGTAATACTCAAGGAGGGTGCAAAAGAGAATCAGTAGGATGCATGTGGCTTGGGGAGCGTCCTGACCAGTGCTCTAAGACAGAGGTATGGAACCTTAGGCCTGTGGGGCAATTGTGGCCCACTAAACAACTCCTTTTGGTCCGCCAGGCCATTTTGGGAAGCCCAGGCCCACCCAACCTACACCTGACCTCATGTGCAAAGGAAGGGCTTCAAAGAAACAATTGAGAACTTAAAGTAGGCTCCCAATGGTTCCTTTGCCAGAACAAGGTGCACTCCCACCTGCCCATTGAAAATGCTCCTTGGTTGACGAGGAGGAAGCAGCAGCCATGCAATGGAGGCTGCTTCTCCCTGCCAGTGCTGCTCCTGCTGCCAGTGTGGTGTAGTGGTTAAGAGCAGTAGACTCGTAATCTGGTGAACTGGGTTCACGTCTCCGCTCCTCCACATGCAGCTGCTGCGTGACCTTGGGCTAGTCACACTTCTCTGAAGTCTCTCAGCCCCATTCACCTCACAGAGTGTTTGTTGTGGGGGAGGAAGGGAAAGGAGATTGTTAGCCGCTTTGAGACTCCTTCAGGTAGTGATAAAGCGGGATATCAAATCCAAACTCTTCTTCTCCTCTTCTTCTTCTTAAACCTATGGTCTCCAAAGGGCTTTCAGAAAGCCCTGCACAGCATTTTGAACCTTTGGTTTTCGGAGGTTTAAAGCAACAGCACAGAAATCCCTTTGTAAGCAGCCTTGTGCTACTCTTTTATTCCTCCTAGGGTCTACATGAACCAAGAAATAGCCCTGAATCAAGCCCCAGGATCCTCTGTTACATGCAAGTGTTCTGTTGCAGATGTCTGGGAATTTGCTGGCAGACCACCTGATGTGGAAAGAGTTCCCTGAACATAAGAAGTCTAGAAAAAGTAACCACCCTGTTAAAGCATTTGGCATCCTGACAGGCAAATGAGTACTTAGCTTTTCTTGCCAGCATAGCACTTAACCATGCAGATATAATTTTGCAGGATTGAGTTTTGCATCCCCTATGATCTTATATTTTGCTGTTTTATGATTGCAGAGTTGGAGGGAACTAAGGGAGAAATTCACCCCACCTCCCATGCACAGGAGCAAGATTAATTAAACCTAAATTCTTTCTGACAGATATGTATCCAAACTAATTTTAAAAACTTGCTGTGTCTGAGGTCCCGGAACCTTTCCCGATAGTATTTTTCAATTTGCAGCCTGTTCTTATGGGTAGAACTTTTCCCCCTGATATTATTTAATCTGAATCTTTTCCCCCCTGCCGTTTAAGCTCATTACTGCTTTTCCTATCCTCAGTAGCAATACCGAGCAACTGGTTACCTTCCTACTTATCACAGCCTGATACATATTTGAAAACATCTGTCATGCCTCCCTAATGTAATCTCTCCTTAAGATGCAACTCTAAACAGATCTTTCAATAGTTTTCTGTCTGCCATTTGGGCCTGCTCTGAGATGTGTGCTGCTCTTGGCTTCAGACAAACAAACTCAGTTCTCTGTGTCAAGAAAAATCAGGATTCTGTGCCCTGCATAATATAATGCGGATTAAACAAATACAGGTAAAATTATTAAACCAGAATAATTTAGGTCTGTTGCTGTTACTCAGAAGTGAGGAATATGGAGCAATTAAGCACATGATTTAGCAGCCTTCTGAAAGGTTTGGGTCTGGTCAGCACTTGGATAGGAGACTACCTTGGAATATTCTGTGTGATGCCTTTAACTCCATACCAGGGGAATGGTGGCATTGACAAAGAATGCAGGCCTGCCAAGTTCCACCTCCAATGATTGGAAATCCTTCTCACTTCCCCCCCCACCAGATATTGCATGTTCATATACAAGTGGTGACCATTTTGCATGAGGATTGTGTTCTTGGCCCCTGTATGCATGCAAAAACCCACCCCACCCCATTCCAACCCCTGTTCTGCCGTCTTCCAGGTCCAAAAGGACCCACGCATTGGTGGTCGTGCTGCCTGTACCATAAAGTTTATTTTTTGTATCCATACTGGCTAGAAACTTACTTGTAAAAAAGCAGCTGAACTATGGCAAATATGAGTGGGTGGAATATACACAGCTATTTTCTTGGGTGGAATATACACAGCTATTTTCATAATAACATCGCCAGTATGCATTGGACTGGGGAATTCTCAGGTTCTTTACCTACATGTTTGATTCCCTGTCAGCTCTGTGCATTCAGTTAAGTCTTCAGTGCCCTCCTGCTTTCCTTCATTTGCTATTTTGAAAATGGAAAATTTGCAAGGGTGCAGATTGAACAAAACTACCTGTGAACAGAGGGTTCTATCCAATGGTGGCTTTGCACTAGCAGAAGCACTTTCCCACGGTAAGACAGGCTGTTAAAGATCCACTCACTGTGTCATAACTCTCCTTCCACTCCCAGATGACCAGGCAGAAAAAATGTTTTGTAAACTGGAAGAGAGTTTGTCTTCTCCTTCCCTCTTGCAGGGCACCAGAGCGCCGCAAATGACTAACACAGCAAGTGAATATTAATGCATTTTTGTGAAGTTGTTAGCTTTTATGGATTTGTTTGCAAGGCTAGTAAATTGTGTATGGAGGCTAATAATAATAATAATAATAATAATAATAATTAATAATAATAATAATAATAATAATAATAAATATATTTCTAACCTGCCTTCCCCAGCTGAAGCCGGGCTCAGAGTGGCTAACAACAATAAAAGTAACACAGTTTACATAAAATCATATGCAGTTCTCTTTGCTGGTGTGAATAATGTGAGAAGCAGCTGGCCTAGGCAAACTCCTGTACAAAAGACAGAGAAAGGAAGCTCTGAATTGGGGGACTTTAGAGTGCAGGTTGCTTGTTTAGCTGGAGGAAGGAAAGGTTTTAAGTTTGCTCCTGCATTTTTCTGGAAGGGCTGGTATGTGTCCCTGGCACAGCTCCGCTTGCAGCCAGGCCTGTTTTGCTTCCAGAATTTCAGTGGCTGGCTTCCAAGTCTACTCAACGCACACGCACACACCCGTCTCAATACAGCAAGTGGCAGATGGGCAGCATGGAAGATAGGAGTTGACACCACCGTACTGTAGGCTCGTGTCTGCAACCATCCCGCACCAATTAAGAACTCTCTGAAACCCAGAACAGTTTTCTTTTTCTTTTTTTGCAATTTATTTTCTGACTGTGAGTATGGAAAGAGATTCAGCATTCATGCCCTGGAGAAAACAGAGATCATAAGTAGAATTCACAGTATTATTATTTTTTTAAGATGCAGTTGTAATTGTAAATGCATGTGTTTTTATAAGTACTGAGCTGCGTCACCGGCAAGATACCAAAGCCACATTCACACCATACATTTAAAACACTGCAATACCACTTTAAACAGCCATGGCTTCCAAATAATTATGAGGGCTGTAGTTTGCTAAGGGCGCTGAGAGTTGTTTGGACACCCCTATTCCTCTCCCAGAGCTACAATTCCCAGAGTGGATTAGCAATCAATTTGTCTTCCCATGAAGCTCTGTGATGGGAATAGGGGTCTCCTAACCTCTCTCAGCACCCTTAACAAACTACACCTCCCAGGCTTCTTTGTGAGGAAGCCATGGCTGTTCAAAGTGGTATCACTCTAGCACTTTAAATCACAAAATTGTAGAATGGGAAGGCACCACGAGGGTCATCTAGTTCAACCCTGTGCAATGCAGGAATCTTTTGCCCAGTGTGGGGCTTGAATCCATGACTGAGATTAAGAGTCTCATGCTCTACCTTCCTCTTTCAACAAACCTTTAAAATGGAGGTCTTTATCTCAGTTATCTGAATTGAGAGTTACCTGAATTGGCTTAGAAACTGTATGTACATATGTTTTACTGATTATGATTTTATTGCTAAATTGCTGAAGTTTTCAGAAACAGACCAAAGTGCAATATATTGCAGGAATCCAAGGGAGAAATTAGTTTCCTCTGCTTTAGCGCAAACCACAGTTTGCCGTTGCACCAAAAACCAGCAAAGTATGGTTTATACTGGCTGTCTAAGCCAGGATTGCCTTCCAGCTTCAAAATGTTTGAAGGCAAAAATATAGCAACCTGTGGTTAACTGATTTGTATGTAATGACAAGCCATGGCTTTCATTACAATGGAAGTAACAAACTGAAGTGGTGTGTGGCCTGAGGTGGGTGGAATAAAGAGCATAGGAGGACAAGTCTTATTCTATTAGCTCAAGCTATGGTATGATGCTAGATTCGAACTGAGCTGCTAAGTGACTATTCTCTTCAGCACCAGACAGTCCCAAAAATGAACGATACCATTGCAAAATAGCATTTTTTCCCCAAACAGCTTTTGTTTTGCATCTTGCACAACTTGGCAAACTGAAAGGATACAGCTTTTCCAAGAAGTTCTAAGTCATCAGAGAAAGATATGAGGAAATTAAAGGATAATCCTACAGTGGTATGTGTGTGTTCTAATAAAACAGAAAACTTTATAACCACAGGACTACATCTAAAACTGGAAATGTTATTGACTGCTGGGGTAGCAAGTTTGGTAATGAGGCCAAGAAAAAATGTGTACTCATTTAAGTATAAATAAGAGAAGTGCCTTAATACTTTTGACTGCTTTTAAGTGTGGAGATAAGATGATAGACAAATATCTCCAAACAAATAAGGATGGTCATTTTTTTTAGCGTACGGCCAATTCAGAAGCCAGTGAAGCTTGAGCAATTACATCAGTTGGCACATTCACTCATTTAGAAATAAGCTCCATAGAAACCAGCAAGATTTACTTCCACCTAAATGTGCTTGGGACTCTAGTGTAGTCTGATTGATTTCGTGCCTGTGAAGTTTAAGGACAAAATTTGGATTTTAAGGTGGCATATCCTGTATGTAAAGGTAAAGGGACCCCTTACCATTAGGTCCAGTCGCGGATGACTCTGGGGTTGCGGCGCTCATCTCGCTTTATTGGCCGAGGGAGCCGGCGTACAGCTTCCGGGTCGTGTGGCCAGCATGACTAAGCCGCTTCTGGCGAACCGGAGCAGTGCACGGAAATGCCGTTTACCTTCCTGCCGGAGCGGTACCTATTTATCTACTTGAACTTTGATGTGCTTTCGAACTGCTAGGTTGGCAGGAGCAGGGACTGCTCAGTATCCTTCCCACTGGCATCTCTAGGTAGGACTGGGAGAGACCTCTGTCTGGAACTCTGTAGAGCCTCTACCAACCTTTAGACTGTGCAGTACTGAGCTAGATGAACAAATGGTCAGAGACAACTCTCTTTGTTCGTAAGAGGAGCAAAGATCCATCTATTCGCTGTTACCTCCTGCCAATCTTGTGGTAGGGAAGAATCCATTGTATGAAGAATTCATGTTGTTTCTCCTGGCCTGAATCTAGTAACAATCATTGTGTAATGCCAAGTTCTGATGCTGAGTGTTCTCCTGCAGGAGATAATTGGTAATAGTAGACAATTTATTTTTTTCAAGGTCATTTGCCTGATCTTTTTTAAGAATGCCTGATGAGCTGCTGAGGAGTCCTAAGAACTGTACTGGAAGATCATTTGCTGTAGCGTATTCTAATTACTAAGTTAAATTTTTAGCCTTCTGTTCCAGATTTATGGAAGGACCCCCCACATGCCTGACATTTAATGAAAGAAAATGAGCACACTTGTGTTCAGCAACATATCTAAGACTCTGCCTGCTCCTGTGTCCTGTTATTAATTTGGACTACCAGCTTGAAATATTTGCACATCTCTCTTAGCCAATGGGTAGCTGCAGAAAAATAGTTCCTGCGTAGATAAGCTTTGCACTGTTGCAGTCATCACATTATTTCTTCCTGTTCTACCAGCGCGGCAACTCATTTGTTGTCATTGGTACTGGCAATGGGATTGGTCCTTGCATTTGTTAGAACTCTGTTGTGGAGTCCAAAGTGGTTTGTCAGTTCTTCTCACATCTGTTATGATGCAGTAGTCAGACCTGAGATATCCTCAGACTTGTCCATCGACCTACGTGCCATTCTCAGACATGAAAGGTACCTAGTGGTGCAGTTTTGGTGCCTGTCCTTCAGTTTGTAGTTCATGGGGAAACTCTCTGAAGTCAAAGTCTAATTTATTTTGGAGGATGCATCCGAGTTTAAATTTTTGTGATCGCTTGATGCCTGGAAAGAAGCAGGTGAGGTTTGTTGAAGGATTTGATTTGATTTCTTTAGCATTTTGGGTGGGGCGAGATGAAAATTGCTTTCATTTGCCACTCCCTGTCATATTTAACTGGGACATAATGCAGACAGGTAGTAATTTGTGCAGGTGTTTTTTGTCTGTTTAACTTGCTGCCAAATGAATTGTCATTCTGAAACAGATCCAACCAGAAATCACTCTAAATTCTTCTAGAAGTGATTCTGCATTCTCAGGTCTGAGTTAAGCCCTGGAGACTTAGTCATTTGGCATATATTTACACAAAATAGGCTTGGTTCTTCTTGCTTCTCTGAGAAGGTGTAACACCACATTCCTGAAAGATCAGGGCTCTGCACTTGTCTCCAGTTATATCTTTTAAATGCACATAAATATTGGAATGCAAAGAGGATGAACCTGAGCTACAGCAAACATCACCTTGGGGCAATCTTTGTCAACCAGCATTGGCTGCATCTGACAGGAGTTGTAGTCGTAATCATCTAGAGCCAGGAGTGGCCCTAGCCTAGAGTTTTGGGGGGCCCTGGGCAAGAGAGTCATTGGGGGCCCCTAAAGGTATGGAAGCAAGCCAGTCATTTCACTTAATTCTATCCATGAATCTACAGTGAAAGTATTTATAAATGTATATATAACATGTACATAACATTTCATGTGTACATAACATGTCATGGATACATAATACATTCTTTGTGTTCAATTTTTATTACAACTGGAGCCGAGACTATGACGTAAACCCATGAACAGAAGTCATAAGGTACTCCAACATGTAATGCTCTTATGTAAACAGAAAGATCCAAAACAAAACAAAAACCCTTAAGAAAGCATATTGTTTGATATCGTGGCAGGAGGGACAAATGGTGAATTGATGATAGTCAGTTCGCTGATAAACAGTGATAAAGGAATTCATTATTTAAGAGTCAATCCTTTGGTACAGAGCTTTGCAAACTTTTCATTTGACACACTTTTAAAGACATGCATCATTTCACAACACAGTAATTCAGTTTTCCTAGCAAACTGGAGGTTAAACTAACCTCTTTCCAGCCCCGGGAGGAGCACTTGCATGACACATCTACACACTGCAGCCAGCACAGTCTGCAGTCGCAACACACAGTTTGGATCACTCTGCTCTAGTAGAATTATCAGGTAAGAGTCAGTTCTCTAGCAAAGGGCGATGATGATGATCAAGGAGATGGAGCAACACCTCTTTGAGGAAGTACTGCAATGTTTGGGGCTTTTATAGTTTAGGGGAAAGGCAAGGAAGAGAAGACAAGACAGAGGTGTATAAAATTAGGCGCGGTGTGGAGAAAGTGGATAGAGAATTTTCTCCCTCTGTCACGACACTAGAACTCATGGACCTCCAAGGAAGATGAATGTTGAAAGATTCAGGACAGACCAAAAGAAAGTACAGTACTTCTTCATGTAGCATATAGTTGCTCTGAGTTTTGCATCAGTGATGGCCACCAACTTGGGTGGCTTTGAAGCAGGAGGAGACAGGTATGGGCAAGCCCTGGTTCGCCGAGGTATGATTGCACTGGCAACCAGGTTGGTTTGACTCTTCTTTTGATCTTGAGCAAGGTGTGGGCCCTACCTCCCACCTGGTCATTGCGAAAGTCTTTTGCGTAGGCAGTGGTGTGGTTAGGCTACGTTGGACTTAATAATGTTTTGGGGCCTCCACCTCTTTAGATGGATATGTGCATCATCTCTCTTGCTACTAGCCATGATGGCTATGTTCCCGAATGCCAATTGCCAGGAATCACAGGTGGGAAAAGAGCTGCTGTGCTCAGGTCCTGCTTGTGCCAAGTCCCATATGCACCTGGTTGGCCACTTCAGAATGTGTTACCGGTAAATCTGCCCTTCTGCATTGGGGTGGGTGCTCCTGGTCATTCTTCCAAGTGGGCCCCCCGGATCCTACCCTGAATGACTGCCCTGTGCATAGCTCACCCAAACCACAGCAAATGGGCTTGGGTTGGGTCTCAGACCAAGAGTGTGGGTGGCACCCTTATGCTGATTAGTGCTGGGAGATACGTCGCTATCGTCCAAAACTGGTTTTGAAGTCCATATTGTGATATCAGTTTCATAATTTTGGACCTGGCAATATTTTATGAATCATTATATGTGTGTGTGCGCTATGTAAAAATCACAATGTCAAGCCAGTCAATGCTTCTCTTGATTCCTGCAGCCCCTGTTAACTCTGTTGTTGCAGCTCTCTGCCCCTTGCAGGGGGGCAGCGAATTACAAGAGCAGGCGTTGGCAAAAATCACGATGCAGGAAAAAACCATGAAGCCAGCCAATGCCTCCACATAAAGGTAAAGGTAAAGGGACCCCTGACCATTAGGTCCAGTCGTGGCTGTCAGCATCGCCCTTGAGCCAGTGCCACCAATTGGACTCATCCACTTCAGCCCCGACTGGGCTAGGCAAGCTGGGTAGCACTTCCAGAGACCACCTTCTGCACAGGAACAGGTCAAAGTGCTGTGGACTCACAGCTTAGAGTTGTGAGCACCGGATTCACTCCAACAAGAAGACAGTCGTCGCACAGCAGAGTACAGCAGAGTCTAGCAGAGTATATAAACAACTCGGAGAGCAGCTCTGTAGAATATCTTCTTTTATTCTATCTACAACTATACAAACTATATACAGAGCTTAATAGGTAGCATAAATGAATGCTACACTGCACTGAGTGTCTGCAGCTGCTCTTAGCAGCAACCTTATCTCTACACACGATCTCTAACACTCAGTCTCTCTCTCTGTCTCCGACACTTACTGACTGACTGACTTGATGCTGGAGCAGAATAAGTAGAGAGCAGAACACGCCTCCTCCTCTCTGGAGAATCAGCAGACTCCTCAGGAGATTCTTGGATATGGGAGGGGTGAAATCTCCTCAGTGGCCAACTCTGGGGTTGCGGTGCTCATCTTGCTTTATTGGCCAAGGGAGTCGGCATACAGCTTCCGGGTCATATGGCCAGCATGACTAAGTCGCTTCTGGCGAACCAGAGTAGCGCACGGAAACGCCATTTACCTTCCCACCAGAGCGGTACCTATTTATCTACTTGCACTTTGACGTGCTTTCGAACTGCTAGGTTGGCAGGAGCAGGGACCGAGTAACGGGAGCTCACCCCGTTGCGGGGATTTGAACCGCCGGACTTCTGATCGGCAAGTCCTAGGCTCTGTGGTTTAACCCACAGCGCCATAGCTCCATCCTTAATTCAGACATCGCGATTTCTTGGTATATCGTGATGTTCAGCTTGTGATATATTGTGTTGAAAGTGTTGAAAACCAGATATGTCCCAGCCCTAATGCTGAAGGCTTAGACCATCACATTCATTCAAGTGCATTTCTGAGCACAATGGCACACAGCATCAAGTTTTACGCCCTTCAATCTATTTACACTGCAGAGCAAAATGTGTGCATTGTGCATTTGTTGTCTCCATCTCTTTCTTCTAATAATAAGGAAAAAAATTCTCTTAATTGCTTAGTTTATTATAGCTGGCATTTCATTTTGTATCACACAAAAGACAAACAAACCCTGCAGTTTATCTCCCCCCCCCCCAATCCCTTTTTATTCTTTTTACCATGGGAATTTTAATAAATCAATGACAATAAGAACACTTACTGGAAAGTAGTAGATGCTTGAAAATTACTATTTTTATTTCCCATGGGTTAACACCTGCACATCAGAATAGAATCAGGCAACATATTATGTACAGTAAAAGGTTTCTGGCTACTGAAATGAAGAAGCCAATCCATTATAAAACAACATTAACTCTTTGCGTGCTGCTTTTGCTCTGCTTTCTGTGGGAAGCTGCCCAATGTACTCAGTGAATTTTCAGGATTAGGGGTGGTTTCGATTCAAGTCCATTTCACCCCTCACTTGCAGAGGAAGAAAGGAACAAAGAAATCTTAAGTAGAATTTTGACTCTATAACACTAGTGACTGGATCTCTTCCAGACGTTGATAGGTGTCGTTTTTTATTCTGCACTTCTTTTAATGGGGGCCAGGTGACCATCTGCCATATCATCTGGGGGTAAGCTATGGCCAAAAGGTGCAGTTTTTATCCTGGACATATGCAGAATTGGGTTATTAAGAAGGTTTCTGGCAGCAGAACCCCTTATGCATAATTTTCCTGGCTTACAGAGAAACAAAGCTTGGATGTCCTGTAGCTCCTGGCAACTCAAGTGGCACACGCTTACAAAAGCATCAGTTTGAAAGTGCTCTGTACCTTTTCTAAAATATCTTCCACTTACTTTAAAGCTGTTTCCAGTGAATAGTGGGTTTGCATAAGAGTGGGTCAGCCCCATAGGACTAAGGAATGAGCTGCATAGCTCTGTGGGTAGAGCGTGAGACTCTTAACCTCAAGGACATGGGTTTGAGCCCCACATTGGACAAAAGATTTCTCATTACAGGGGGTTGAACTAAATGACCTTTGGGGGTCCCTTCCAACTTTAACATTCTGTAATTCTTAGAAAGGGTATGGACATACTATAAGAATGTGGGGCTGTCATCAAAGACTATAGGACTGTGGCAGACTCCACCACCCACTGCATCGGTGTCTTAATGTTTAGTTGCCCCATATCCTAGCACGACAGTATTTTGTGTTTTCCTTGTCCATTGGCTGAAAGGAACAAATAGACCTCATAATAATGTCAGGATACAGAATATGCTGAACTTTTCATAATATTATTATTATCACCATCATCATTTATTTATGCAGTGCCAACAATGTACATGGCACTGTGCACAATCAGAATAAGAATTCTACCCCGAAGGGCATACAAGAAATACTTGAAATACTATTACAGTGGTACCTCGGGTTAAGTACTTAATTCGTTCCGGAGGTCCGTACTTAACCTGAAACTGTTCTTAACATGAAGCACCACTTTAGCTAATGGTGCCTCCCGCTGCTGCCATGCTGCTGGAGCACGATTTCTGTTCTCATCCTGAAGCAAAGTTCTTAACCTGAGGTAATATTTCTGGGTTAGCGGAGTCTGTAATCTGAAGCGTATGTAGCCTGAAGCGTATGTAACCTGAGGTATCACTGTACAAGAAATAATAAAATAAAAACCAATAGTTTAAAATGCACAATTCACAAGCCGTGACATCAGCTGTGCTAAAACAGCCACACCAATCTGAACTCCTAGTATAGGGTCAACAAGGCTTGATCAGCTGATGGCTGATCCACTGCTGAGAGCCACAGTCGAGAGCCCTTGAGCTTGTTCCTCTGGGCGGTGGCACCCATAAATACCTGAGGGGTGGGAGGAACAAACACAAGCTTGGAATACAGGCTGAAGTTTCTCAGGTGTTTCCCTTCTCTCTCACTGCTGCCTTCTCCTCCAACGAGGTCTTATGGAGGGAGAAGGAAAAACTTGATTCTGGGAGTCATAGTCCTGTGGATGGAGGAGTGATTATTCCCAGAGTGGTGTAAAAACCAATCCTCCTTCTTGGGGAACTCTGGGAATCATAGCTCTGTGAGGGGAACAGGGGTCTCAACAAACTACAGTTCTCAGGAATCTTTGGGGTAAGCCACAGCTTTTAAAGGGATATCATGGTGCTTTGAATGCAAGGCACAGATGTGGCCCTAATCACATGCAAGTAGTCCTGACTAGCGTAACTGGAAAGGATATTTTTTGCTTCTGAAAAGCATTCAAGAGCCTAATAATGCCAGTTTTTTGAAGCAATGTGTTTTGGACCCGTTGGAAGGCTGAATTCATCAAAATCTTGCTCTGTCGGTGTCCTAAAAGTAATAAACAATATGTCATTAAAATCAATATCGACCTTGCTGGGCTTTTCAGAAACTACCGTACTACAGTTACTGAAAAGCTGGGTTAATCTCTGACTAAATCCATGAGTAATTTGGGCTTTTACTGCGTTTTCAGCATTTTTCCCTAGAAAGCATGCCACAGACAAGGGAGGAGAAATGTTAAAATGGGCAGCTTTAGCAGCAATCTCTGGGTTTTAAGTTCTTAGAAGAACATTGCATCTGGTTTCCAGGCACGGTATCTAACACCCTTTCTTGTTATTACTAGATTATAATGATTTATAAAATGGAGTTGTTGCACAAAGAGAGGGAGGGAGAGAAAACGAGTTCTGCCACAAAATAGTCTCTTAAAATAGGAGTTTGTTTGTTTAGAATATTGAATCCTTCGTGGGACCAGCACGTTTTGCTCCAGTTTCTTCCCCCTATTTTACACTGTGACCGGGGTCTGAAGCATTAGTCTGCATAAGTCAGAACTGTGCCACTGGTTCTTATCTTTGGCCTGGTGGGCTATGATAAATGGCTCACAGATGGTTTATGGACAGATGTTGAAAAGAAGAGGGTGAACAGTTCACTCGCATCCTATCCAGCAAAGGTCAGGCGGGAAGAAAGAAGTTTAAGCATCAGGCGCATGCCGTAGAGTATTTGCATTGAGAGTCTCCGTCTGAGCATCTGTCTGTGGGAAACCCAGTTTATGTAGGAAACAGTCAGTGATTGCCAGGTTGGATGTCTGAGTATCTTCCCCTCCTGGCTGCACTGTGTCCTTGCTGCCAGCACTCAGCATGCTCAGGCAGGTACAGGGGTGCCAGAACCCCAGCAGCCACCACCATCGCTGTCAACAGGCTGCTGCATCTACCATAGCTCCTCCTGCTGAGGTTTGCCAGGTGCCAGCCGGGTGCCTGCCCACAAGAGCATCTTGCATGGATGGTAGGGGGTGGCTTGGTTGCCATGTTGAACAGAGCGGAGCAGGTCTACCTCTGAACTCAGCTGTGTGTTAATGCTGCTGGCAGCCAAAAGCCTTCTGCTGATTCTAAGGATGCTCAAATCAATATATTATTATCCTGCTTTGAGGATAGAACGAGGTTGCCCATGTTCATGGGTTAGTTCTGACAAGGGGAAGAGGGTCACATTTCCTGCTGGGTATACTTCTTTTTTAAATTTTATTTTACAGTTTATTTTGACAAAGCAATAACCATAAATAAATGAGAATAAAAATGCGCACCCCACAACTGAGACCATTCCATTTCATTGCAACTACCCATTGGGTAATCTTCTCAGGGTCATATGCCAGAGGGTAAAGGGGTGGAGCAACAGATGCAAATTTGACCTTTCATTTAATTTCGCTTTTAGTTCGTATACCGCCTTTCTGTATTACCATGCACAAAGCGGTTTACGAGCTGAAGAACAAAATGGACAGCAAACATCACACACCTAATAACGATCTGATCCAATAAAAAAAAATTCATAATAAAAACATAACTTTAAAATAAATTTATAGTAAATAAAGCAATATCCAAGAATCTATTAGAATATAACAGTAAACAGTAAAATTAAATATCAGCAAAGAATAATCAGCTTACATTTAATAATTACAGTAAACTAATCAATAAAAATAACGGTGAGTTACAATGCATAAAATACCACAAAACGTAGAAATCCATGTAAAAGGATCAAAATGACAAACAAGGGCATACAACTTATATTACACACACTCTCTCTCGCTCTCATTCTTTTTTTCAGCAGGCTAGTTTATTTACAAAGAGGTCAAGGTAGCATGCATTTTTCTCCCCATTTTATCTTCACAATGACCCAGTGAAGCAGGTTAGGCTGAAAGACAGTGACTGGCCCAAGATGGCTGGCCCAGTGAGCTTCATGGTTTAGTGGGGACTTGAACCCTGGTTTTCTGGGTCTTAGTCCAACCTTCTAACCACTACACTATCCATGCAGGCACTGATTACACCCAGACCTGATTGGCAGTAGTTCTCCAGAGTCTCAGGCAGAGAACCTTTCTCCAGACCTATCTGGAGATGCCGGGGATTGAACCTGGGACCTTCTGCATGAAAAGCAGATGCTATGGCTGTTCCCACTAATTGGCTCACCATTCCTTCATTCCTGCTCAGTGCTGTGCTCTGGAAAAGCCAGCTGCTGACTAAGGACAAAGATGTCTAAGTGAATTAATGTTTTGGAAGTCTCTGTAAGTGTTTCCTGAAAAGCTAGTGTGAGAGGATGCTCTTAATTGCTATTTTAAAAATAAATGTGTCAAGACACTATTTTTGGCAGAAAAATGTTCCCACGCACATGGATTCCAGAAGTAACACCCTTAGGTTAATTTAAGTGGGACTTGCTGAGCCTGAATCTGAGAGGGTTGAACTCCTGTCCTGAACAATTGGCTGTGAGCAAATTCAGGACTTTGTTGGCCTCAGTTCCCTACAGTGGTACCTCGGGTTAAGTACTTAATTCGTTCTGGAGGTCTGTTCTTAACCTGAAACTGTTCTTAACCTGAAGCACCACTTTAGCTAATGGGGCCTCCTGCTGCCGCCACACCACCGGAGCACGATTTCTGTTCTCATCCTGAAGCAAAGTTCTTAACCTGAAGCACTATTTCTGGGTTAGCGGAGTCTGTAACCTGAAGCGTATGTAAGCTGAGGTACCACTGTACTTGCAAATTAGATCTTTGGTGTTCATTTGGTGCTCCTGTCATGGACTGTGAGATACATTTTTGTGACTATCAAAAGCGGGGAACCTTCAGCTGAACTACAACTCCTATCAGCCCCATCTAGCATGCCCAATGGGCGGGATGATAGGAGTTGTAGTTCAGCAACATCTTGAGGGCCAAAATTTACTGACATTTGATCATCAGGAAGATGGAGACAGTGTGCAGACAAGCAGCCAGTTATATGCAAATTGGAAGGTGTTTTTCTGTGTTTTGCACAGCATGTTTGTATGTCCTACCTGAGTGAAGCGTTGTGTAGTGGTTAGAGCATTCAGCCTGGTGCCTTTCAGATGTTTCGGACTCCAGCTCCTAACAACCCCAACAAGCATAGCCAATGGTTGGGGATGGGCAGGAGTTGTAGTCCAAACCTTTGGAGGGCACTACGTTAGGGAAGACTAGATTAGTGTATCAGATGAGACCTGGGGAAACTCAAGTTCAAATCCCTATTTAGAAATCTCACATGGGCCAATCATAAGAATATAATGGGAGCCTGTGGGATCAAGCCAGCAGCCCATCTAGTCTAGCATCCTGTTCTCACAGTGGCCAACCAGATGCCTGTGGGAACCAGAAAGCAGGACTGAGTAAAAGAGCACTCTTGCCTCCTGTGACTTCCAGCAACTGGTGTTCAGAAGCATTATGGTCTCCGACCATGGACACAAAGCCTAGCCATCATGGCTAGTAGCCATTGATAGCCTTATTCTCCATGAATTTGTCCAGTCCTCTTTTAAAGTCACTGCCTCCTATGGGAGTGAGTGCTATAGTTCAATGACGCACGGCACGAAGAAGTGCTTTCTTTTATGTGTCATGAATCTTCCAATGTTCGGCTTTATTGTATGTCCATGAGTTCTAGTGTTATATGAGAGGGAGAAAAACTTTTTTTCTATCCACTTTCTCCAGGTCATGCATAATGTTACAGTGGATGTTCGGGTTGCGAACGTGATCCGTGCGGGATGCATGTTCGCAACCTGCTTCTGCATGTCTGCGCATGCGCGGGTTGCGATTTGGCACTTCTGCGCATGCGCAAAGTGCAATTTAGCGCTTCTGCGCATGCGCGACTGCCGAAACCCAGAAGTAACCTGTTCCGGTACTTCCAGGTTTCGGCTGTCCGTAACCCGAAGAAACGCAACCTGAAGCATCTGTAACCCAAGGTATGACTGTACTGTATAAACTTCTGTCATATCACTTCTTCCTTGCCTTTTCTATAAGCTAATATCTCTCTCTCTCCACCCCCCCCCCTCAGGCTGCCCTGCCTTGTGGGTTTACTACAAGAGCCATGTACGCCAGTTTGAACCCCTTACGTTCTTACGAAAGGGACATTTAGCCAAAAGGCAGGCAGAAAAACAAGCTGGCAGTCTGACTGGTTGGGACTCTATGCTCAGCAATACCGGGGAGGGAAGAGATTAGACTAGTGAGCAAGGTTGGGAAACGAGAAGTTTCTGCAGACAAAATGCAAGGAAGATACAACCCATGCAAGGTTACTCATCCAATGAACCGGAATGCAAAATGATCGGATCTGAAGGAAATGGCTGAAATCTGAACAGGTGTTTAAACTATGTTTGCTTTTTCTGGCCTCAGAGGTTGGTGGCACATTTGCACGTCAGCAGACTATGTCTAGGATGGAGAATTGGCAGTTTCCCGTTCAGATCTACACCTACATTTGTGTTAAACTGGAATGAAGCATCTGTTTCTGGTGCATAAATAGCAACATGCATTGGCACTACTGGGGCGATTATGAAGGTGCATGTATTGTTAATCCGCCCTCTTTAATAATAACAATAAATTACTTTTGTTGTTGTTACTACATTCTTTTCCTGGTTGCCAGTACTATGTACTTCAAAGGGACAGGTAGGAAGACTTCCGGGGTGGCGCCATCAGCAATGGCGGACTCCCTCTGATCCAGAGGGACTAGCTCCACGCGAAACGGGTCTTTTCTGCTACGGCGAAGCGGGGACCCTTTTAAAAATCACAGGCGGATGAAGCCTGTGACCATGGGACTCGGTGGGCACCCTTAGCGCCCCCCCAACCCACAAAGGAACCCACTAATGGGCTCCGAAGCGAAGAGGGGGAAGTGGCGCAGTGCTGAGAGTCAACTGCTTTTTCCGTGGAGCGAAGCCGCACAGCCGTTGCCAGAGAGCGCTGCCTTTTTCCTGGGACAATTTGGCTTCTAAAATAAGCACCCGTGAGTACTTAAACTTTGAATAATTGGACTTTAAATAAGGACTTGCGAGCAGAAAGGAATTGGATTTAAAAATTTACTTCAATTTGGTACTGAAACGGGAAGGTCTAAACAGGAAGTCAGCTTTCCGTTTCTTTGTAGACAGAACAAAGCAAAGACAACGTAAACTAGAGCTCAGAAAATCACTTTTAAAGGATCGGCTTTCATCATTTAAAATCCTCGAACCCCCCTTCGGCAACAGAACTGGTGGTAGCACAGTCTCTGGAGAAGGAAGCAGGAGGGAGAAGTAGCTGTGGAAAGGCTGTTTGACCAGCTTTGTGGTCTTACATGAGCTTTTCAGCACGTGGGTCTTTGACGAAGGAAATTTGTTAACCTGTTGTCATTGTATCATATCAGGTGTGGGGGACCTTTGGCCCTCCAGATGTTGCTGAACCACAACTCCCACCATCCCTGGCTATCGGCTGTGATTTCAGGGACTGGCGTGAGTTGAAGTTCAACATCTGGAGAGCCTGAAAAACAGACACTCCCTTGCCTTTGCGGAGGTCTTCAACAATAAAGTAAAAAATCCATTCCTCTGCACTGCAGCAGCTGAGTAAGGACGAAGATGTCACCCAATAAAAAAACCACGCAGTTACTATAAAATAGCACAAAAAACACACACCCCCCAGACATACTGCCTCAGTTTAAACTGACTGATACAGTCCCAAACTGTCAGGTTGCTATCTTTGTGTATTGTTTTACCTATGGGTTGGGTTGTGACTTATGTGCTTGTTTCATGCTTTGGTTATGTGTCTGTTTAGGTATAGGAGGGACATGTCAGTAAGGCTTATTCTCTAACACTGTTTAAGTGGAAGCATGTATGCATTTTAAATCTCAGGAATGCAAATAGTTGTTTATCCTTCCTATGCCTATATTTTGAGTGGGGAAACTCAGAAAAGCAGAAATAATGCTGACTCGCCACAAAAAGAAAAGAAATAACTTGCGAAGGGCCACAGGTGGGCTTGTGTAATTTTGGTCAAAGAGCTGTAGAAAATAATGAAGTTAATGCTCTGCGCTACCAGCTGGGAATTGGATTGGATATGTATAGCTTTCAGAACATGTCTGATGTTGTTTTTTAAAAAAAGATATTTATTAAGATTTTCAAAATATTACAAAATAAAAAAAAGAAAAAAGAAAAATACAAAATAAAAATAGTTAAAAACAATTCAGTCTTTCAATCACTTATCTTTCATTTGCTTATTTCCCGGACCTCCTCACGCCTCCCTTTTCTGTATTCCAATTCAGTTTGTTAGTTCAGCAAATCCCTCCCCTCTTTGTTTATCCTAATCTTCCAGAACATGTCTGATGGGAGAGTTAAAGAAATCTCAATGATGCTTCAAAAAGTAGTCTCTGGCCTTCCTCTTGTAGCATGAAAGGGTCAATTTCATTGGTTGGGTTCAGACATCACACTAAACCGTAGTTTAGTGTGATGAGAATGAGCCATAGCAATCTTTGGGCTTATGTGTATCTGTGGCTCCTCCTGTGTATCTGTGAGGAGGAGATCTGAAGCTTTTGCTTCCAGTTCAGTTCAGTGTTGCTTACTGCAGTTTCTGAACCCTAAGCAGTTGCTAATGTTGTTAAACCATGTTTTGCTTAAACAAACCAGCTTTTTAACCCATCATTTTTGGCTAGTTTGTTTCAAACAAATCATCATTTGTTGCTTTGGATGACTCAACAAGCTATGGTTAATCTAAACTGGAAGCAAAAGCTTCTGAACCTTTCCTTGCAGCCACAACACGGGGGCAGAGAGTGGGAGCCTGTAGCTTACTCTCATCACACTAAACTGTAGCTTAAACACAGCATCCAAGTCGAGCCATTGAATGATGATTAAGCAACCTAGTGGTTGCAGTTGGGGTTTTAACTAAGAAAACTGTGCAGGTGAAAGGGTTAAGCCTTCCCTTCCCTCTTCCCACACTGCACTCTTTTTCAAAACTGGGCCTATTTCCAGGTACATTTATCATTTAATGGTCCAGTTACAGATTGCCCATATAGTTTGGCCTTTTACAATGAATCTAAAAAAGGTGTAATCATTACAAGGTACCTAGTTTTCACCACTTGATCTGTTTCTGCTGCTCCAGGAGGTAGGACCTGAACCAGTGGATTCAAATTGCAAGAAAGGTGATTCAGACTAAGCATTAGAACTTTCTGATGGCAAGAGAGCTATTTGAAAGTGGAATGGACTCCTTCATTGTAGGTTTGGGGTTTTTAAGCTGTGATTCCTGCAGATCAGGGGGTTGGACTTGGTGACTTTTGGGATGTCTTCCAACTCAATAATTCTCTTATTCTATTAGGGTACTACAGCTATTTAAATCAAATGATCGGAACACTGTATTGAGGAAACCATAGTGATTCCCACTCCACCCTTTAATCCAAAGGTTGTTTAGATAAGAGGGGACTTCATATTTTCAAATGTCCTTTCCTTTCAGAATGGTGGGAAGTAGACAAGACCGCTATGTGCCAAAACTGCTTGAGAGTAACATCTTTTTTGGTTGGGGGGGGGGGCATCGTTCCTAGACAACAGACAACCCATATGTTGTTCCATGCCTTGGCGCAATGTGATGCATTAAGACTGTCTAGGTGTTGGTCCACTTTGCCAAAAGGAATGGAGGACATATGGCATGCTTAAAAAAAACAAGCTGTCAATGAGCTCCCCATTTATATTATGCTTAATTTTACAGGGATTTATTTTTATTTAGCATACGTAGGTGTTCTGTATGCTGTTTGGTTTCCTACTATAACAGCACAGAGTAGCACCATAAAAGTATAATTATGTAAGCTGCAATTAAATTAATATTTGGTTATAGTCAAGGGTGATGCATGATATCCTTTTGGACTGAGGCCATGTCTTTCATGTGGTTTCCATATCAGTTCTCTTTTGCTCCTTAGCCGTATGATTAAAAAAGAAGGAAGATAGCGGGTGGGGGGCAGAGCGAAAAAACGCTCGGTTGAAATACACTTCTAATGACACAGCTGAAAAGCTGAATATTTTAATGACTTTGAGACTTAAAAAAACATTACTCCACTTCTCCAAATATTGATTTTAGAAAATGTGGTTTTAAATACTTAATCAAATGAGAATCCGTGCTAATAACAAAACCCCCGGAACTAATGTTAATGGAAACAGGCTTTGCTGCATTCCCATGGAAACTAACTGTTTTTGAGGTGATGGGGAGGGCATTATGTGAGGGCATGTTGTAGGTGTCCGCTAAGGTGTGTGGTGCTGGGGTGGGGAGGGCGTAGACCCTGCCCTGGTCTTGGTACATTCCCAGAACTTGTCCTATTTAGATCTGATAACTGAATTGCTTTTATGAAGACACAAAAGAACTCCATATAACTCTCATCACTAGGGGGTGGGGGGAAGAAAGGCTGAATAAGCATGCCTTACATGAGGCATCACCAACTTGGTGTCCTCTTGATTCCCATGAACACCAAGGCAGCACTGGCTGGGGTTGATGGAAGTTGTCATTCTAAGCAACTGGTGCCTGCTAGGCTGGTGAAGTTGTCTTATGCGAATAAGTGTTGGGAGTAGGTATTTTGGAGAATTCCATCAAAAATGGAAATGGGAGCTGAAATAGCCACAATTTGCATGCCTGTCCAAGGCCAGGAACGGAAACTAGGCAAGCCAATGGGAGCAGTATTTGCTATCATATCTTTTTTTAGTCTGCAAGCATTACATAAATGTAATTCTACGTATCGTTTTTGATGTTTCCCTTCAATGAAATGCATCAAAATTTATTATATATTTATGTTAGTTTCAGCCTCTGCAGACAGTGAGACAAATTGTATAGGTTTTACCAGAACCCAAACTGTAGCGGAACAGTCACAGCACTGACTGTGGCAAACACAGGAGGGGGCTGAAATTGCTTACATTTCTAGTTGAGAGGTTCTGGGCTTAGAACTGCTTCCTCACTACGGATGCAGGAAGGCATTGTTCTCTGTTCTGCCCTCAGTGGGTCACATACAGCAATGCTTCCATGCTGCTGCAGTTCACCTTCTGCAAAAAAACCCCCAACGTTATTCATCTCACAGTCTTCTGTGGCGAAATTACATAATTTAACTGTGCAAGTTACATTGTCATTCTGTTATTTCACATAATTCATTTCAGTCCAAAAGAAACAGTCCGAATTGGGGGAAGTATAATTGATTACATATAATTTGTGGGCTGAAATCGGCAACAGTGAATACTGATCGCAGTGAATACTGACTCACCTGTGCTACCTTAATCTGTAGCATGTAAATGAGGAAGGCAACTTGAGAGAAAATTGTTGTCCTTTCTTTGACTGTAGCTCAATGTCAAATTGGAAATTAGTGGGATTGCGGTCTTTAATGTCCTCCTTGCACCCTTTTTTGCTGTTACAGTATTTTTAATCACAGTTCTGTTTTGAACTTTGCGTCACTTGTCTGTTTATTTTATTGTGCTGTTTGCCTCCTTGATCTTAATGCAGTAAACCTTATAAATAAAAATTAATTTATTTTTCTAGGGTTTAGAAAAGATGGAAGCCCTATTCAGGTATTAAACCCCATTAGTGCATAGGTGGGGGGGACATTATCCCTATCATCACCCCACTTCTTGCTTCACCTCCCCGCTGTCCACACATTGTGGAAATATATTGGTTGGGAAACTTTTTGGATGAATGCCCATAGGATCTCCCTGTGATCTGCAGTAAAGGTTTCAGATGATGGGGAGAGCCTATGCTGTATTTCAGAACACTGATGTAACACAAGGGCTAAGCTAAGATGTTGAGCTTTGAATCAGGGAATTCCTGCTTAAAATTGTGTACAGTGGTACCTTGGGTTAAGTACTTAATTCATTCCGGAGGTCCGTTCTTAACCCGAAACTGTCCTTAACCTGAAGCACCACTTTAGCTAATGGGGCCTCCTGCTGCTGCCGTTCCGCCAGAGCACGATTTCTGTTCTCATCCTGAAGCAAATTTCTTAACCCGAGGTACTATTTCTGGGTTAGCGGAGTCTGTAACCTGAAGCATATGTAACCTGAAGCGTATGTTACCCGAGGTACCACTGTATTGGATTCAGTGGGTGACTTCCAGCTTTTTAGCATCACCCCACCTTTGCAAAATGGGGGGTGATCTTCCAGGCCTACCTTACAGGGTTGCAAAGGTTACCAAGCTAATGCACATGAAGTGCTTGAACTTGGAAAAGGGCTCTATCAGTTTCAACAGGACTCCTTTTACTGGGATTCAGTTTTCTCTGTACAGCAAGATATGCTGCTTAGTAAACAATGAGGCAGGTTTTTTGTTTTTGTTTTTAGAAAGGTGTTGCTCAGTCCTTTTGTTTAAAGCCAGCTTTTTCATTTTTACGGAAGCAAGAGCCTGATTAGCTGATGATGATGATAAATGGTGATCTCCTGGGAAGTCAGTTCTAATGATAATTATTTTCTATCAAATTTGCAAGCTGAAAAAATTAGTCCTGTGCGTTTACTTCATTCCTGTTTGCAATCATTTCCTGTGCACCTGAGTTAAGTTGGGGAAGGGTTTTTCCTTTGCACACTTTTGTTGTTGTTGTTTAGTCGTTTAGTCGTGTCTGACTCTTCGTGACCCCATGGACCAGAGCATGCCAGGCACTTCTGTCTTCCACTGCCTCCCGCAGTTTAGTCAAACTCATACTGGTAGCTTCGAGAACACTGTCCAACCATCTCGTCCTCTGTCTTCCCCTTCTCCTTGTGCCCTCCATCTTTCCCAACATCAGGGTCTTTTCCAGGGAGTCTTCTCTTCTCATGAGGTGGCCAAAGTATTGGAGTGTCAGCTTCAGAATCTGTCCTTCCAGTGAGCACTCAGGGCTGATTTCCTTCAGAATGGATAGGTTTGATCTTCTTGCAGTCCATGGGACTCTCAAGAGTCTCCTCCAGCACCAGAATTCAAAAGCATCAATTCTTCGGCAATCACCCTTCTTTATGGTCCAGCTCTCACTTCCATACATCACTACTGGGAAAACCATAGCTTTAACTATACCTTTGCACATTACTGTGTTGATATTATAACTTATTTAGGGTTGACTAAATGCAAAGTTGTTGAGCTTTTCTGGCAGATGTATGGCAACCCTAACTTATTGCAAAGTGTGGCGTGTAACAATCCTGGAAGGCATGACTTGTTTTTGAGAATCCTATGCTGAGTCTTTGTCATCACAGAATCCTTTTCTAAGTGTTCATGGACCAACCATTTAATTATTAACTATTTACTGAGACCTTTCGTGGATACCATAGCAAGTACTGGTGGGCACACTGGTGTGGTGCCATGTTGGCAACCCCTGCCATCATTCCTTCCTGTGATTTATAGCCTGCTATCCCTCCCAAAGAAGCTGAGAGGGGGCACCAAGAAATGCATGAATAGTGCTGATTGTGGTTCTGACTTGGGAAAGTGTGAGAGTTTGGATTTGATATCCCGCCTTTCACTCCCTTTAAGGAGTCTCAAAGCGGCTAACATTCTCCTTTCCCTTCCTCCCCCACAACAAACACTCTGTGAGGTGAGTGGGGCTGAGAGACTTCAAAGAAGTGTGACTGGCCCAAGGTCACCCAGCAGCTGCATGTGGAGGAGCGGAGACTCAAACCCGGTTCCCCAGATTACGAGACTACCGCTCTTAACCACTACACCACACTGGCTCTTAACCACTACACACACTACACCACCACTGTGGAAGTGGTGTTTATGCTTGCAGGACTCTGCAGCTTAGTGCAAAAGTATTTTAATGGGAAGTTGTTTCGCAGCAGCGACTACCATCTGCGGCCAATAGAGTGCCTCTGAAACTGCTGAAAACTGGGGGTTTTCTCCAGACGCTTTGTAACACTTACATATAACACATGTCTGGACTTCCAGCTAGTGTCCCTTTTTTATTTTTTTGCTTTCCTTTTGTCAAATGCTTATTTCAACCCAGTTCTACAGCTGCACGCTCAAGAGATCCTAATTGCTTTTTTTATATAAAAAAAATCATAGCTATTTGTTAGGAGCAAGTGTTTATTTAGCTGTCAATCAGTGTAATGGAGCAATCAATAGGTTTGGCAGCCTTTCATAGATAAAGATAAGCTGTGGGTGGCACTGGCAGCAGTTTTTAGTTCCCATTCTTTCCCCCCTTTTTCTTTTTTAAAATAACCCTCATGAACATAGAGCCTTTCACAAATACATATGGGTTTCCTTCCTCATTGTGTGAATAACTGTAGATCAATAGTAATGTCAGGAATTACTGGTTCATGGCACTTCGCCTTGCAGTATTGCACATTGCTGAAGGAGTTCACCACCTTGACTTTCAGGGTGTTCCTACACTACAGACCTAAGTTGATTTATTAGTCATCGTCTCACTACAGTAGTACCTCGGGTTAGGAATTTAATTCGTTCTGGAGGTCCGTTCTTAACCTGAAACTGTTCTTAACCTGAGGTACCACTGTAGCCAATGGGGCCTCCCACTGCCACCGTGCTGCCATCGTGCGATTTCTGTTCTTATCCTGAAGCAAAGTTCTTAACCCAAGGCACTATTTCTGGGTTAGCGGAGTCTGTAACCTGAAGCATCTGTAACCCGAGGTACCACTGTACAGGGAACCTTAAGGAAGTATTGTTCTGCGGGAGAGTGAGGGATCTCTCTAATTAAAAAGTGTCAGGAGCAGAGCTTCTTAGAAGGAAACTAGAGCTGAGCCAACATTTCTTATTCTTCCCTGGATTCTCCCCCACTTAGATTTCCCCCCTCAAAATAAAGGAGAGCGCTCGCTTGGCACAATTTTCCAGCAATATGTTCTGCCATCCTGCTTGTGAGGACCTCCATAATCAAATGACACTGGTTTGAGGACAGAGCCAGTTCACCTCAGGCCTCAGGGCCTGATCCAGCCCTCTCTATCTGGGCCTCAGGACTCTCCTCAGCCCACACCCCTCATTGGCCCTGCTTCGTAGCATTCTTGAGTGTTTTAACCTGGCTGAAATCATAGAATCATAGAGGTGGAAAGGATCCTGAGGGACATCTATCCCAGCCCCCTGCAAGGCAAGAATCTCAACACCCTGTACCCCATCCAATTTGAAACCACACCGGACCCTGCTTAGCTTTGAAAATGTGCTGGCAGTTTTATTGCTGTTCCACAATTCTTCTTGCCTACCAGTGGTTCCCAAACTTTTTCGACTTGGTGCCCCTTTGGTTTCTACAACTCAGGAACTACTCAATAAAAATCATGATTCACACTAGCAGTTTGCATTACCCGCTAAGGAAGATCCTAACGCAATGATTCAATTCAAGATAGTAATAAGTAATGGCACAGTTACTCAAAATACTATTATTATTATTTTATCATAGAATCATATAACTGTAGCATTGGAAGGAACCCAGAGGATCATGCAGTGCAGGAATCTCAACTAAAGCATCCATGAGAAATGGCCATTCAACTGAGATTCAGTATGTTTTCTGGTCTACACTTTAGTCCAGGAAGTGCTGATGAGGCCAGTTCATGAAAACTGAATTCCTCAAGCATCTTTACCACTCACGTCCCTGACAGGTGCATGGCCAATGCTCTTTGATGACCTCCCATGCAGCTGATATTCAGCAGCTGATTTATTGCTGTAGACGTAAATTTCACCCTAGTGCTTATATCTGCCTATGTATATTTTGCTTGCTATTTCTTCTCTAGTCTTCTGCAGGCTCGGATGAACAGCTTTTATTTTTCTGAGATGCTTTTAAATATATGATGGCTGTTTGCATCTTTCTGCTGAATTTTCCTTTTCTCTTGACTAATTTATTTCATGTTTAGCCACATCGTTTGCTTGCTGGACCTTTTAGAGGGGCAAATGGAAGCAAGGGTTAATTGTGACCTGTGAAGGCTACACCGGTTGAAGAGACCATGGCTCAAAGATAGGGCAGATGGTTTGCAGCAGGGTGGATAAAAATCAATGGTTCTTTAAAAACAAAACAAAAAAAAATGGATTTTAAAAAATTCAAATCAGATTTTTTTGATTTAAATCAGATTTGTTTTATTTAAATCAGATTTTTTAAAAAATAAAATGCTTTTGCAGGAAAAATCTTTCTAAAGATAGTTTTCTATTTAAGTTTACATTATAGTCCAAAGGCTATTCATCAGTTTTCATGTGTGCTAAAACTCTGTCTAAGTTTGTTTTTTTTAAAAAAATGTTTAACAAACATGGATACATATGCTATAATGTTATTGCTTTAGTTAAATAAATTGTTTAAATTGTTATTAAGGAAATGGTTATTTTTCTTCTTCCAATAAAGTACAGTAGAAAAGTTGTCCAAATATAAAGAGTTAACTTATTACTTATTAAACCTCACAATAATTTCATAATTAGCTGTCTATTATTTCTAACAGTATAACCAAATCAGTAATTTTTGATATAACTGTAAAAACTGCTCTTAAAATTTATTATTCCAGAAATGAAACCTTCTTCTGGTTGTAAATATTAAGATGATTACCACCAAAAATGAGTCTTTCTGTGAAAAAAATGATTTAAACCAGGTCTTACTGACTAGTGATTTAAATCGATTTGATTTGATTTAATCAAAATCCACCCTGCTTTGCAGGCAGAAGGTCAAAGTTCAATCTCCTGCATCTGCAATTAGGGCTGGGAATGGCCTTTTTCTGAAACCTTGGAGAACCACTGCCAGTCAGCGTAACCAGTACTGAGCTAAGATGGACCAGTGGTCTGACACTGGTTGGCCATCTCTCATGGATGCTTCAGTTGGGATTCCTTCTTTGCAGGGGGGTTGGACTAGATGACCCTCGGGGTCCCTTCCAACTCTACAATTCTACGATCCTATGACTTTGTATAAGGCAGCTCCCTATGTTCCTATTTCAGTGTTCTTGCACTAAGATTGCCTCTAGTGAGGTCCAGTGCACTGTTCCTGCCACAAACATCCTGTTTGTCGTCCCCCCCCCCTTTTTTTTTTTTAAAAAGGAGATTTTATTGCACTTTGTCGCTGCCTTACATTGATATTGTTGTAAATCACTCTGGAAATATTATTAGAAATATTTTAAACAAATGGAAAACTACAAAACCGGCTTGCATTTCATATTAACCCTTTTCTGCCAGTCAGACTGTGGTGTCTACCTGCAAAGAAGAAGAAAACGCTGAGGCAGACTGAAGCAGGGGTTAAACAGGGTAGGGGGACTATTTAAAAGGCTGGATAATTTAATAAGCAGCCACATCCTGAATAGTGGCGCAAGCAGAAGATCAAGGTTATCGTGCTGCTCCATGTCGACCAATAACTGCCTGCAGCCAACAGCTCTCCTCCCTCCCTCCATACACCCCTCTTCCATCTTCCCCAGTGTAGAATTTCACAGGACATATCAGGCTGTTGCAAGATTGTTTGGACTCTGAGTGAGGCATCACTTTCAGTGGAGAAATATTGAGACCGGTCAAACAGCGATAGGGCCCTGCCCTGCTCTGAACGCATTTCACTATCCACCTGTAATCACGGGTGGAGATACTTGTCTCGAAAGGATGCAGCCGAAGATTAATGTTTACAAAGCGCGCCAGAGATGCAAAGTGCTAAATACTGTTATGTTCATCCCCCACCATTGCTGGAAACATCACTTTGGCATGCCCATTGGTGCGGAGGGAGGGGGAGAGCCACCTTCTGTTTTTGAAGGCGGCGAGGGGTTTGCAAGTGGATTAAGCTCTCTTAATCTCTGTGACAGTGCAGATGGGTACCTGCCTGAAGTTGAGGCAGCGGCCTTTTGGCAGCAGGCTAACTGGCTGTCTGGCAGAGGCTATTAGAAGGAGACTTAATCGCACAGCTGAGCAGACTTTCAAGGTAAAAGGAAAGCTGTTTATTCTCCAGCGTGTGAAAGGCCTTTGGATTAGGGAGCCTTGTAGCAGGCGGTCTCTCCTGCTGCCGCCGCCTTGACACGGAGGGAAGCCACGCGTTTTGTAGCATGACAGGGAAGATCTGGGGTGGAAGGAGCCCAAGGCAAAATAGCAGCAGACAGCATTCCAGTTCTTAGTACTCGCCTTGTTGTTTGTGTGGACTGCCGTGAGCGGAGAGGTGCTTTCTCTTGATCTGAAATTTATGAAGACAAACTGGATGGCAGCCCACCCCCCTCTCCATCCTCTGAAGGAATTGCTAGTCAATTATACGGGGCGCAGAGTGAGTCAGCTTTAAAGAGTTTCCCCACGCAATGCAGATGAAACGTGTCACGACTATGTCTAAACCTCTTTTCTTTTCTTTTTGCAATGCTCCCCTCCAAGGCAATAATCGTCAATACTATGATATTCCATTTCGACTTTATGCATTGGAAGTGAAGGGTAGCTTTGTGGTAGGGGTTATACATGCGGTGTGGTTTATTCCCTATATGTAAAGGGGAGGAACCCAAGTGAGATGTATACAGTTGACTCACAATTTACACAGATTTAACTTGTGGAAATTTACTTAGCCTAAAAAATTAAAAAGGGCAGGCATCCCGGGAGTTGGGGGAGTCTGCAGTTGCACTCACATTGGGAGAGCGTTTGGAGGTGCAGAGAAAGTGTGTTTATATGTGATTTTTGGCTTTACGCTCTATTCCTGGAACATAATCCCCGTGTAAATTGAATTGACCATATATGTCCCAGTACAGGGAGAATGAGGGAGGGGAAGAAGCACAATAAACTTGCAAATACATATCGTATTTTTCGCCCTATAGGACGCACTTTTCCCCTCCAAAAATGAAAGGGAAATCTGGGTGCGTCCTATGGGGCGAATGCAGGCTTTCGCTGAAGCTTGGAGAGTGAGAGGGGTCGGTGTGCACCGGCCCCTCTCGCTCTCCAGGCTTCAGGAACACATCCGCAGCCTGCTTCCCGGAGCGTCGGGTGCGCTGAAAGCAGAGCACCCGGCGCTTCGGGAACACATCCGCAGCCTAAGCACCCCTGCGGGAGGTCCCGCAGAGCTGTCTATGCTGCGGATAGCAGGCGGCTTCCTGGAGCGCCGGGCGCGCTGAAAGCAGAGCGCTTGGCGCTTCGGGAACACATCCGCAGCCTAGGCAGCCCTGCGGGAGGTCCCGCAGAGCTGTCTATGCTGCGGATAGCAGCTGGCTTCCCAGAGCGCCGGGCGCACTGAAAGCAGAGCGCCCAGCGCTTCAGGAACACATCCGCTGCCTAGGCAGCCCTGCGGGAGGTCCCGCAGGGCTGTCTATGCTGCGGATAGCAGCCTGCTGCCCAGCGCGAGGGGCGCCCTGAAGCAGAGCGCCCCTCCCGCCGGACAGACACCCGCAGCGTGTTGGAGCCCTGCGGGAGTTCCCCGCAGGGCTCCCCACGCTGCGGATAGCAGCCTGCTGCCCGGCGCAAGGGGCGCCCTGAAGCAGAGCGCCCCGCACGCCGGACAGACATCGGCCAGCCCCACAAGCTCGGGGGACAGCAAGGAGGCGCAGCGCCGCCATCCCGCTGTTCCTCAACCTGGTTCAGTTTCCCCGACCTGGTTTTGGGGGGGAAATAAAGGAAATTCCCCCCCTTTATTTCCCCCCCAAAAAAACTAGGTGCGTCCTATGGGACGAAAAATACGGTACGTACAAAGGGCCCCTTGAGGTCCACAACCGGTTAGAGAAAACAAACTGAGATGGAACCAGGTGTTGCAAGGCAGGCATATTGCATATCTCTTGCAACAGATTTTCCTCTCCCCTTGCAAGAAGGTGAGGAGGAGCCCAAAACAAAAGCGTGTTGCCATTTTTAAGCCCTCGGATAGTAACTGCCCTGTCACAGAAAGGCCAACCCACAAAAAATCAGATGCATCACAAAATGGGTTCTACATGTAAATCAGATCATGCTCAGAGTTCATGTTTCTTCAACATTTTTACATGTCTTGTCAATACCTTATAATTGCTCTTCCTGGCCAGTCTGATACATCCTTTTGAAGTGGTGGATACCTTGATTCCAGAATCTATTGTCACAGACCTGTCTCCTTTTAAATACAGAAGATACCCTTTGGGCACCTCTGTTTGGCCATTGAACAGATACTTGTCAAACCAGTTTGTGAAAAGGCTACCTATCAGGAATTTCCTGCTGTGTGATCTGAGAAGGTCTCAGATGTTGACTAGGGGCTGAACATGGCCTCAGTATTGCTCTAGTCTATATGCTGTGTTAGCCCAGGTTTTATTGAATAGAATTGGTATTTTATCGAGAAATTGGTGTGCTTCGTTTATTTTAAAAAAGCATGCATTTCCAGGGTGCACATATGTATAAGTGAACATATGTATAACACCAACAGCATTGGAAATAACTCAAAATGGTGAAATGGTATTGCGTGGGCAGGTGTGGGTCTTTGCAGGATGATGTTGCACAGCAAGAGAACCCCAAAGATAAGGATGATAAAACAATGGAACAGGTCAGGGGGTTGTTGATTCAGTTAGTGAATGGAGATTCTGCGGCTGCCTGTGATATTTCTGCATGTGGCAATTGCTGTCGTCTTGCTTTCTTATGTTTTGCCAGGTATAGTAACACTTGCATGCCTAGGAAACGGCATGCCAGCTCTACATTTGCTGCGCGTTGTTGTAACAATTATGCAGCAGAACAAAAACCAAGACAGAATCCATTGATCTGTGAGGAAATGTACTAGGCAGAAACACAGCTGTTCCTGATTCTCATCTTCTCTGCTTCCTGTGTGAATGTCTTGCCTGCCTTTGTAGAGATTCCTCTTCTCAGACCATCACAAGGGAATGGGTGGCTGGTATATTGGTCCCTAGCTGATGCTAACTGCACACTCCCAACTGCTTGGAGACACATACCATCAAGCAGGGCTGGCCCACCCGTGTGGCTGCCTCAGGTGACAGGATCCATGGGGGCAGCACATCGCAATGTAAATCTTTCCCCCCTTGTTCCTGATGTAGATCTTCCCCCACCCCTTTTTCCTGGGGGGGGGCACCCATTTTGGGGGAGGCCAAAATGTCTTGGGCCAGCCCTGCCATCAAATGTTGTTTGTACACAATAAGTTTTCTTCCTCAAAAAAAGCTCAGGGAAAGGAGGCCTGTGCTTTTCATGGAAGCAGTTCCTAAGAGTGGAGATGGTGGGGGCTGGCCAGAGCAGCAGCAGCAGCAGCAGCAGCAACAACAACAACAACAACAACAATAATTTATTATTTATACGTCGCCCATCTGGCTGAGTTTCCCCGCCACTCTGGCGGCTCCCAATCAAATATTAAAAACAGTACAGCATTTAATATTAAAAACTTCCCTAAACAGGGCTGCCCTCAGATGTCTTTTAAAGATAGGATAGCTGCTTATTTCCTTCACATCTGAAGGGAGGGTGTTCCACAGGGTGGGCGCCACTACTGAGAAGGCCCTCTGTCTGGTTCCCTGTAACCTCACTTATCGCAATGAGGGACCTGCCAGAAGGCCCTCGCAGCTGGATTTTAGTGTCCGGGCTGAACGATGGGGGTGGAGATGCTCCTTCAGGTATACAGGACCAAGGCCGTTTAGGGCTTTAAAGGTCAGCACCAACACTTTGAATTGTGCTCGGAAACGTACTGGGAGCCAATCTCTCAGGACTGGTGTTATGTGGTCCCTGCGGCCACTCCCAGTCACCAGTCTAGCTGCCGCATTCTGGATTAATTGCAGTTTCCGGGTCACCTTCAGTAACTCATAACTCATTCAGTGGCCATTGTTTCTTTGCTTGAGTTAATTTGAGGAAATGTATTTAAGAGCCTGTTTGCTAAGCTTGAAAAGGAAAACAAGAATAACCACACATCAAGACCAAATGAATACAATCTTAACCCCAAGCGCTGGTCCGGGCCCAGCTTTTAAACTGCTTGTGTTGGCAATCTGGCCAAGTTGTTCCAGTGTGTGCAAAAGTTGCTTTCATCAGCTGGAGACTCCAAAGTCCCTGGCACTTAAATTTCATACATAAATTGAAAGTGTGTTCAGACAAACCCACTGAGGTGGGTCTGTATCGGCTGGTCCTGACCCCTATCTCCATGCAGTAAGGTTTCTGCTTGCATTAGGGGGGTCTTATCTGTACCTTCCAATTTTTCAGGGTTCCAATTGTGCAACGTGAATAAATGCACATTGTGAAGTATGTGCAGAGTTTCCCCGCCTCTGCAGACAGCACCTTGCATGTATGCAGGATAACATGGGAACAACAGACATAATCTCTCTCACACACCCCAAGACACACTCCACACATTCATCTGTCCATGCATACAGTCCATGCACACGGGGTGTGAGCTGCACCGCAAGTAAATGCTTCCTTCCCTTTATGTCTTTTTCCAGGGGTGGCTTTTCCTTAATCTTCATGCTTTCAGCGCCATCCTCCCCAACGTATGAAGCAAATGCTGAGGATAAAAAACATATGTGCCTCCCTTGTCACTCTCAAGTAATTTGCTGTTGAACTTTATCCCTCATTAGCTATTTCACAGGAAAAGTCAGCATCAGCTTATCCTGAAATGTTCTAATGAGCACGGAAGTCTGATTTCTGCAGGACGGCTGTATTGCCTAGATTGGTGCGTGCTGGGAGACCTGTTGAGGCATTGCTCTGCTTTGTTGCCCCCATTTTACTGTTGTAAAGGAAGGCTCCTACCACGGGGTCAGCGCTATATGCAGCTCAATTTAGGAGGGGAAAGTAGGTTTGATGTGATCTATAGCAGCCTTGTATTTTGCTGTAGGAAACGAGGGATTCCATACAAGTGAGGTAGGTCACACCCACACCAAACATTTAAAGCACATTTAATACGCATTTAAAGCACATAGCTTCTCCCAAAGATTCATGGGGACTGTAGCTTATACCTCACAGAGCTAGAATTCCCAGCACTCTTTATGAACTACAAGTCCCCGGAATTCTTTGGGGAAAACCATGAGTGCTAAAGGTGGCTTAAATGTGCTGAAGGTGGTTTAAATGTGCTGAAGGTGGTTGTTGCATGTTTGAGCCCCATAGGGCCACCTACATTGCAGTGGGTTGGACTAGATGACCCTCACCCTTCGAAGGGTACATTTCTATGACTAGTCTGAGTGGGCTGAAGAAGGAGAGGCAGTTTCCCTGCTTCCATGGCCACAGACCCCTATCCTTGCTTTATAACCAGCATGGACAGTCTAGCAGAAGAGCTTCCCCTCCTCTGCTGTCAAAATGTGTTGCAAGCTGGTAATTGTTGTGGGCTTAATTGCATGGCTGATCAATTGCTTATCAGGTCCCAGGCCCTGAATCAGTTTTCGTGGGAATGTGCAACTTGTCTTTCAAACATGTGAAGCGCTAAAAGCAGAAAAGCTGGTGTGCCATTGTGGTTAAGGGCTGAACCCTCCATCCACACATGCCTATAACTTGATTTCCGTCCACATGAAGTCTCAGTACTTGAGGAAATGGCAGCTGGAAGTGTGATCTGCTGCAGGTGAAAAGCACTGAGTTTGGACTGATGTGAGGCAGAATGCAAGACAAGCGTATGATGTTATTCTGAAATTGGGTTAAGACGTCTAATGATTACTGGTGGCAAGAGTGCCTCTGGACATGTGCAGAGCACACCCCATCATTGAACAAATTCATTTACAGACCATCATTTTCAGGTCAGAAGCAGGACTTCAAAGCAAGCTTGAGCCCCCACACCCCCTCTCCTCTAGCCCACACCCCAACTGCCCCTGTTTCTCACCCTGAGTGTTTTCGCCTAGCTGGCAAATGTCGTCCAACTCTAGCAATGCCTCTTGCCCGGATGGTAGATAGAGACAGGTGTGTGAGTCTGTGTAGGAACTAGCCTACTGTACAAAGGTAAAATTTGCACTTCTCACACCACCCAGTTTTGCCTTTGGGAGGTTTTCCAGAAGGCAGTGCAGTCAAAGTTCCTACCCCAGCAGTATATTGAGATTATTGCTCCCTGGGGGGTTGACAACATTCTTCTACAGAGGAAATGAATGCCAAGATAACATAAACCAGGGAGTGAGGCTTGAAACATTGGGTTTACTTTCTTTGTGTGGACAGGGGTTATTTTAGGATAACAAAATGGAGATTTTAAAAGACCCCTCTGTATTTAGATTATGCAAACAAACCCTGAGTGTGATCATGAAAGGAACCTAAGATTCCTCCTCCTAATTTGCATGCTTTATGTAATTGCTGGCGGTGAGGGCATTAATTGATTTATTGGTGTGATTAATCAATTAATTCATTATTCACCATTTTAAATTGTAGATTTTTAATTGGAGCTGTCCCTTGTGAAAATGACGTTGAGTGCTGATGGCACTGGTCTATATAATTTATGTGCACCAGGCAGTGATTTTTCCAAACAATAAATGCCTTGTCTGGATCATTTAGTCTGAAGAAATTGTTATCTTCATTAAATACACCTGTATGGACAGAAAGGCAGCAGCCACATTTTTATTGACAAATTAATCTGTTTATAAGCGAGGCAGTTAATTGAATAGCAAAGACTTGGGTGGATGAGTTTCCTTCACTTGCAGTGCCTCTCTGGCTGAGCGCCATATTTTTGAGATCAGAAAGGAATTTTCCCCCAGGTCACATTTGATCTTGGATTGTTTATTCTGTTGCTATTTCACCTCCAGCATCCTTTCTTGACGATTCTTACTTGAATTACATGGAATGATGCACTCTGCAGGCAGCTGGTCTTCAGCACACTTTCCTTCTATATACGGCATGCTCACCTTGTCCTGTATGTCACAGTAAACCATGGCTGGTTCCTTACCATGATTACACCTTTCTGGTCTGTTTTTGTTCTTCCTTATGTGTATAGGAAACAACGCATCATCCCTGAATTAGCATTACATCTGAGCCAGGGATCGTAGTTTGTTTTACTCCAACATTCCACAATTAGTAAATTAAGAACAAACCTTTGGACAAAAGGCCAAGCCAGGGATTGTATTTTGTTTCCTCTCAGAACAAGTGGGTAGGAGCAAGAGAGACCTGTTAGGAGTATTCACAGTAAACCATGACCTATGGTTTACTGTGACTTGCAAACTGGGCTCATGAGACTGCATACATAAAAGGTAGGGATGAGTAAATGTGTCAGTTTCTGTTTCTTTCAGTTTCCATTTTCAGCTTCAGTTCAGTTCTCCACATTTGCACCTCAGTTTGCCATTTTTTAAAAAAACAACTCCTGGTGAAAAAATTAATCAGTGAATTTCTCTTACACATTTTTGCAAAGCAGTTCCCCTAATTTTTTTGCACATCATTTTCAGTAATATATGCACATTTTATTACATTCATTTTTGTACCCGTTACGTGGCTGGAGAACTTCATTGCAAAATTCACAGAAGTGCAAATTTAGAATGGTATCTTTTTTCAGTTCTTGTATTATGCCAAAAAGTGCAGATTAGGTTTGACATTAAATGAACTGAATCTAATTTACCCGCCCTCCCCTGCCCCCAGTAAAGGCACACTAATGGTTTTGGGTCCGAGGAATTTTGAGAGAGTACTGGGAGCACCATACCCATTGGTTACTCCTCTCTCTCCTGCCCCCAGACAGAAAGATGAAAAGCATGCGGATGCACATGCACATTCTTTGCTTTTTCCAGTAGAATTGAAGCTGATTCTCAAGTGTTCGCATGATTTTAAGCAGAGTCACCTCCAACCCCCCAACCCCCCAGTTTTCATGCGTAGACTGTATAGTAAAACATCATAGAACTGGTGTGTGTCAGCATCAGGAAAGCATTAAGCAATGGCTTTTCTTTCATGATACAGTGGTACCTCGGGTTAAGGACTTAATTTGTTCCGGAGGTCTGTTCTTAACCTGAAACTGTTCATAACCTGAAGCACCACTTTAGCTAATGGGGCCTCCTGCTGCCACTGTATGTAACCTGAAGCGTATATAACCCGAGGTACCACTGTATTTACACAGGATGACAACAAAAGCACCAAGTCACAGAACACACCCATGCACACAGAGGTGACCTAGGATTTGATGATGGTTTTGAGGGGATCCATTGTAAAAAATAGGAGATTCCATAAGGATCAGGGCCTCAGATTCATGTTTTGGTGCCATGGCAGCTGTGGAAAGTGCTGGATTCCTTCTTTTTATGGTACAGACAGATGTGACCCATTATTTGATGGCGGTTTTGGTGGAGAAGGTGTTGAAAATTGGCACTTTCAAGAGGATTTGTCTTACAGGATCTGGCTTGTGTGACTGTTTGTGAGGAAAGAAAACTAAGTGGCCAGGGGGATGAAGTGGGGTGGGGAGTCAGATGGGTCAGGAGAGAGACCATCTTGCATACATTTTCTGTCTCTCCTGACCCATCTGATTCCCCATCCCACTACACCCCCCTGGCCACTTAGTTTTCTTCGCTCCATTCTCCCCTTTCTCTCCTACCTTCTGAGTTGCGCCTCTTTCTGCTCAGCTGCTGATCTGAGCCTCAAAAAAGCATATGGAACTGAAAGAGGAAGAGAGACAGACTAGTGCCGTTCCAAATTCCTTCTCCTTTTCAAAGGGGAAAAACTAACCACATTCACCACCCCATGATGAAGCGGGGTGGGCAGTGCATTGAGCAAGGAGTGGCTAGGAAATCAGAGGCCTTGCTGGTTGCGAGGGGAAGTCTTCAAGGGTAGCACACTGGTGACCTCAGGCATACATCAAGTCTAGAACTGAGCGTTTGGTCAAAAAATACTTGGACCATTAGCCAGTGAAATGCCATTTTAAAAATGGCCAAGGGTTTTAATTCACCTTATTTGAACAACCACAACAAAAGAAGATACATACTTTGAACATCAACAGGTTTCAAGCGCATGTTAATTCACAAATCAGATTACCAAGCTGTTACTGAGAAACACTGGTTTGGATCCTTACTTGCCCTCTGCAAAACACAAGGGCTCTGCAACTGGGGATAGGTACATTTTGCTTTGTCTCTCAGTTCCTTGTTTCTTTCCAGTCCTGAGTTTAGTTCTCCGCATTTCCACATCAGTTTGTAAATTATTATTTTTCTTAAAGGCCCCCACAAACATCCCTCAACATTTTTGTGCAGTTTTCTCGTATTATACATGATTTAGTATGCAATGAATTTTTGGATGACATTTCCACTAATAAATGCATTTTTTTTAATGCGCACTTCACCGTTGTATATGCAGTTTTAAGGACTGGAGAACTGCACTGCAGAATTTGGAGAAATGTGAATTTAAAAAGAGGGCTATGTTTTGGTTTGTGTACCATTTCAGAAAGTGAAAATTGGGTAGGATTGCCTTTAAAGGCTGCCTGAACCAAATTTGTCTCCTATCCCTCCCCACAACTCCTAGGAACCTATTTGTAAGAGTTCAAAGGGGTGGAAGGACCCTCTTGATGGGGTTCCTCTGTTGGGATGCACCCTCTGCCAGAGCTTGAGTTATGGTCTATACCAATGAAATCAACTTCCTTTAAAAAAATCTTTTTGTAAGGAATTATCATAACCTTTAGCCACGTTAGCTAAGTTTTCTAAAATGTGAACAATTCACTGAACGGTTCTTCTCTTTAGCTTTTATCCTGGAACACCAGGGTCAGTGGCCTACAATTGCAAAACTGAAAGAGAAAAGTAATTAAAGCAGAAAGCACTAGGATCTCATGTTTTATGCATCAACCAGCATCTCCAGCTTTTCAGCGGCTACTGTTTTTATCTTAGAACAGAATCCCAGCCTCCTACAAAAGTTTTGCAGAACAGGCAGCCAGAAGACATGGCGGTGTAGCCAAAGGGCTGGTTTAGCATAGTGGCTGAAAGGCAGAACTACAAATCGGCATGTCCCTGGTTTGAATCTTGCCTCTGCCATTATCTTGCAAGGCAGCCTTGGGCTGGTGAGTCAGTCAAATTTGCCATCACGAAACTGCTAATAATAAAACTATTATTTGTTGGAAGCTGGGCAACTTCCAACAAATTAAAAACATTAAGCACAGTAAAACATCAAACATTAAAAACTTCCCTTCAGGTGTCTTCTAATAAACTGAGAGATACATAGATAATCCCATGCACATTGGATCCCACTTTGTGCTGTGGGTTTTTGTCTGATCCTTTGAGCTTCTAAAGCAAACCTAGAAAACTTATATGTAACATATTTGTCCAGTAAATAACAGGTTCTCTACTGTCCATTATATCTCAGCCTGCATCTTTCCATGGTGCAGTAAGGAAGGTAATAATGATGATTTACTTCGCAGGGCTGTTATAAAGATTACGACTAGGTCCTGGGTGAGGAATCTTGTTCAGTGTGAGGGCCACAATCCCTTCTAGGCAATGTCTCTAGGGCCACATGATGGGCGGGGCCAGAAGCAAAAGTGGGTGGAGCAACCAGGTTAATTTTACCTTTGTACAGTAGGGTTCTTTGTAGACACACTTGCACACCCATCTCTGTCATCCAGCTGGGCAAGCAAGCATCATCAGAATTCAGTGACACATTCCAGCCAGGCAAAAGCACTCCAGGAGGACCTCTAGGAAGGCTGGCAAAGAATGTGACTTGGAGAGAAGGGGTGTGGGCTGAGATTCCTCATCCTTGAGCTAGATAATGCACAATCGGAACAACTGAAAATGCTATACAAATGTTAAGCATTATTATTTTGATGTTGATACTGGTACTTCCTGGCAGGGAATATGGTAACTGGCAGGTCCTTTGCCACCGGTGAGAATAGCTTGTGTTCCTCTTTGGAGATGATGGCAGTTCTGGTGAGGCTTTGCTGTGCTTCTAACTTTCCCCCTGTGTGCTGCACCTGCCCAGCAGTATATGACACCAGTGCTGAAAGCTTTGAGTTCGTTGCCAGTATATTACCTAGCTAAGTTCAAGGTATTCGTACACAGTGGTACCTCGGGTTAAGTACTTAAGTTGTTCCGGAGGTCCGTTCTTAACCTGAAGCACCACTTTAGCTAATGGGGTCTCCTGCTGCTGCCGCACTGCCGGAGCACGATTTCTGTTCTCATCCTGAAGCAAAGTTCTTAACCCGAGGTAATACTTCCGGGTTAGTGGAGTCTGTAACCTGAAGCGTATGTAACCTGAGGTATCACTGTATACCAGTACAGCCCTAAATAGCCTATGACCAGGTTACCTTGCTCTTTATACACCACCCTGATCACTGATCATCCAGAGAAGAAGCCCTCTGGAAGAAGTCCAACAGTTATATTTGTTTAGTTTTTACCCAAGCGAAGTCTTTTAGCATAGTGTAGTTAGCACCATTGATTTGGAACACTGTTCCTGTTGAAATTAGGCACCTGGAGTTTAATGTTTCGCCAAGCATTTTTAGAGAATTAATTTGATTCAGTGTCAGCCGTTTGTTCTGCATGTTACAATTCCATTGTACACCACCGCAATATTTTTTTAATGAGTTGGTGGTTTCTAAATATCCAAAGAAAGATAGAAAAAAAGGAAGGAAGGAAAGAGGGAGGGAGGGAGGGTAACCAGCCACCTACACAACAGCAGTTTTGACTTCACTGAATATTTAAGAAGAGATGACTGATAATGGGAGAAGGTAGGGTCAAGATAACTAGCTGGTTGGCAATATTTGATTGCTCAATGGACAAGTATCTCTATTCTTGTCTGGTCCACACACAACAAAGTTGAACGCGGCCTCATCTAACCATGTATAGTGTTGGCCCACCAAATGCTTGACATGCACATTTATGCAGATGTAATCAATCAGTTGACTAAAACTCTGTACAATTCATCCTCGCCCCCTCTTCTCATTAGGCAACATCTCTGCTCAAACTGCTTTCCTTTGTTTTCTCTGGGCCAGACCCATCAGATTCACATCAAATTTCACTTTCAATGAAATGATTCTCTAAGGAAGCAGCCAATGGTCCCTTTCACCCCAAGTGAACTCTGGCGGTAGTTAGGTACGGTGCCTCCTTGTCAAGCGTAGGTAACAATAGGCAGGAATAAAGGCTCTTGCGTAGATTCCTTTCACTGTAATCTGTAAGATTGCAGTGACCCCTTCAATCTGCTTGTTTAGATTAGGAGTTTTAAAAGGCAGAAACGAATGTGCCGCTGTGATTGAGGTCATGTAGCGTAAAACCAGTTCTGCTGTAATAAACCTTTTGTGTTCAAACATTTTTCTTGGTTCAGGTTTGTGAAAAACTTTGGTGTGTGGGTGTGTGAAATGATCTTCTTTTATTTATTCCAGTTGGTGGTGACTGTTTGAAAATGCTCAGAGAGAACACTATAACTGAAAACATGAGACGGGGCATTCAGACTGGAGGTTCCAGTTACCTCACTGGTTTGCCTGTTGCAAATACATCCAGCAGACTTGAGGGGTAGGACGAAAAGAGGTCTAAAGGGTTTTGAAAGCTGTCAGTTCCTTGTGTTGCTGCCAGGGAGGCCTGTTGTAAAAATGAGATAGCTGGATGCAGTTTTTGAACGGAGAGTGGCAAAGGGGTTTTGAAGCAAGAGGACAGCTGCAGGGAAACTTGTGGGATGACAGTTCATTCAGTCTGGAAAAGATCAGGTGTTGTACATTGTCACTCTTGTCAGATATACTTGGAGTAGCCATCTTAACATGCTATCCCAATACTAGAGTCCTTTCATTGCTCCTTCACTATCAAGTTCAAATTACAGGACAGTGCTCTGCAGTTGGCATGGTGAGCCAATTGCATATTATAATGCAATCCTGTTTTGCTATTTCATTTTATTAGCTTTTTATCTATATATATATATATACCCAAAATTAAAATAAATACCATTTGTTTTTCCCGTTCTCTGCAACCCCTTGACCAAAGACATCTGAAGGCAGCCCTTTTTAGGGAAGTTTTTAATATTTAATGCTGTATTGCTTTTAACACTCAATTGGGAGCCGCCCAGAGTGGCTGGTATAAATAATAAATTATTATTATTATTATTATTATTATTAATTATTATTATTATATAACATGTACCAAAATTATCTTTCTGATGGTATGCTTCATTAATCTCGTACTAATCACAATGGAGAAGCATGATTCCCATCCCCTTCCATTTTTCTAACTCATGGGAAAGGAACCTGTGGCCTTCTGGAAGTTGTTGGCCTCCAACTCCCATCATCCCTAGCCACCTGGACCGCCTCAGGGCCTCTTGCTACCAATCAGATTGGACCATACTGGTCTGGGTGGACCAATGACATGACTCGATACAAGGATATGTAGTTGCTTTGGTGCATTCTTGCCTTTAGGTGTTTGAATTGCCCTTGATTCCTCACCTTAAACCATAGGACTGATTTGTGTTTGCTGTTCTTCTTCGTTTATGTGCTGGGATATGCAGTCATATTTAAGGGGCAGCGCACGCCTCCCAAACAGTAAAGCCATGCGTCATATGTGGTTGAACCGTGCCTCATTCTCTTTAAAAACAGATCTGTCAAAATCAAGGCTGCTGCTCAATGCTGGCGAAGGAACACAACACCGGCTGTTCATGGTTGCCTGCCTTCGCTCCCCTCTCTCCCCCCCGCCTCAATATTGATCTGAAGCCCAGCTATAAATCATTCTATATTTAAACTAAATCATAGAGCAAATAATTAACATTGAATCTGCCTCTACTGATACAGTCTAATGTCTATAAATGAAGCGATTGGTGAAAACCAGAGAAGGCTAGATTTGAACAATAAGTACTGAGACGTCAGGCTGGGAAGCTGTAAAACTTGCTGTAAGGAGCAGCCGCATTGTTTGAAGGCAGGCATTTATGGGCTTGTCGCGTACGTCTCATTATGACATTTTTAAGCACCTGGGTTGTCTTCAAGGATACTAATTAAACATCTGGTGCATATGTAAAAATTGGCACATTTATGCATAACATATGATAGATGTATCCCCTCCCCGTTCCTTGCATGTCTGAAATATTTTAATCATGATCAAAGTTCTGCATCTCAAAATTGCAATACAGCAACAGTAAGGTCATCTACTAGGACAGGGTTAGTCACTGTGGTGCCCTCCAGGACTGCAACCCCAATTGTTCCGGCCTACATTTTTATTTTTTTAAATTTATTTAGAGCATTTGTAAAACATACACACACACACACACACACACACACACACCACAACACATTTTCAACCCAAAAGGCTCCCCCCAGAGTGGCTTACATACAGTCAAACAAGATGGTCCCTGCCCCACAGGCTTGCAATCTAAAAAATGCCATGACACACAAGGGGAAAGGGACAGGGAGGGAGGAGGTGACTGATAAAGCAAGTCTTTCAGCAAAGCTGCTGGAATAAGCCCTGCTTGAATAGGCTGCTTCTTAATTTTTAATTGTATCGTTTTAATATGGATATGTTTGCTTCCCTGGCCTCCTTTGGGAGGCCAAAAGTGGCTGGGGCTGATGGAGAAAGCGTGTTCTCCTTCATGGAGAGCACGTGTTGCGGTGGGGGCAACAAGGCATCCCTCTGTTGCTGGGCGGGTTAGTATAGATGGCCACAAATCTGATTGGGCTCCTCATCAGTCGCTGGGGAGAATTTGATGTAGCAATGTTGAGTGACTGATGAGGGGTTATATATTCCCTGTGCACAGCGTTGAGCGTCCTCTTTTTGCTGCGTGCATTGGATCACCTGCGCACCCTCCCTATATTTAGGGCCGTTCGCATTGACCTTGCTATGCCTGTCATTGGGTCATCTGCTTTGGGGCAGGGGCCTGTTAGGAATTTTACCATTTGGCTTATTGGCTGGTGCCATTTGGTTTTTGCCTACAGCGTAGCAAATCGTCACAACTTGTAAGGTTGCGGTTAGGCACTGGTTAATTTTGGTTGGTGGAGGGGGTATGGTTGGCTGTGCCGGCCCCTCTAATGCTGCTGCTGCAAGGGTATTCCGTTAAAGGAATCCAGGGGCTTGCCATGCTCTTGTCCGAACTTCTGTCAAGGGGCTAGGGCCACACAAGAGCCCCTGGGAGCATTTGGGGAGAGGGGAGGGCCTGGCACCCACCTCTATTCTCTCCCCAAAATGTTTTCCCTTATTGACCTTTGTAGGCTTGCGGATGTCAGTTCTGTTCCTACCTCTAAGTGGGAACAGATAGTCGTTAACCAATGCCTAAGCAACCACTCACATGCGGTAATCAATAAAGTTGTAGCCAAAATTATGCCAAAAAACAAATTCTGTGTGAATTGTGTCTTTATTTGAGGGTGTCTTGGGGGTCCTTGACACACAATTGCAGTCCAACAACATTGGAGGGCGTGTCATTTTAGGGGGTGAAACCTAATGACCCTCAAAGAATAATAGAATTTTTGTATGCAGTCGGGCTGGAGTGGGTTTCTAATACAGTTTAATGCACATTTTAACTTTTTAAAATGCCATTATTTACTCTAGCAGCTTCTTGCAGCTCCCTTGATTTCATTTCACGCAACCCAGCACAGAGGAGGGCATGCAAATAGTGAGAACAGGCAAGGGCTAAAGTGATATTCTAGTTTAGCTAATGAAGACACCGCTTAGCAACTCCTGTGACCTATCGGATGGCAGGGCTTACATATATGATCTTTTATCTAAAGTGACATGTGGACATCTACCTCAGAGAGTGGCATGATTGGTTGACAGGAGTGTTATTTGTCAAAGCAGAGTCCCTCTCCCAGTAAAACATACCTCGAGCAAAACAGATCAATTCCTCAACTCTAACAGATGTGCTTGCTCCGTAGCATGCGAATAATTTTCTCTACCACAAAGGAAGGTGGTATCCAATAGCTCTCACTCCTTCAAATATTCACGTGGTAGGTTTGTGTTACTCAACATGAGTGATGTTAACATTTGCAGTAACCCCAGGTCTACATATAAATCCCATTCCACATGTATTCCAACCCGCCCCCCTGCTCCACAACAACAACAACAACAGTCCTACAGTCCTACAGGCTGCATTTTTATCCCTTGAACTGCTTGGATTTAAGATAGATATCAATCAACACCTGGATAGCTCAGTTGGTAGAGCATGAGACGTTTAAACTCAGGGTTCTGGGTTTGAGCCCCACATTGGGCAAAAGACTCCTGCACTGCAGGGGTTGACTAGATGACCCTCATAGAAATGTAGATTTGGAAGGGACACCAAGGGTTATCTAATCCAACCCGCCCCCCGGCAATGCAGGAATCGCAACTGAAGCATCCATGACAGATTTTAAGCACCCAACCTCTACATAAAAACCTTCAAGGACAGAGAGTCAGTCACCTTTCGAGGGAGTCCATTCCATTGTTGAACGGCTCTTACTGTCAGAAAGGTCTTCCTGATGTTTAGTCAGAATCTCCTTTCTTGTAACTTGAAGCCATTGGTTCGAGTCCTATCCTCCAGAGCAGGGGAAAACAAGCATACTGTATTCCATTTTCCATGTGACAACCCTTGACATTTTTGAAGATAGTCTCTCTGTCTCCTCTAAACATAGCCAGCTCCTTCAACCGTTCCTCATAAAGCTTGGTTTCCAGGCCCTTGATCATCTTGGTCATCCTCCTCTGCACACGTTCTAGCTTGTCCATATCATTCTTTAATTGTGGTGCCCAGAACTGGACACAGTACTCCAAGTGGGGTCTAACCAAGGCAGAATAGAGTGGTACTATTACTCCCCTTGATCTGGACACTGTACTTCTGTTGATGGAGCTAGAATAGCATTAGCACATTTTGCTGCTGCATCACACTGTTGACTCATGTTAAGCTTGTGGTCCACTAGGACCACTAAATCCTTTTCACATGTACTACAAATAATGCAGGTGCCCCCATATTATATTTGTGCAGCTGGTTCTGCCTGTCTAGGTGCAGAGCCTTACATTTGCCCTACTGAATTGCATTTTGTTAGTTTGGGCCCAGTTCTCCAACCCGTTAAGGTCATTTTTGAATCCTGAGTCTGTCTTCTTCTCTTCCAACTCTACAACTTTGTGATTCTTTTATTCACCTTTCCCTCCCATTATCAGGACTGTGAGAAAATCTTGACTGTACAAAGCCCTTGTGGACTTCATGCAAATTCTAACTCGAGAAGTCTCTATTGAAAAATCGACATACGTTCCATGAGAGGAGGACCTAGGTGTGAACCTGCAGTCACCTTGAGATATATCACGTAAACATGCCTCCTTGCAAAGAGAATTGATCAAATTACATTCAAGTGACAGCTGAAGTCACTGTATGCTAAATATAATTCTCGGTTGTTGCTGGGCAGCTAAGTGCAATTTGCATCTGGATCAAAGGATGGAACAAGTCCAAAATAAATAAACCTGCATTCATCTGGATGTTGTTGGACTCCCAACTCCCATCTGACCTGCTAGCATGGCCAATAGTCAGGGATGATGAGATTTGGAGTCTAGGACTAACTGGAGGACCAGAAGATCGCTCTCCCTTACAGTATGATCCTTTGCTGGTCCCATATGTTGTAGAACCCACCTTTTTTAAAAAAAGTGGTTGCAGCCTGATTGGCTATGGGAAATATTTAGCAAGCATCCTGGGAAATCCAGGCTTGCAGTCTCTTCTTGTTGACTTCTGTCCATTCCTCCTTGGTTCCTAGAAGAATCCCATGTGTTTGCCTGACCTGCTGAATCTACTTCACCTGTTTCCGTCTCTGTCACCTTGCTCTACAGAAACGGTGTATCTGATTCTTGCCCAAAGCACTCTGACATTGTCTTTGCTGCTTGGATAGCCTCGGACTTCATTCTGCAAAGACTATTGGACCTATCCTGGGTTTTCTTTCCAAGACTGTCTCCCATTCCTGGCTATGGATAGTGTGACCAAAGTATTGCAGAGGCTGTCTCTGTTTGAGTCCAGTTTAAACTATCCAAAGGGCTTGATCACGGGGCTTTGAACCTGGATAGGAGACTGAGCAGGTACATAATGCAATATGCTGTATTCCTATTTGAATTACAATAATTATTCCTAAATGTGTGTCTAAACATATAAATTAGCATATGCACATTTTATGCAAATCTGCCCTGCTTATTCCTCTCTTCTGGCTATGCATCTCTTCTCCTTTTTTGGTGTTCTGGGCCTGATTCCTTCCACTGTGTTCTCCTGGCAAATACATCTCAGCTGGGATCTGAATATGTTGTTTCCTTGGTCCACTCTCAGTCTGATCTACTGAACCACAAGGCACATCCTGGCTGCCCCATATATTTTAAATTGCTATGGGGGTGGGGAGGGTTGGGGGATGTGGTTGGAGAGTTGCAGAGAGCTTTTGCATTTACCGTTCTGGCAGGATATTAATATTGCATTTGCATTAATATTGTAGTACTGAAGCTTTGCCTTCTCCTTTCTGAGGCAAATCTTAATAACCTTTTCCTAGCCTAGCCTCTGAAAACAGTGGTTGAGCCGCTAAGAAGGTTTTATTTTCAGTTCCAACTCTTGATAGGTTTCTGGGTAATTTTCTCATGTTTGCTTAATTTAAGCCCAACGGTGTCGGCTAAATTAAGTTGCCTTCTCAGCAAATTACTTGCCTCAGCTTCTTTTCCCCTACAGACGCAACTTGGTGACAAGTGTGTGTCATGGGATGACCTTCCAGCTTTGTGTGGACTGATCCGAATCAATCAGAGATATTTTTTCATAGCGATATGGAAACAAAAATGCAGAAGTCTATTCATTCTGCTGAAATGCTGCAGAATCAATACATACCTTTCCCCATCCTGTTCCTTTTGCTCCACATCCATTGTAGCCTGCCATTTAAATGACAAAAGGATTCCCAGGGACAGTTTTCCATTGGGGAGGAAACTGCTAGCATTTACAAAATAAAAACCTGTTAAGCTTTCTTCTTGGCAAATCCCAGTCTGTGTTAAATATTGTCAGTTTCTTGGCCTATAACTCTGAACCCATTTATTTATAGGATTCCTCCCTCCCTCCCTGCCTGCCTCCCTCTCTCTCTCCTCCCCCAGCACATAAACATCAAGGAATGACAGTTTTGTTTGGCACATTACTTGGAGCTGTGAGAATTGACCAATTGTGGCGGACTATGGAAATTTGATTTTCACTTTGTGGAAGCTCAGTACTTCCCAGGCGACTCTAGAATTATATCATCACAAAAGCACTTTTCCTTTTTTTAAATAAATAAATAAAGATGGCAAAAAAAGATAAATAAAAATGTTGGTTGAAAACAGCAACACATAACCATAACACCTTCTTATAAAATTCATTTCATGGAACAGACTTTGTTTTTCCTTCCTTTAAATTATTTTTTTAAGGTTCTGTGCATTCAGCTAAAAGTGTGAACCTGTGTGTATGTATGCATGTAATGTGATGACGACAAGGGGTCGTCTGCTGGAGGACATGCCATGCTCTTTCTGGGGTAGTTTGTCCACCTTTGGTCTCCACCATGCACTCAGCTCTCACTTGTGGCTCCTAGAAGCTGTCAGCATGTGACAGCAGTCACAACCCGGGAAACAGTTTTGACTGGCCAGCTAAACCAGGTGAGGGTAGCTGATGGGTCTCCCTTGCATGTGGAGACAGACTGTGGTGGATTGAGCGGACGAGACCATAGTGAGGTCCAACAAGGGCTTCCGGTCCCACCTGCCTTAATGGAGGTAGCCCGCCATGACAGCGGGGATTAATGGAAATGATTAATTATGTAGCTGTTGACTAAGGGATTATTATTATAACTGAAATGTAACTGATACTAATTAAGATTATTGAACGCAGTGATATAAAATCGGAAATGCACCCAATCCACCATGCGGGGAGCCACTTTAAAATGTATCAAGTGGAAGTTGATGGGCATTCTGATAAATGTACAATTTGAGAATTAATTGTTATTGTTATAATTTGGCTATTACTGGGGGTATGATGGAAAACTAATTAAAAAAATTCAAAAACTATTTAGTGAGGTCCAATAGTTACTGAAATTGAGACTGCAGTCTTACCCCCATTTACCTGGGATCAAGCCCCATTGAATTCAATAGGATTTACTTCTGTAAATCTGTTTGATGGTGGCTAAGATGGAACTAGCCAGTGTTAGAAACTCATATTTATAAGCTGGGTGCCAAACGGTTCCTTAAGTCAAAGTTGCAGTCACCAAAACAGAATGTCTAGGTGCCATTTTGGGGCAAGATGGCCCTAAAGTCTTATTTTTCAAAGGATGTACTGACTGTGATTGATTCTCAGTTAAACGCCTGGCTAGTTCAGATGACAACCTTGAGCAAGGTTAAGAACTTTGAGAACTTAAAGAAGAAGAGTCACTTCATCCAGGGACAGTCCATATATTGGCCTATTCTGACCTCTTTTTCTTAATGCTGACTGCTCCTGCTCAGGCTGCACAGGGAAAGCAATTTGGTTCAAAGCTGGTCTCCCAGGATTGGGCAGTTAGTATTTGCAGAAGAATTTGCCAATCAGAGTAGATTAGTAAGGGAAATTATTAAGCTGGTCTATTTTCTCAAAACTCGTTTCCCATTCTTTACTAATGCTAAAGGACCTCTGGAAGTGTAAATCTCTTTTTGGAGTGATGCCCTAACTAGTGTGTCAAGAAAGTGTTCAGTACTGGTGAAAGGTCATTCAGTACTGGTGAAGGGTCATCTGAAAGATGCAGACCCAGTTAGTTGTTGTTTTATCCATTTTTTATTTTCTGAAAATCAATTAAAATATGTATTTAAAATGCATACGTGGCAATCATAGACTTTGCTTCAACACAGCTTATATTTCTGCAGAGTAAGGGATAATTACCCAGTTGGATCACACTGCTCTTTCCACCAGAAACTCAGGCTTTAGGAAAGATGTTCCACTTTGGAGTCATCAATCAACTCGCTGCCTTTCTTATACATTGTGTTTCAAGGTAAAATAAGAGTTTTTATTAAAGCAAGACGGCCTCTTTGTAAGCCTTTGAAACCCGTTTGTAGAGGGGGCAGTTATTGTCTTGGTCAGAATCCCTTGTGATGCTTACCTTGTTATGGTTTAGAGCAAAGTTACTTGTTGCAAGCACATCTTCTTGTCACAATTAGTGGAAACCGCATTGATTTTGAGTTATCTTCCGGGTCCAATTAACGTTATTCTTCTGTTTTGATCTGCATGCACCTTTTAAAACTTGCTCTTTTAATCCAGCTCCATAGTCAGGATTTCAAGTTTGGGGGCTCTTAAGAAATTTGCTCTCAGTGAGCCCCCTCCTTGTCAGTATTACCAGTGTTTATCTTGCACCTTATCTTTCTGAGCCCAATTTGCACCACCTCTCAAAGGGAGAGGATGATGCCCGTGGAAGCTACTGCTCCTTCTCCTTTACTTCTCTCATGGTAACTCAGATAGGGTAGCTGAACAGACAGCAATAGCAAGGAAGGGGGAGCGGCTGCAGCAGGGTGTGGGGTTCCTCCGGTAAAGGTAAAGGGACCCCTGACCATTAGGTCCAGTCGTGACCGACTCTGGGGTTGTGGCGCTCATCTCGTTTTATTGGCCGAGGGAGCCGGCATACAGCTTCCGGGTCATGTGGCCAGCATGACTAAGCCGCTTCTGGCGAACCAGAGCAGTGCATGGAAACGCCGTTTACCTTCCCGCCGGAGCGGTACCTATTTATCTACTTGCACTTACAACCCGTAATGCCAGTTTTATTTAATCTGAAATAAATGACAATCTCTTTTCCTGTTGTTCTCAACACTGCAAATACTCATTATATGCTGAATTATCCTTTGCTTGTTCCTTGCCATGTGTCATGGCATTGTTGTAAAACATGGTGCTTCATCTGTCGATAAAATGTGATACCCACATAACATCACAGCCCAAGACATCGTGCAGTGCATTGTGCAATGCTTGCAAGGAGGTATTCACAGTTGTGTGTGTGTATAAAAGAATTCACATTCACATTTCCTGCTGCTGTGACTTTATATTTAGAGCACACTGTGCTTGTACCTCCTTGTTCCTCAACTTTCTTCTGTTAAAGTAGCTTTCCTCAAGCTGGTACCCGCCAGATGTTTTGGGGGACCACTCCTGTGCTGGCTCCCTGGGGCTTATGGGAGTTGTAGCCCAAATTGTGTGAAGGGCACCAGGTTGGGGAAGGGTACTTGGAAATGAATTCAAGCTGTAATATATTCAATTGTGATAAAAGGGAAAAAATCAAATTTTGGTTTTATGTAGTCAGTAAATATATTGGTTAGCTTATTGCTGCCACAAATCTATGACGGAGCCCGAAAAGACATTTATAAAACATTTATATGAAATCAAACTTTATATATATTGCCTGCAAAATGCTAAAACATCTATCAGGCTATTAGGTTTTCCCTCTTGCTTTTAACTGCCAACATAAAGTATTCCTTTTCTAATAGGTGACAGGTTCTGACTTTTCAACTACATCTGATATAAAAGGAAGACGTTCATTTCTCAATGTTGATGCCGCTGCTACACTTTAATGGTATTTTTTAAGCACCAGAGGTGTGTCAGGAACTGTAGTACAGCAGACTGATTAAAATGATTTCTCAATCTGCCAAAATTAAGCACAAAATGCACAATAATTAGACAATACCTTGGGGTATTGTCAGACTCCAGAACCCATCAGATCCAGCCAGCGTGGCCAGTGGTCAGGGATGATCAGGGCTGTAGTCCAAAGCATTGGGGGTGGTTATATCAAATATGTGCAAAATAATAACAGGTTTGTTCTACCTGGCTTAAGTTCTATTCAGAAGAGAGCCACTGAAAACAATGGAACTAAGTCATGCCCGATAGTTTCAATGGGTCTACTTGGAGTATGACTAATGTTGGATGCAACCCTGAATGTATCCACTTCTGTATCCACTTCCATATTTGTGTATCCATAATTGTGTTTTTGCACCTTTTTAAAAACAAAACTCGGGAGCTTCACTACAAACTTTGGAGAAATGCTCAGTCTCCTTGGTAACTGGTTCCGATGTAAAAGTCTGGGAGATGTGAAACAAGCAGGTTCCATTCCAAACGTAGACTGAACTAACTTCTTCATCCTTATTAAGATTACTGGTTGTAAGAACGAGTGCTTTGTTGAACTGAGAATTGGTTGGGGGGATCTGATGCGGGTAAGATGGGTATGATTGTTGAATGATTGGGTATGTGAGGGTTTTGTTTTTAAATTAGTTCTGTATAGTGAGAATGTAAATGATTTTGGTGATTGCATTATTTACATTTGAGGTTTTTTGTGGGGTATCAATATGGTTTGATTCTGTGTTTTTTATTTGTTTTACTTATTTGTAGATATTGTATAATAATTATATAATAATGTTACACTACTACTACTACTACTAGTACTACTACGGTATCTGAAGAAGTGTGCATACACACAAAAGCTTATACCCAGAACAAACTTCGTTGGTCTCTTAAGGTGCTACTGGACAATTTTTATTTTATTTCTACTACTACTACTACTACTACTACTACTACTCTGTCACTGCCACTCAGTATAATTTTGCTGCTTTTATTGCTTTGTGTTTTACTATTTTTCTAAGCCACCTTGAACTATATGATACTATTAAACTATGCTTGCAATAGTACAGTCTTGTACATGTCTACACAGAACTATGGCCAATTGAGTTTGGTGGGAATTACTCCCATGTAATTGATCGCGGCGGTGTTGGCAACGAGGGGACCAGGCAGCCAGCGACGTTGGTGCTGGCGGTCCTTAGGAGCTCCATGAGGCCGTGATGCTCGCCATCTTGCCTCACCAGAGGTCCCAAGGATAGGTGCCCTTAAAAAAATAAAATGAAACTCTACTTGATTTTAATTGAAAATAAGGGAGATAAAAGAGGCCAGGAATGTTTCTGATTGCATATTCCATATTGTATTCATTGCCAAGCTGGTGCCCCCACCACCAGAAGTTTTGGAATGGGGCTGATGAGAATTGTAGGCACTGAACATCTGGAGGGCCACAGGTTAGCTTGCTTTGTTAAAGTTTCTTTTAACACCCCTGGTGACTGGATCGCCTTATTTTAGCAACTGTGGGGTGAGGTGGATAGTGGTTTAGCAGTCAATCCCGCTTCACATAGAACTCTGAGAATAATAGCTCCGTGAGGAGAATGGAGGTCTCCTCACAACTCTAAGTACACATAACAAACTACAGCTGCCAGGATTATTTGGGGGAACCCATGACTGTTTAAAGTGTGTTAAACGTATGGTCTGAATTTGGTCCAAGTTAGAACATGTTTAACTTGCAACTAAGGTGTGTGGGTGTTGTTGATAGAATTGATATTAGGCATGTGTGTATGTGTGTGTTGTTAGAATTGATATTAGGCATGTGCCTTCATAGTATAGTTTTCGAGGCCTAACAAATTTTCATTTAGGAAAGCCCTTCCGGGCCTTTAATTTGATTATGTATGTTTGCTTTTAATTTTACTATGTTTACCTTTTTGAAGTCTGTTTTTATTGCTATTTTTTATTGCTATTTTATACCCCTTTATGTAAGCTGCTTAGAGAGTTCGATTATTGTTAAGTGGACATATGAATATTGTTAAATAAAAAAATAAAAGCACAATTCAGGCTTAAGTTGATGTGTGTGTATGTTTCCTTGAACTGGAACGGACGATTGCACGCTGCAGTGGTTCCTGGGAAACTTGGGGTTGCATTTAAATTGCGGTTGTAAACTTGCAGGTTGTTAATTCTCGGGGGACTTTAACCATAAATGCCCATCTCTTTGTCTTCAGTCACGGCATCTTTGATGTGTATGATTTATAGAACAGGCAGGAGCAAGTCAGATTATTAGAGCAGAGGACAAAGGCTGGGTGATAGCTCAATTGCCTTTCAGAATGACATTGGAAGAGTGATAAAATATTAAAACAGTCAATCCAAAGGGACTGACATCTGGAAGACGTGTTGATGTAGGGGAGAAGTGGCATGTTAAATTCTCATCTGGTGAAACCTTTGCCTACCTTTCTCAACTTGAAAGTATTCCTGGGTTCTTCTTTCTTTCTTTCTTTTTGATTTAAGGAATGACTGTTTCTGGTTCAGCTCTCAAAAACAGCAAATTAGGTGTCTTACCTGCAGCCTGAGTTGGTACAGCCTGTGTGTGGACTGTACCAATTCAGATGGCAGGCAGGGAGTTAAATGATTGATTCTAGCTTGGTAATGTCTACACTGAATGGCAGCCATCACTCTCCAGAGTTTCACAAAGAGGTGCTCACAAAAGAGACATACATACACACATACATACCGAATACATACCTGGAATCTCTGGGGATTAAACAGGACATCTTTTGCATGCAAAACATATAGTCTACCACTTAGCCATAGTCCTTCCCAATAGCAACAACCGTAATACCAAACACCTATTTATGCACATTTATGCTAGATGTCATGGGAAAGGGTTCTAGATAGGCTTCTCCCTGTCATATTCGTTAACTAGTTGTGGGAACATTCTTTTCACGGGGTAGCATTTTATTATATAAGCCGTCAACCCAAAACCGGGATGTATGTCTTCCAGGATGCGTTCCCAGGAATGTCACATGACCTACACCATGCTCTCACTCTGAAAACGCGCTTTTTGGGGGCTAGTGCCCGGCACCCAAAATGGCCGCCATGATCTTGCGTGAAAAAAGGGGATGTCCTTTTCCCCCCTCAGGGCACTTGGCAGGTATGTGAGACACAGGCTTATAGCTTCAACTGCTCAGACACCAAATGATGATGATGGTGATAATTTATTATTTATACCCCGCCCATCTGGCTGGGTTTCCCCAGCCACTCTGGGTGGTTTCCAACAAAATATTAAAATATAATAGTCCATCAAACATTAAAAGCTTCCCTAAACAGGGCTGCCTCCAGATGTCTTCTAAAAGTCTGGTAGTTGTTTTTCTCTTTGACATCTGGTGGGAGGGCGTTCCACAGGGCAGGTGCCACTACTGAGAAGGTCCTCAGCCTGGTTCCCTGTAACTTGGCTTCTCACAGCAAGGGAACCTCCAGAAGGCCCTTGGCTCTGGACCTCAGTGTCCAGGCAGAACGATGGGGGTGGAGACGCTCCTTCAGGTATACTGGACCGAGGCCAGTATACAATACACATTTTTTTAAGAGTCAAGGGTTGCTTCTCAGATTGTGTTATAACATAATAAGAAGCTGGGAAGGGGCCACAGCTCAGTGGTAGAGCACATGCTCTGTATGCAGAAGATCCCAGGTTCGATTCCCAGGTAGGGCTGGGAGAGACTTCTGCCGGAAATCCCTGGGAACTGCTGTCCGTCAGTGTAGTTAATACTGAGCTAGATTGACCAATGGTCTGGCTTGGTATACGGCAGCTTCCTATTGTCCTAACACATCCAATAACATTTTTGAGTCAGCCCCAAATTTTGAAAGATGTCTAAACATGCGGTCTTAGAAAAAACCCTATGCATCTCACTCCTGAGCAGAAGAATTGCATTCAGAGTCCTGCTGTTTACTGATCAGTCTTGGATCTATCTACTCTATATTTGCATATCTTTTCAGACCATGGGAATGGTGTTTAGGATTCATTCCATGCTTTTAGAATGCAACATTAGTGATTATTCAAGTGTGAAATTCGGTAGCTGGCACACAAATTGCCATGTTGAGATTCTCACCTTTAATTGAAAAAAAAGAGGAAGTAGTTTCTGATAAGTTTTGAAAAAGCATGAGAATTTGTGGAATCTGAGAAGGCAGAGAGGCCTTCAAGTTGTCTTTTGCGAAAAGACCTCAATGTCCTGCATAGCTTTTCCTATTCTTCATTTCATTTTCATTTTCTCATTGCATTAAACATTCTCCAAAACCTTGCTAAAAGTTTAAAAATACTTTCAAATCTCGGGTTGGAAGATAGAAGAAGTATGGAGGGAATGAACCTGCGATCAGAGCCATCTTTCCCAGAGGGCTTAGTGGTGCGTTGCGCCAGGGCGCCGGCCTCTCAGGACGCCCCGGCAAGTGGGGGAGCTGTGCGGCTTTGCCAGCGGCCTCCCCTTTCCCTGCACGCCCGCCAGCTGTGCCCCGCCAACCATAAGGCTGGCGGGTGTGCAGTTTCCCTCCCAAGCCTCTGCGGGGATTGCTCTCCAGCAGCAGCATGGGGGAGAGTTGCCCCCCCAGATGGCTGGCAGTGCGCAGCTACAGCCACCCCAACACTATCCGTGGTAATTTGGGGGTGCTGGGCGGATATTTGCACCCCGGTGCCACATCTGCTAAAGACGGCCCTGCTTGCGGTTTTCTCCACACAGACTACATGCTGTATCACTGAACTACAGCTCTTTCTCAACCCTATGAGCCCTCCATTGTTGCCCTTCCAAGTGCACACATTTGCCCCACTGTTGTCTTTGGTTTAGCAGATTTTGGAAGCACTAATGGTCTCGGTCAAGACATGTGTAAGTTATTCTTTAAGTTTATTGGGGCTCTCTCTTCTTCTTTTTCCCTATCTGCACTTACTGCACTTTATTAGAAGTTAGTATATAAAGTCCCCCTGAGTTCTTCTTCGAGGACACAGTTCCGTTTCTGAGTCTAGTGACAGCAGCCACGAAATTAAAAGACGCCTGCTTCTTGGGTGAAAAGCAATGACAAACCTAGACAGCATCTTAAAAAGCAGAGACTTCACCTTGCCAACAAAGGTCCGTATAGTTAAAGCTATGGTTTCCCCAGTAGTGATGTATGGAAGTGAGAGCTGGACCATAAAGAAGGCTGATCGCTGAATAATTGATGCTTTTGAATTATGGTCTGGAGGAGACTCTTGAGAGTCCCATGGACTGCAAGAAGATCAAACCTATCCATTCTGAAGGAAATCAGCCCCGAGTGCTCACTGGAAGGACAGATCCTGAAGCTGAGGGGCTCCAATACTTTGGCCACCTCATGAGAAGAGAAGACTCCCTGGAAAAGACTCCCTGGAAATGTTGGGAAAGATGGAGGGCACAAAGAGAAGGGGACGACAGAGGACGAGATGGCTGGATAGTGTTCTCGAAGCTACCAGCATGAGTTTGACCAAACTGCGGGAGGCAGTGGAAGACAGGAGTGCCTGGCGTGCTCTGGTCCATGGGGTCACGAAGAGTCGGACACGACTAAATAACTAACAATATAACAACAACAATATAAAGTCCCCCTGAGTTCTTCTTCGAGGACACAGTTCCGTTCCTGAGCCTGTGCAAAATATTTTCAGGAAAAAATTTACATCTCTTGAGTTCGGAAGGAAGCTTTGGCACCCCCTCTCCAAAAGCAGAGGTTAGCCCTTTGCTTGTGCTCAGATGGATAAGGCAGGTATCTCCCTGCCCAGTGCTCTTCTGAAAAGTGTTGCCCAAAGTGTTGCTGGACAACCTGTGTCTTCCACCATATACCTGTTGAGATCCTTGTTCCATGCCAGGGATGGGAACCTATGGCCCTCCAGATGTTGTTAGACTAAAACTCCCATCAGCTCCATCTAGCAGAGGAAGTGGTCAGGAGCAATGGGAGTTGTAGTCCATCGAGAACTGGAGGACACCCCTGCTTTATGCTTTTTGAGCCCTAGTGACATGGCTCTCCCGCCTTCAAAATAGCTTGAGCAACCCTGTCACATCATTGACAGCAGGTTGTGGCATGATGAGACTCTGCACGTTTGTTGTACATGTTGCCACTTCATTAGACGATTGCTAGAATTAAGCAATACTTTTCCAGTTCATCCCTTCCCAGACCTAGGCTGGCACTGAAAAACAAAACAAAACCCAAGCACACTCTCTCTGCCCCGTCTATCCATTGGAAAATGGTTCCATTAATTAGTGGCAGAGTTCAGATCCGTTGTATGTGGAGATCCTTCTAATTGCATACTCAGACCTGCCCACTTTCCTGGATGGTGACATTTATGAATTTATTCATTGAAATTGCCACGTATCATCTCATCCATGGAAATGCTTTGTGTCGGAAACACAGCTGCATTATGATTTCTAATAATACATGTTAATTGATAAATGATAGGCGTGATCTCTTGTTTGCACCTTATTACACTTCTGTATTGAGAACTAGAGGAATATATTTTCCTGGGGCGTAGGAGGTACGGCACGGAAGGAAAGGTGCTTTTGGGTGGCATTTCAAAAGCTGCGGGGCTAAGCCCGTTCACTTCAGAGAGTGGCAGTGAAGTCACCTCCAAGTTAATATGCTTAGTGCCTGGTAACTCTTAGTGCCTGAGTGCCTCAACACTTTATTTATTAAAATATTTAGTAAGTAGTTTTGCTCTTGGGTTTCCCAATAGTTTGTTTGGAAGAAACAAACCACAAGTACTGGTTTGATTGTAATGGTACTACTGGGAAGAAGGGAGGGTAAAGTTGGAGTACTTGGGCTAATTTGCCAACCTAACCTGGCATTACACCCTTGTATTGTTACAAAAGCCTGCCCCTTTCTGTGCCAAGCAGTGGCCAGAGCGCATGGAGCCACACACACACACACACACACACACATTCTGTGTCCCTTTGGAGAATGGAAGACACAGCGGAGACTGTCGTGCTTTTAGAAATAGGGTTTATTTGCCTATTTACACTTTCAGTCTGCATGGAGGGAGTCCAGGTCTAGTGGCATGGTCCACAGCACTGCAGGAGACTCATGCGTCTCCATCTCCAAGATGGAGATCTCTGCCTTACTTCCTCCTCCTTCTCCCCAGGAATCCCTCAAACACAGTTACCCCGGCAACCTTTGTGTCATCTGACTCCCCAAGCCAAAGGAACCTTCTATGGCCCATCAACACCTTTTTATAATGCTAACAGGTCTGCTCTTCCCCAGCTAGCCAGGATGGTTTGTGTAAGCCAGCCTGGGAATTCCATGAATTCCCTATCTGGTACAGTTCTGTACCAGACCCTAATTAATCAAAACCCTAGTATTTATTCATTCCTTGTGTTTACGGGGAAACCCACCCTCCCAGCCCAGTTCTGTAACAGTACATAAGTGCCCTGAATCCCACGGAGATGTCTTGGCAGGGCTGGTCAGAGGAGGATTGGAGATGAATGGGATGAGAGCACATAATTACTGTAGTTTCTAGGGAGGGGCCCAGCAGTTGGGGAGGCATACTCTCCAACGTTTCTCTGATGAATATATGGACATCCTATTCCACCACCACCACAACCATCATCATCATTTTACTCAGTGCTATTTTTCTAGAAAAAGAGGTCCAGAACTCACCATGGCGCTCACTTGAGAGATGCTGGAACTGAGTTCTGGCAAGTTCCAGCTAAAAAAAAGCCCTGATTTTACTATTATACCTCACCTATCTGACTGGGTTGCCCCAGCCACTCTGGGCAGCTTCCAACATATATCGAAACATAATAAAACATTAAACATTTTAAAACTTCCCTATACAGGGCTGTCTTCAGATGGCTCAGGGTTCTGATCACTCCATACCCTCCAACATTTCTCCAATGAAAATAGGGACATCCTAAGGACAAGGGGCCCCAAAATGGGAGGGCTTCTGTAAATCTTGAACTGTCCATGGAAAATAGGGACACTTGGATGGTCTGGGGAGGCACTGGTCTAGATGATTGGGAAGGGCACAGCAAATTATCAGAGCATAGGCCCTCCCCATTGACATTGGACACTCCGATCACTTTACTCAAAATAAGCCTGGTTTTACTGTTCTGATATGTTCAAAAGCTTACGCAGATCATTCTGTCACATGAGGTCCAGAGTATGAACCCAGCACCTGTATCCCACCTCTGCTGCCATTGGCAGTCCATATGCGACTACAATACTTGAAGAGGTAATAAGTGTTCAAAATCCACACTGACACATAACCCTGAACAGCTGATTCAGTAACAATAGGCCTGTTGTACGCACATAAGCAGTCTTCCTAACATTATGCCTATGCGTGGGCATCCAGTGGCATCATTTGGGATGGCCAGTGAAGGAAGGTGCTTTAGGAACATAGGAAGCTGCCTTATACAGAGTCAGGCCATGGGCTCATCCATCTCAGCATGCACTGACTGGCAGCTCCAGGGTTTCAGGCGGGGAATCCTTCCCATGCCTCCCTGGAATCTAGGGTTTGTACCTGAGGCCTTCTGCCTGCGAACCAGATGGTCTGTCCCTTTCTCCCCACACATGTTGTGCAGCAATCAGGGTAAGCATATTGTCCAGTCTGGCCCGATAACACTGATGAACGTGAGATTCAAAACAAGGAGGCGCTTTGCTTCCCTCCGCAGTTGGTCAGCATCTGCTACCATGAGAACCGTCCCTGGCTTATTAGGTGGGTTCTTGCTAAATCTGAAAATTAATACGTAGCAATAGTTCATTAGCAAGGTACAGAAACCCAGGAGAATATGATGTATTGTATAAAATTAAAAGAGGACATGTCTGTACAACATTCTAGCCAAAGCAGAGTGGTGGGCTCTGCACGGCCCATCACAGAAACGCTCCTGGTGTGTGCGGGGGTTTCTCATTGATTTCTCTCTTGCAAGGTTAATAATTTATTGGAAATAACTGCCCTGCTACATCCACAGTAAGTGGTTCTTGTTGCTGAAAGGCGATAGGGAAAGGAAAAGAGGGAGGTGCATTGTTCTGCTGCCTGAACATGCAGTACCTATTTCGGATCATTTGAGTATTACCCTATTTACATATGAATCCACCTTCTGATTAATTTTCTGTTAATTTAACACCTATCGCTTCACTCAGCCGAGCCTATTTGACTTCATACCTTATAATCGCACTGTGTGCTAGATGGACCTTTCTATTCAGTTTCATTTTAGCTTTTCCGTTCCCTGGTGGAAACCAGACCTATAATGAAGAGGATATAATTCCCTCCTTTGTTTGGCAGAGATTTTCACCCAGTATTGAACGCTCCCATCCTATGCGTGCGTTTTATTCAGTCAGTATAGGTGCGCACGCTACTGTACAAAGCAATTAAGTGAAATGCTTTTAATTAAAATGCTCTAGGTTCTGTAGTTAAGGTTTCTATGGAGTTACATATTTCCCCTAAGGCAAATGTCACTTCCATTGATTCTTTGGCTGGAATCCACCGTCTACTCACTTTTATAGCACTTAGGCTTATGTTGATTTACACCAGCCTTCCTCAGCCTGGTGAACCCCCAGATGTTTTGCACTCCCACTCCCATCAGCCCCAGCCAGCATGGCTAATGGTCGAGGATGATGGAAGCTGTAGCCCCACACATCTGGAGGGCACCAGGTTGTAGAAGCCTGCTCTAACCAGTCAGGATCCGCCCCCTCTCCGAGGGCTTTTAAAGCCACAACCTCTGAGTCAGCATCTTATTCTGAGCAACTTGCCTTTGAGTAGGGTAGCCATGTGTCTTACTTTACAGATGACAGTGTCCTCTATTTAAATGGCTGCCATAAGTGCCAATAGCACATGAACAAATTGGCTTCTGCCTTTTGAGAAGGTGTTGCACAGGGGACTGTAAACTCACCAGAGCCTGTCTGGTCTTGTGCAGGATTAGGTTGTTTCCCTTTAAATCAGTGGCTCCCAACCTTTTTTGTTGTTGTTGTTGTTATGCCCCACCTAAGCATCTCTAAAATCCTGATGCCCCCACCCTGTGACATATACCATATTTTTTGCTCTATAAGACTCACTTTTTCCCTCCTAAAAAGTAAGGGGAAATGTGTGTGCGTCTTATGGAGCGAATATAGGCTGCGCAGCTATCCCAGAAGCCAGAACAGCAAGAGGGATTGCTGCTTTCACTGCGCAGCGATCCCTCTTGCTGCTCTGGCTTCTGAGATTCAGAATATTTTTTTTCTTGTTTTCCTCCTCCAAAAACTAGGTGCGTCTTGCGGTCTGGTGCGTCTTATTGAGCGAAAAATACGGTAATTCTTATTATTCAAAAAGTGAACTCCTATTCATGTGGAGGAAGCTTAAAAGACCATTCACTGTTAATAACTCGTTCTCGAATTGCCCCCCTTAAAAATCAAATTGCCCCCCTGTAGGGTATGTACCCCATGTTGGGAACCATTGCTTTAAATAAAGCCCCTTCATGAATTGATCCAGCCAAGTATTCAAAATTCCCCAGGCGCCAGGCACATTTTGCTACTGGCACGGATACAACTGCGACTTCGTGGAGATATCTGGGCGCCAAGTTGGTAACCACAGTTTGAAAACCTCTGCCTTAAAGGTAAAGGTAAAGGGACCCCTGACCATTAGGTCCAGTCGTGGCCGACTCTGGGGTTGCGGCACTCATCTCACTTTATTTGCCAAGGGAGCCGGCGTACAGCTTCTGGGTCATGTGGCCAGCATGACTAAGCCGCTTCTGGCGAACCAGAGCAGTGCATGGAAACGCCATTTACCTTTCCGCCAGAGCGGTTCCTATTTACCTACTTGCACTTTGACGTGCTTTCAATCAGCTAGGTTGGCAGGAGCAGGGACCGAGCAACGGGAGCTCACCCCGTCGCGGGGATTCGAACTGCTGACTTTCTGATCGGCAAGTCCTAGGCTCTGTGGTTTAACCCACAGCGCCACCCGCGTCCCTGGTTAATACCATTTCCATTTCTGCTGTGTGCGTTTCTCCTTCTTGCATGCTGGGACAAGTGAACTGTTGTAAGAGCAGGCTACAGTCAAGCAATGTAGTTGAGATCGTAGAATTGTAGAACTGGAAGGGACTCTGAGGCAACAGATTCCTTCATTGCAGAGGGTTGGACCAGATGAACCTAGCTTTCTCTTTCAACTCTACAACTCTACTCTACAATTTCTAGCATTCACAAAATCAGTCCCTCCCTGCCCATGTTGTTGAGTAATCTGTATGTTAAGAGTATCAGTAATGCCATTCTGAATTAGGCCAGAGGCTCATCTAGTCCCAGATGTCAGTGGGAAACCCCCCAAAAAGACCCAAGTGCAACAGCCCTCAGTACTGTTGAGCAGGCGTTGCTTGCAGAGAAACGCTTTGCACATGACTGGGATAACATTCAGAAGGCTCTTTCCTTTTGTTTTCTTCTGGGTTACGCATATGTAACACTAGCTGCACCATGTCATCTCAGTGCTCTGCTTCCACTGTTTTATTGTGTCTTTCTTGTAAACATTTTGCTGGACCTATTTTTAACAGACAAATATAGCCAAGACCTCGTGATTCCAAAAGTTCATTAGCCAGTTTAAAAGACTGTATGCTTTTGCAATAAATGAGCTGCACATGTTCTGTTTATCCAACCCCCTTTTTTGTCTTCCTTTATTTTATACGGAAGCAAATAAGATTTTCTTGTAAAATAAATTGGCTATTGTTACAGGAATTGATTTGCTATAAATCCAATCTTTGGAAGCAAGCTATTTAAGCACCTGAGTTTGTGTTGCTAGACAATACAGTTCCAGTAATGCGTGGATTGTTCTTGGGTATTAGCAACAGATTAGTAATTACTTATGCCACAAAACTAATGAGAGAAATGATTGTGCTTGAAGGGTTTCCCCCCTCTCCTTTTGCTAAAGAATTGAGATACAGTAATTTTTCACTTGAGTAAATCCACAATAGTTTAGCCTTTCTGACCACTGTGAATTTAGTTTATCATCATTGATTCTGTAAAGATAGTCCTTATTTACTTGCTTACAGAAATGAAGAGAGGGGAGGGGAAGCAAAATAGCCTGTATTGACCCATTGCTATTCTCCAGCCATCACTGCAATTTGGCAATGCCGTTAATGGCTGCTCTGGCCTCCCCAGCTGAAAAATTCAATAGAAACGAGAAAGCAAGTCACAAGTCGCTGGATGTAAAAAAGAAAATGTTTCTGCTCTGGATAAATTACAACAGTGCAGATTCTTTCGAAGCACTCAGCCCACTGAGGCTAATAACACTACTCCAGAGTAAGTAGTTTGTGATAGCATTCTGCGGGAGGGATGGGGAAACTGTGATGTTGATGGATTCCCAGTTCTCATCAGCCCCAGACAGCATGGCCAATGGACGTTGATGATGTAGCTTATCAACATCTGGAGAAACATGGGTTTGTCACCCTGGGTTATTAAGAGTGCTACAATGTTGTGACATCGGCAACACTTGTACCCCGGTGTGTATTTTAAGCAGTGTTCGAAATTAGCCAGGCGGAGCAGTCAGCATTAAGAAAAAGAGATTGGAATAGGCCAATATATATGCGGACTGTCGCTGAATCAAGTGACTTTTCTTCTTTTAAGTTCTCAAAGGTTGTCATCTGAACTAGCCAGGTGTTAAACTGAGAATCAATCACACTCAGTTCATCATTTGAAAAATAAGACTTTAGAGCAGTCTTGCCCCCAAATAGCGACTAGACATTCCATTTTGGCAACTGTAAACTTGGTTTAAGGAGCTATTTGACACTTAGCTTATATATCTGAGTTTCTGACACTGATTTTAAGAGCCCTCTAACTGTTTTCTTCCTCCAGAAGTAGCACAGTACAGTTTGGCAAAATTGGCCATGTGGTATTGCTTTAAATGCATGAAATGAATCTTCATAAAGAAAAGAAAAAGTATGATGTGAGGGACCCAGCTTTCACATTTGATTTATTTTCCTTTATTCAGTCTCACTTATTACTCATGCACAAATTGGCAGGCTTTTATATTTAAAATGCACAGCTTCCTTCCTTCCTCCACTCCCCAATACAACATAAAAATGGAAGGGTGGGAGGGAATCTGTGGCCCTCCAGATGTTGCTGTACTACAACTCCTATAATCCCTGACTTGGACCGATGGGCGCTGCAGTCCAACAACATCTGAAGGGCCGCAGGTTCCCCATCCCTGACCATTCTTTTATATTCAAGCCCTGCTACACTTCAGGTTACATACGCTTCAGGTTACAGACTCCGCTAACCCAGAAATATTACCTCTGGTTAAGTACTTTGCTTCAGGATGAGAACAGAAATCGCGCGGCGGTGACGTGGCGGCAGTGGGAGGCCCCATTAGCTAAAGTGGTGCTTCAGGTTAAGAACAGTCTCAGGTTAAGAACGGACCTCCGGAATGAATTAAGTACGTAACCAGAGGTACCACTGTATATGGTTTAGATGCAGGAGGTCCCAGGTTCAGTCTCTGACATCTTCAACTCTTAGGACCTTAGGAAGAAACAGTGTTGGGGAAGATTGTCAAAGGTTTAGGATTGTCAAAGAAGATTGTCAAAGGTTTTAGGAAGAAACAGCGTTGGGGAAGATTGCCTTAGACCTAAGAGCTGCCGGCAGAGTAGCCAATACAGATTGACCAATAGCCTGAGAATATACAACAGTATACAACAACTTCACATTCCACAACTTCTTTGAAATAATAAAGATTATGTATTTTAAAACACACACACATATGTATGTATATCTATTCACACACACACCACACAAATACATAAAATCTTGGCCTACCAAACTAGCTGAAATATTGTGCATTTACCCAAATGGAGAAAAAATTATCTTTCTGAATATTTTAGCAAACAAAATGAAAATCCTTCAAGCACAAACATTTTTATAATTAGTTTCTAGCATGGTCAATTACTAACTGGCTGCTAATGCTGCTTAACAATCCATGTGCTATTAAAATTCATTTCCAGTTGCAATGTGTTTATCACTGTCCCCAATTCACCAAAGCACTTAACCTCAAGCAAGCAAGTTTTCCAGTTGAAGTAAATGGGACTACTCAAGTGTTCACAGCTGGAACAGTTTTAATTATCTTGCTAAGGGCAGGCAAGTTTGCTATCTTGCATGACTGATCCATTAACAACTGCTAGATTTGCACAGATAACAGTACAAAATTAGGCAGTGGGCATCTCCTTCGACTTGGCATTTATGTATGTAACCTTGATTTGTGTGTATATGTGCATGTGTGCCCTCATGCCATATGACTTAATCTGGGGTCCAAAGATCATCCAATGGCTTTCATAAGCCCAGTGGGATTTTAAACATTTCTTTTTACACAACAAAACGCTCCCACTGTGGAGCTTCCTCACTTTCAAAAGCAGTTTATCATGCTGTTATGTTAAACATACAATAGCATCAATATACATGGCACTGTACAGAGTTTCACAGATGGCAAGCCACTAAAGAGCTTAGAGTCTAAATTTTGACTGTGGGTAAGTCAACAAAGGAAAGAGGAAGGAGATACAAGAAAAAATGCAATCACATCGACATAGAAGGGAGGTTTAAAAGGTTAAGTCAGAGTTCCCTGTTGCTGTTCTAAGCTGACAAAAAACGGCATTGCAACTTTTGGAGGAGTGTGCAATGGTAAATGGGTAGCCACATTCCAACTCACACTTCAGTCCAAAAGTTGCAGTAGTCCCAAAGACTTCCTTCCAGCAACTCCTCCAGCCAAGCATTGCTCTGCTTTCCTTTGGACCACTTCAGTGAGGTCGAGGGGGGGCTTCTTATCGTCTGAGCAGCCCAGGACCTCCATACACACTGCCCAGGCTTGCACCCTGGGGAGGTCACTTCTGTGCTAATAATTTAGAGATGCATTTATTTTAAAAAATCAGAGATTCTTATGAAAGTGGAATGGCAATATTGGTAAAAAAAACAACCAACAACATGCAAAAGTTACATGTACTGGAGGTAGATTTACCCTTTCTGAGTTGCAGATGGTTTGTCTCTTGGTCATTTTATGGCTAAGGGAGACATTGGGGTGTCACAGCATTAGAACTTCTCCCTAGCTTTCTGATAAGCCACAGCAGGAGAGAGTGCTTTTCGGCTTCCTCTGGGCATCTGGTTGGCCACTGTGAGAACAGAATGCTGGACTTCACGGGCCTGGTGACCTGAAGCAGCAGGCTTTTCTCAATGTCTCCTTAATTTCCTTACAGTGTCTGTGGCAAGGCCTGGGAAAATGCCCCCGGAAATGTGGTGCCAAGCACTACCCTATGTAATTCCTGGTTTGGTTTTAGCAGGATTTAATCAGCCAAGGTATGTTCTGGATTGCAGCTTCTGGCTGCAGTCCTAAATGCAATTACTAAGGAGCAAATCCCATTATGCTCAGTGGGGCCTACCTCTCCCTAGTTAAACTTAAATCCTTATGTCTGTGCAACTGTGTGTGCATGTATGCAGAATGTGTTTCCAAGGGCATTTTGGGAAGTAGTGGCTGCATTTTAAAAATAGATTTCTGTCAAAAGCCCAATTTTGTGCTGGATAAAATGTCAGGTGATGCTATGAATATACTTGATATTAATTAAGTCAGATTGTTTGGCGGTATGAATAAAAAAGAGAGCAGTGTGCGAATGCCTCAGCTTTCCCCTCCTGAAAGTCTGGCTGTGACATGTTTTGATTTGCTCACTGACATGATTCATTTTAGGATTCCTGCATTTGCAATGGAAATGAAACCTACACTGAAGTGGGTGCCCACGTAATCTTGTCTTGAGCAGTTTCTTTAATAACCTTCTCTGGACAGATGCCTCCGTTTGTAAATTACTTATGGCAGAATACTGTATAGTGCAAATGTAAATAATGTAGAATTCATAAGGGACCCTGTTTTGTTTCCTAACAGCATGGCATCGCCAATGCTAGGATTGCGAAGGAACCTTATGAAGAGCTATCCCTTCCTCTGCCCAGCGTGTTTTAAAAGCTAATTTCTACAAAATGTTGCCATATAATGTCAGGCATGTTTGACCCACGGTTTCCTTCTCTTTTTCTCTTCTTGTTTCTTGCCGTGAAGTTCAGTAGTAGTCAATTTACAGGATGCTGTCCTCAGGAACACAGCCTGTATGCTTCATGGCTGATTTGTGGGAAAGGATAGTTTATGGTGTAGCATAGCACTTAAGCGACTGAGCTACAAACAAAGATGCCCTTTTTTTGAATCTTGCCTCTGCAATAAACAGGCTAGGATACCTTGTGCCTGCCACTGCCTCTCAGCCTCTGTCCTTGTCTGCAAAATGGAGACAAGAATACTGAACTACCCTACAGTGTTGCTTGTAAGAATTACACAGCAATGTATGTGAATTGCTTCAGACACTCAGAAGAACCACGTCAACGCTCAGTATAATTTCTAAGGAAATAAACAGAAGTTGGGGGGGGGGAACCTCCCGAATAGCACAATAAGGATTAAGAAGGCTTAGTGGTCACAGAATGCTAACTGACATTGGGAGGTGGGCATGGCGAACCAGGGGAATGGAATGGCGTATCCTGAAGAAGAGCATTGCTGGCTGACTAGAACAGTAAGCACACTGCAACATTTTGTTGCAGGTCTCACTTGTAATTTCTTATTGGGCAAGAATCTTGGCACATGCTCAGTAGAGTTCCCTGTTTGGACGTCATTTCACATGTCCCAGGGCTGTTCCCCTGTCCCTTTAAGCAGGTTTCAGGCATGCCTGACCTGGATATAGAAGGAACAGGAAGTGCACCGGAAACTGATGGGCAGCTGATACAAGACAAAGACAGACTGACAGAGTGTCTTATATTCATGGAACTCCCAATCAATGTGGGAGAGACATAGGTCAGAGATAGAAATTATACAAAGAGGTCAGTGTGCAGTTTGGTTGCCAAGTGTCACAAGTTCAAACTCTGACATCTCCAGTTGTAAAGAATCTTGGAGAACGTGGACTAATGCTACAGGATGAAATGGACCATTAGTTTGACACTGGACTGGTTTGCATCTGGTTTTTAAACCAGAGTTAAGCTTAGCTGCAAATGTAGGTGGTTCTCCCATCATCCTGCTTCTACAACTTTCTAGTGACATTTGAGTGTCTTGGTGGACAGAATACAGGAGAGGCAGTTCTCTGACCCAGCTAGGGAATCTTTTGTTCTCATGTAAACTTCTGCATGATTTAGTAAATTCATGGAGCAGCCCTCTAACTAAACACAATAGTAAACACCAGGCAACATCAATGCCTTTCCTGTCCTTTGCGTGTTTCTAGTGCTGAAAGGAAAACATAAAGCTCCCTGTAGCTTTATAATCAAAATCAACTTGTACTGTACACCTATGATTTATAGTCCACTGAAGGTGGGAGCTTTACAAAGGCTGAGCTGAGAACAATTAAAGTCTGATAAATCCTTGCGTCAACAAAATACTTAATGGAAGTGCATGGCTGTAGAGGAGGGGTCAGGAAACTTCCACAGACTTCCTTAAGTTAACTTGTCTTCGGATCCAAGGCTTTGCCTAAGCTTAGCTTTCCTCCCAAGGAAGATTGGAATTATAAGTGTTAGGTGGTGGGTTGACATAGCAGCCGGCACAGCGATTTCTTCAAGTAGCTCTTTATTATGGTAAGCTGGAATAGAACTAACTGCGAACAGCTCAGCCGGCCTGTATTTATAGGCAGCCGGCTGTCAACATTGTAACCACAACAGCCCAGAGTTCCCGCCTAAAATAACTGCCGCGGACCTGAGTGAAAACTATCTACAGACCTGAGTGAAAACTATATACAGTATCCCCCTGTTGGCCCAGGGTGAAACTACACTACATAACACCCCTCCCCACCGAGATAAGGCGTTAGTTACAATCGTAATGGTTTCCTTATATACAGCACTACGCGTAATGGTTCAATTAAGCACAAAAGCATATCGGTTACATTTCCCATACTTAGACCAACAGTGATACCTGTCCAACAACATAGTCCTTTAAATGAGTTGGGCGCTTGGAAACTCTGCCAGACCGCCGGGGGCTGGTAGCCAAGTCCGGAGGGCCACACAGTTCTCGCTGAGGCTGTGGTGCGACCCTAGGTGGCGTTGGAACCAACTCCCCTGGATCCGCTGCTGTGGGTGGAGCCTCCGCAAGTGGAGTGGTCTGAGTCTGTTCTGAAACGGCTTGGTTCGGCTCCACGCTGGCAGTTTGTGAGGGAGGTGTAGGTGGGGCCTCGCCATCTGTACGTGTCTCTTCTGGAGCCGCAAGCGCAGTTGGGGGCACCTCGGTAGCGTCCAAGTCCCCAACCCTGCGCCTAAGCTGGTCTATGTGCCGTCGCCACAAGCGTCCGTCTTCGAGTGCCACCTGGTACGAGCGAGGTCCAGTGACTCCCACTACTGTGGCTGGCACCCAAGGGATGTCCCCCACATAGTTCCGGGCAAAGACCTGGTTTCCTGGGACAAATGACCGTGGTGCGTTGGCACAGCCTGGGGGTTCAGCCACGGCAAAGTCTGGGTGTAGCCGGTCGAGCGGTGACCTGAGGCGGCGGCCCATAAGCAGTTCAGCAGGACTCCTCCCTGTGGCCGCATGAGGGGTGATGTGTTGCACGAACAAGTATTCGGCGACCCGCTCATGCCAGTCTCCCCGGTCCAGGCGCGCCAGTGCCTCTTTTGTCGAGCGCACCATTCTTTCCGCTTGCCCGTTGCTGGATGGATGAAAAGGTGCCGTTAGGGCATGGCGGATGCCCAGTCCCAAAAGATACCGCTCAAACGTGCCTGACGTGAACTGCGGTCCGTTGTCAGAGACAAGGACATCAGGACACCCATGCGTTGCAAACAGGCCTCGCAGCACCCGGATGACAGCTTCGGTAGTGGTGGAGGGCATCAGGGCGACCTCCAGCCATTTGGAATAGGCGTCCACCACTACCATAAAGGTCCGGCCGTGAAAGGGGCCAGCCAGATCGATGTGCACCCTCGACCAGGGTGTCTTTGGCGTCTCCCAGGTGTGTCCCTTAGCTGCCGGTGGTGCAGGCCTCGACTCCTGGCACGCTTGACAGGCGGACACCCAGGCAGTGATGGCATCGTCCATATTAGGCCACCAGACGTAACACCGAGCCAACGCCTTCATTTTGACAATTCCCGGGTGGCCAACGTGCAGAGCCTCCAGGACGCGCTGACGGAGTCCCTGGGGAATCACGACGCGGTCTCCCCACAGCAGGCAGCCACGATGAGCTGAGAGTTCATGTTGTCTGGTAGCGAAGGGCTGGAACTCCGATGCAAAAGGCCCTTGTGGCCACCCCCTCCACACCCAGTTGAGCACCCGGCTGATGGTGCGATCCTGGGCAGATGCGGAGGCCACAGTGGCAGCCGATACAGGCGCTGCCGGAAGATCCTCAATCAGAAGGAGCGATGAAGCTGGAGCCGGGTCTTCCACAAATGCTGGAAGAGGGCAACGGCTGAGGGCGTCGGCATGGCCCATCGATTTCCCCGGGCGATGGATGAGCCGGTAGTGGTAGGCAGCCAGGAAAACAGTCCATCGCAGCATGCGTGGTGAGAGGACCGGTGGAGTTGGACGATCACCGGCGAGGAGGCCCAGGAGTGGCTTGTGGTCAGTGATGAGGTCAAAAGTCCTGCCATAGAGGTATTCATGGAACCTCTTCACTCCAGCCACAAGTGCCAATGCCTCCTTGTCGAGCTGGCTGTAATTCCGTTCCGTCAGAGATAGTGTCCTGGAAAAGTAGGCGAGCGGTGCTTCTCTTCCATCTGGAAAACGGTGACTAAGGACAGCACCGATGCCAAAAGGTGAGGCGTCGCAGGCAAGGACCAGCGGCCTGGATTCACTGTACTGTACCAGCACACTGTCTGAAGAAAGGAGAGCCTTGACCGCGTTGAAGGCCGCCGTCTCCCGATGACCCCAGGCCCAAGGCGTCTTAGTGCTAAGGAGTCGGTGAAGAGGCTCAGCCACTGTGGCTTTGTGGGGCAGGAACATGTTATAAAAGTTCAGCAGCCCCAGGAATGCCTGCAACTCCGTTTTGTTCTTTGGGGTGGGGGCCTGCTGGATAGCGCGGATCTTGGATGTGGTTGGATGAAGACCGGAGGCATCGATAAGATAGCCCAGGAACTCTACCTGTGGAACGGCGATCTGGCACTTCTCCCTCTTTACCTTGAGCCCGGCCTCCTGGAACCTGGTCAGCACGGCACGGAGGCGCTCGAACAGCTGCTGGTGTGAGTCTGCAGACACCAAGACGTCATCAAAATATGGTACCACACCCGGAAGCCCTTGCAGGAGACGCTCCATAAGGCTTTGGAAGATGCCAGGAGCCACACTCACCCCGAACTGCAACCGGCGGCAACGGAAAGCCCCCCGGTGGGTGACGATCGTCTGGGCTTCAGCAGTGGCATCATCGACTGGCAGTTGTTGATAGGCTTGGGCAAGGTCCAGCTTAGCGAAGACCTTACCCTCACCCAGGGAATGCAGCAGGTGTTGGACAACAGGAACCGGATAAGCGTGCTGCTGAAGTGCCTTGTTGATCGTGCACTTGTAGTCAGCGCAGATTCTCACCGACCCATCTGGCTTGACAGGCGTGACGATGGGGGTTTCCCACTTTGCGTGGTCAACCGGCTCCAAAACTCCTTGGGCGATCAGTTTGTCCAGTTGTTCATCCACCTTAGCCTTGAGAGCAAAGGGAACCCGGCGTGGCTTTAGCTTGATGGGGGCGACTTGTGGATCAAGGCTAAAGGAGATGGGCGTACCTGTATATTGGCCCAAGGTGCCGTCAAAAACCTCGGCAAAGTCTTTGACCAGACCCTCAGTCTCTGCGTTAGAGATGCAGTTGATGCCGGTGACTTCCAGGCCGAGGGCATCAAACCAGTCTAGCCCTAGGAGGCTTGGCCGCTGACCTTCGACCACCACCAACCGGAGCAGGCCCGAAAAATCCTTGAAGGCGATCCGGAACCGGCCAACGCCTACCACGGGAATGTCGTTTCCCTGGTAGTCTCTCAGGTGTACGCGGTGAGAGTCGAGTTGCCTTTTGGACACTCTGGGTACCAGTCTTTTAATGGTGCTCCATGACACGATGGACAGGGCAGACCCGGTGTCGATCTCCATGTCACATGGAGCTCCTTCAATGAGCACCGTGACGTTCAGCTTGCGTCGCGTAGGCGAGTCGGTTTGGCCAATCGTGGTTCCAGACGGGCAGCGGCAGTTGGTGAGAGCGAAACAACTTTCCTTGGCAGACTGGAGTGAAGACTTGGACTTGCGGATCGATGAAGGGGGGGTGTCAGACGGAGCCGATCGGCAGACCTTAGCGATGTGGCCCCTTCTGGAACACTTCCTACAGATGGCGTCTCTGAATCGACACTTGGCACGGGAATGGTTGCCTCCGCAGCCAGCACATTCCGGTTGGCCCTTGGACTTCTGTTGGAACTTCCTGCGCTCCCGCTTTGTCTGGTGCACGTCATCGTCTTCACTGGAGGATGCCTCCTCACTGCTGGCCTTTTCATGATGCACCGGAACTGGCTCCCTAGCAAGACGCGGGCTGCTGGACTTGCGGATCTCCTGGGCGGAGCGTTCAGCAGCTTCTGAGGCCACAGCCTCCTCAATGGCTTTCTGTAGCGTGAGGTCTGGCTTGGCTAGGAGGCGCCGTTGCAGATGGATGTCCCGGACCCCGCAGACGATTCGATCCATCAGGGCATCGTCTAAGTCTCGGAACTCACAGTGCATTGCAGCCTGTCGCAGGGCGGTGGTGTAGTTGTTGATTGACTCCCCCTCTGCCTGGTTCCGGTGGTAGAACGCATGGCGGGCAGCAATCTTGGACGGCTTTGGTGCGTAGTGGTTGCGGAGCTTCTCTTGGATCGTGTCCCATGGTGTTGCCTGGACTGCTTCAGGCGCAACCAACGCTCGGGCCGTCTCAAACACCTCAGGCCCACAGAGGCTGAGGAATAGGCCCCGCTTCCGCTCCTGTGATACTTCTGTCAGCTCGTTGGCTTGGAGGTAGCAGTCGAACCGAGCGAGGTAGGAGTCCCATGATTCAGAGGCTGGCGCAAACGGCAGTAGAGGCACAAGTGAAGCCATGATTCCGATGCCGGCGTGAAGGGCGATGGATGGAACACAGTGCTCTAGCCAGAACAGTCAGCTCTGAATTGGTTCTGCCCAGTGATTTCGCTCAGTGATTTCGCTCTGTGATTCAGCTCAGTGATTCAGCTCAGTTCAGAGGCTGGCCGCATCTGGCTGTGCTCTGATGTCCATCAATCCCATCCTCGTCGCCAGTGTTAGGTGGTGGGTTGACATAGCAGCCGGCACAGCGATTTCTTCAAGTAGCTCTTTATTATGGTAAGCTGGAATAGAACTAACTGCGAACAGCTCAGCCGGCCTGTATTTATAGGCAGCCGGCTGTCAACATTGTAACCACAACAGCCCAGAGTTCCCGCCTAAAATAACTGCCGCGGACCTGAGTGAAAACTATCTACAGACCTGAGTGAAAACTATATACAGTATCCCCCTGTTGGCCCAGGGTGAAACTACACTACATAACAATAAGTACCGGTATATGGTCATTATTTGTCACAGAATTGGGGTCAGCTGATGGAATATTTAGCTGGGTGGTGGGGCAGATACAGTTGCATCACACCATAAATGGGGGTTTGGTTCCTGGCAGACTGAGTATATGCATATAACCACAATTACCTTTGATAATTACCTTTTGATGTCAGTGGAAGAGGGAGAAGGGCTTCCCCACTTGTGGCTGGCAAGTGCAGGGAGCCCTGTGGTGAGGCTCTGCCACTTCTTCACTTTCCAGGAAGTTATAAACTTCTTTCCCAGTTCTCTTGCAGAGAAGTGGCAGGGATGACATTTTTAATGTGAAACTTTTCTCCTTCGTTCCCCGCAATAAGGCCTGCTCTGCCCTCTCACCTTCCACCTGTTCCTTCCTGCTCACCTCCTTGAGACTCCCTTCCCAGGCTTTTGAGTTCTTTCCCCCAATAAACCCAGTGGCTGAAACCAAGCACGTAAATTTGTGTAAGTAAGATGCACGACTGTACTGTAACCCACAATGGAAGTTTAGTATTTGAGGCTTGAGGGATTAGTGCAGGGTGCTAATCAGTTGAGGGATCTGGTTTGAGAATCTTCTCTTGCGCCCTTTGCAGAAGAGTTTGGATTTGATATCCCGCTTTATCACTACCCTAAGGAGTCTCAAAGCGACTCACAATCTCCTTTCCCTTCCTCCCCCACAACAAACACTCTGTGAGGTGAGTGAGGCTGAGAGACTTCAAAGAAGTGTGACTAGGCAAAGAAGGTCAAAGAAGTCAAAGAAGGTCACCCAGCAGCTGCATCTGGAGGAGCGGGGAATCAAACCCGGTTCACCAGATTACGAGTCCACTGCTCTTAACCACTACACCACACTGGCGAAGGAGAGCAGGGAGAGCGTTCAGTTGCATGAAAATTATGGTGTGCATCTGTTAACCTCAAGGCGAAGGTTATGCCCTTGACATCACCTTCAGTTCTGCATGTGAGGGGCCAGGTCAGAGCAGTGCAGGCATGCTTTCCCTCCTACTCCACTAATTGCACATTAGTAATTGCAATATTCCAGAGGTTTATTAATCATCTCTCTCACTGCACTGCTGAATAAGGGTTTTTTTCCTCCGCAACTTGTTTCTTTTAGCTTACAGAGAGTTGTTAAAGAAGCAGTGTTCTTTAACAGCCCTGTCTTCTGCTCATCGTGCTGGCGTCTCACATGGGAGCAAAGGCAGCATTCAGCCAGCAACTGAGCACTGTGTCTTTGGGTTAGTGCACACATATTTTGATGCTATGCCTGGATTGAATAATCGTGTGATTTCCTTTACTAGGCAGAGCTTACATCTCCAGAGCCCCTGGTATTATCCTTCATAATGCCCTTACATGCCCATATCCCTTCTTGTTGCTAGGTCTTGTGTTTTGCGGATTTAACTTTTACCTAAATTTCATTTAAGCCTGCTTTATCAATTTAACCGGAAACAAACCGATTTCGTGTTCAATTCCATTATTTATCATGTGTACTGTGTTATTGTCAGAAAAATGTGCATTCTGCACTCAGAATGTGAAAATGCATGCTGTGGTAACTCATTTCTATGGTAAGAAAGGCTGCATTTTGCAGACAGCATTAATTAGGAGAATACTTCTTAGTTCCCTTCTCAGTACCTATACATGAGTCTTAGGGTGCTGGTTTTTGTTCTAGCACTATTGTTTTCATAGAAGGGTCCCCGTGGGTCATCCAGTCCAACCCCATGCAATGCAGGAATCTCATCTATGACAAATGGCCATTGAACCTCTGCTTAAAAACCTCCAATGAAGGAGAGCCCACTATCTCTAGTGGGAATCTGTTCTACTGTCAAAAAGCTTTTACCGTCAGAACGTTCTTCCTAATGTTTAGTTGGAATCTGCTTTTTTGTAACTTGAAGCCATTGGTTCTGTTCCTACCATCCAGAGAAGAAGAAAACAAGCTTGCTCCATCTTCCATGTGGCAGTCCTTTAGATATCTGAAGATGGCTATCATATCTCCTCACGGTCTCCTCTTTTCCAGGCTAAACATATGCAGCCCCTTCAGCAGTTCCTAATAAGGCTTGGTTACCAAGACCTTGGTCGCCCTTCTCTGCACACGTTCCAGCTTGTCAATATCCTTCTTAAATTGTGGTTCCCAGAACTGGACACAGTACTCCTGGTGTGGTCTATTTTGAATGAAAGCTATTTGTGAGCCTCTGTTTAAATAATGTAAAACAAAATAAAATGGAAGTTGAGTTACACATCTTTCTTTGTACTCTGTAGTAGGCTCCATTTTAGAATATCATGACAAACTGACTGCCTTACATGTTAGAAGCTACATCAATTGAGGGAGCCCTCCTTTTTCAGAGAACGGGCCACATTCCCATGCGGGGGCCAAATGGCAGTGGTGGACGGGGCCAGGGGAAAGTGGGTGGGGCAACTAATGCAAATTTTACATTTTGCACATACTCTCACACTCCTCACTATCTTCCATCCAAGCCGACGAGGTATTATAAGAGTTCAAGAACACATTTCAGCAGGCATAAACACTCAAAGGGGGTGCAACGTACAGTGGTACCTCGGGTTAAGTACTTATTTCGTTCCAGAGGTCCGTTCTTAATCTGAAACTCTTCTTAACCTGAAGCACCACTTTAGCTAATGGGGCCTCCCGCTGCTGCCGTGCCACCTGAGCATGATTTCTGTTCTCATCCTGAAGCAAAGTTCTTAACCTGAAGCACTATTTCTGGGTTAGCAGAGTCTGTAACCTGAAGTGTACGTAACCCGAGGTACCACTGTACAGCTAATGAAAATTGCAGCCTAGGAGAGTGGATGTAGCTGAGCCACATAGCCAGACTGAGAGGCCTAGAGGGCTGCAGTTGGCCCCCAAGCCTGAGGTTCCCCACCCTTGACATAAATGATCCATAGAAGATGTATTCAGACAGGACAGGTTGTGCGAGACTTCTGCACATCTGCACTTTGTCTGGGCTCAAACCTGACTCTTGCAAAACAGTTATCATGGGGAAATGCTGTGTGGCCATGCAGAGTAAAAGAAAGGGGGAGGGAAGTAACTTAATTTTTTTATTTTTTATTTAAAAAAACCTTGTTGGTTTTCCCTTTGTGCTTGGAATCCCCCCCTTTTGCCATCTTACAACAATGCCTCTCACTCAACAAGAAAGTGAGCAATGAGATTTTAGATGTCAGTGTCATCAGAGATATTTCTTTTTTTACAGTACAAAGTCCAGATGATCTGAATAACTACATTGCTTAGAGGCAAAATATTTCTATCCCTGTCAAGAGTGATGTAGATGCCAATTGACACTTCGTGTGTAGGATTTTTTTTTAAGAGTTAATATTATAGGGCAGTACAAAAAAATGAGAGAATCATATTGTGCGGATGCAAGAAACAAAGGCTCTAGAAATTTTAATCAAGATATGTCTCTCTGTCTCCCACTCTGAGGAGTTAATCTTCCTAAAATAGCCCTTTTGATGCTCATTCAGCCCATTATATTGATCACTTCATTGCTTCTGAGACACGGTCTGCACCTCAACCATTGATCTTTGACATTGTAAGACTTCTGTGGAAAGATACACTAGAGTATAACATTGATTTCAGTTTTATTGTTCTGTACCTTTGGATTTTAAAACACCCGCCTAAGTATGAATACTTACCAAAAAAAAAATGTTTTGACTGAATTGGAGATTTCTTTTTCTCTTCCTTTTTTTTACTGTCTCAGAATCTCTAATTGCCAGGAATAAATTCTGGAATAATAAATGAAGTAACATTTTATTTCTCAAAATAATATCCTTTTCTTTCATCCCTACCAGCTCCAGGTATTAGTTGGTGTAGAAAGGTACACATTCTCTTTGATTCAGGAGCATTTTTACTGACATTATAATAAAAAAGCAAGATGGTAACAGTTATTACTGCCGTATTTTTCGCTCTATAGGACGCACACACATTTCCCCTTAATTTTTGGAGGGGGAAAAGTGCATCCTATAGAGTGAAAAATACGGTATATTATAGGTTTGTTTTTTTAAAATAAACTATATTGCAATATAGTCAGGGCTTTTATTCAGCTGGAACTCACTGGAACTCAGTTCCGGCACCTCTCAGGTGGGCGCCATTGCCATTTTGAGTTCCAGCACCTCTTTGTTTACAAAAATAGCACTGAATATATATTTTTAAAAGCATTGATGAAGTGACCCTGTGTTAGATTGCAAAGAGGTAGCTAGCTCACTTCTCAGAAGTGCTATCCAAGCATTTGCCCTATTAGAAAATTAGTTTATTTATATGAAATCATGCACAGCAATGTTCTCAGTACATTAGAACCTTCATGATCCAGAGCTGCTGTTATGTGAATGTTACTCTGCAACTTTCAGCATTGGCCCTTTTAAGAGCCAAATTGCATATTGCTCCGTAATTGTTTATGGGCCAGAAAAGCCTTTCTCTGTGCTTGTGATCCAGATGGTAGGAGTAACATTAAAGTGACTCCGCCGTTGAGTCTACAGCATCCATCATTCTAAACGAGAGGGACTGCTGCTATGTCAGGGGTGGCACTATGTACTGTGTTCTGGGTGGATTGCCAGGTTCCCACATCATGAAAGCTGGTTCCCACATCACATTAGGACATTCCCACCCCCACCTTGCACTCACTGTGGGGTTTCTGTTAACAGCAAGCATCCTAACAGGTGAACCATTAGGTCATTGATATGAGCTGCAGCTCAGATTTCCCGGGTCAGTTTTTGGGGTTGTAAAAGTTTCTGCCTTCGAGAAACTTGAAGGGTCTTAGCTCAGTGGAAGAGCATTTGCCTTACAGGGCAGACAGTCTCAGGTTCAATCCCTGACATCTCCAGGTAGGGCTGGGAGAGAGTCCTGATGAGCATCAGCCAATGTGCGTTGACAATACTGAGCTAGATGGACCAATGGGCTGACTCAATGTAAGGCAGCTCCCTGTGTTCCTAAGTTCCCTATGCTCACTCCTTAAGGTGTTTAGAAGGATGAATAAATGTGGGGAAAACAGCCTAAGGTAAAACCTCAGCATCAGAAAACCAGAGTGAAATCTAGCCCAAAACAAGCTCTTTAAATTAGTTCACTTGTGGTAATGGTTTTATTGTTTTTAGAATCTGTGTATTTTGTATGCAGATTCTAAATTTTACCTTCTTGTGCATTGCTTAGATAGCTTTGGCTGTTTCTAAATCTGCAAGTAAATAAGGTACAGTGGTACCTCGGGTTACATACGCTTCAGGTTACAGACTCCTCTAACCCAGAAATAGTGCTTCAGGTTAAGAACTTTGCTTCAGGATGAGAACAGAAATCACACGACGGCAGTGTGGCGGCAGCTGGAGGCCCCATTAGCTAAAGTGGTGCTTCAGGTTAAGAACAGTTTCAGGTTAAGTACGGACCTCCAGAACGAATTAAGTACTTAACCCGAGGTACCACTGTGCTATGATTTCAGACACCTAGACTGCTTCTGTTTGATTAAATTGTGCTTGTTTCTGGTTGGGGATGTTCCTTCAACTTCTACTTGCTATTATCCATAATGCCATCCCAGTTCTGCATTCATCTACCTTTTTTTTTTTAAAAAAAAATGCATCCTTTTAAAATACATGTTAAAATATGTATTTAATTGTATATATTCTTTAGTATTTAGTTGTGTGCATTTAAATTGACAGGAACATACAGAATCTTTTGGACAGGTCCAACTAAGGATGTGGATCAGGTCGTTTTATATGGGAACTCCAGCACACCCTTAAATTTCCAATGGAAGTTCAGAATTGTATCAATAACTGCCTTTCCAACTCAAATCTTTAAGGTATCTCCAGGGCAAGGTGTTAAAATATCAAAAATCCGCACCTTAATTGCATCCCGTTTCTTAGCATATGTTATACTCAACAGTAAGAAAGCTGGATTTTACCCATTGACGCTTAACAGCGAGCAGCACATTCTGTTCATTGTTGCTAAACTAAATAGCCTTATTGATTTATTTGTTTGTGTGTCAGGTGCTAGGGGATGTTGTAAGCAGTTCAATTTGATGCCAGTCACTCACTTCAAACATTGATGTTAATACTGGCACTACTCCAGTTCAGGTGGAAAAGTGAAGGCGAACTAGCCAAATACTGACTTACTGTCAGCTGCTGTTATTATTTCTCTGCAAAAATCCCACACTCTTTGGAATGAACCCTTGCAATGACTTGCTGTTTTGAAACTTGATGCAGCCAGAGAATTTTGAATGGTGTTACATTCCCTGCAAAGCTAAAACACTGACCACTGAGACTGATCTGTCAGAAATAGGACTCAATCCACCAGGAAGATTATTTTGCAAAGTCTTGTTGAAAGTAATGGGGACTTTCTTGAGAGCGTAGGGGACTACCATACTCAGTACAGGAGAGTAGACCCATGAAAGTTAATGGCTGTCACTCTACATTGTGATACCACTTTAAACAGTCCTGGCTTCCTCCAGATAATCCTGGGAATCCTGTATTTTGCTGAGGCTGCTGAGAATTGTTAGGAGACCACTATTATCCTCAGAGAGCTACAGATCCCAGAGTGGTTTATACGAAATTCCCAGGGAGGAATTGTAGCTCTCTGGGAAAATAGGACAGCAAGGATCAGGATTGCCATTCTATTAAATCATTGATGTGGCCACTTTTAGACAACGATGTATAATCCCTGGCAAAGAGCTTTAAAAGGCACAGAAAAGGGCAACGGAAAATTTCAGGTATGGGTTGGATCAAATTGCACAAGACAAGGGCGGGGCAAACCAGAACTTCTTCCCACCCCTCCCCATTTCTGGACCTTTGCAGTTGTTTGAAGAAAAGACTTTTTTAATATGAATCCTCCCACCCAAGAATTGACTTTGCCTCTTCTGTGCCCTTCAGAAAACATATGTATAGTTCTAAAATTCGTATTCTAGTACTGTTATTGCTTCCCTTGGGAGGAAAGGCAAACTCATTTGGGATGTTTTTGTTTAGGACAATGAGGTAGGGGCAATTGCGTGGGTGTTTCTTTCTCGGCGTACTAGGACGTGTGTTTGTGCATGCTATGAACCAATGAAACTGATTAGCAGAAGGTGCAAGAGAGGGGAAAGGAACACGCATTACTTCAAACAACAACAACACGTACGTAATAATGCCTTGAATTTACTGCCACATTAAGTACTGAAGGTCAGTAGTTGAAATGGCTTTTTGAGAGCCTTAGACCAGGCTCTCTGAAGTTGCTGCCCTCTGGAAGTTGCAACCGAGTTTTGCTTCTTCTTGTCGTTTGTCTGGAGGGGACAAACCATGAGCCAGGGTTCAGATGGCATGCTAAGCCAAACCATGTCTTTGTTTATGGCAGCAGAGCAGCAGCAGCAGCATAACTGAAGGAGGAGCAAAATGGTGGTGATCTCCTCACTAGGAGCCTGGATGCCCACCCATTGGTGCTAAGCCATGTTTTGGCTTAGCGTTACCTGCAAATTGGGTCACAGAGTATTTGTTACAAAATAGAACTGTTACCTAAGGAACCCAACTCTTATCTCTGTGTGCTTTGTTCCACCTACAAGCATTTGCTTCTACAAATACTTCACGGTAGGCAGGGTCAGTTGCCCTAATACAGGCGTGGCGAAACTTGGCCTTCCAGATGTTTTGGGACTACAACTCCCACCATCCCTAGCTAACAGGACCAGTGGTCAGGGATGATGGGAACTGTAGTCCCAAAACAGCTGGAAGGCCAAGTCTCGCCATGCCTGCCCTAATACATTCTCTTCTCTGCTGCTGTCATATGAGGGTAGGAAGGAAGGAGTAATTTGACTAACGTTTTGAGTAGACTTCATATCCAAGGATACATTTGTCATCCAGCACTTGTTAACAACACTTGTTAAATACACATTTCCAATTTGAAAATAGGGATGAGAATGAGGTGGATCTGTGTGGGGAGAGCTTCTGAACTTCTTAGATGTTCCTTCTGGTGTGCTATCAAGTTTACTCTGTGTGTTCTCACTGAAAATAATCATAAATGCCGCATACTAGGGCTTCTGTGATTCCTGTTGATTTTGCATTAGGAGAACTAAAATTGATATTACTTGACTATAGCTTTTTTTGGAGTGCTTCTAAATTTAGCCTAACAAAGGACAGAGGAACCTACAATAACAGCGCGGTTGGTGATTTTTACAGTGAGGGTTCTTGGAAGAATTAGGTCTGAACTGACTCAGCCAAACATCCTGATTTGTCCTTGACACTCCTGCCTGGAAACTCTCTTGCCAAAAGACCCACTGCAACCTTAATCGCATCTTTAGTACCTAGCCAGAATGTAAAGGAATTAGCATATCACAATTGGCCAGAGTCCTAAACGCTAAGCTAATTACCCTTGAGCTCTGGTGAGTGCAGATTAAAGCAGACAATTGAAGCCACAAACACGGTGGCTTCGAGTTCCTCTGTTCTACAAATAGCTTTTGACTGAATGCCTGCCTATTCTATTGTAGGATATAGAGCTTGACCCTGACTTTTTCCTGCTACCCCTTGTTGTGCTAATAGTTGAATTTACACCAGTAGAGGGAGGGAAGCTCCACTTGGGAGGTTGTAGTGTGTTGTGGGGTCCTTAAAGCTACCCAAACAAGCCTGCTCAAATCCACAGAAGTCCTACATTTATTTTAAACTGTGATTTTCATTATTTCCTGAATGTTTCAAACAGCTTTTAAAAACCCTTACCACCGATAATCTTACTGTTTTGCTCTTTTAAAAAAACTGCTTCAGAGGGTGCTTAGTTTTTTGTTTTTGTTTTAACGATCGAGCAGTATATAAATTGTATTTAAAAAATAAGGTTGTTTCCTCCATCCCTGTTGACATTGCTTTCACAATTGGCCTTGGGCACTTGTTGAATACTACCTGCAACATCAAAGCAAGGGGTGCCCACAATAATGTTTGCTACCCAATGTTTGGTGTCTGCTTATTTGCACATTTATAAGCTGCTTCACAATAGCAGCGACAACAAAAAAGTTATTGAGTGGGTAATCCTAACCCTGGTTGATGTCCTGTTGAGTGGGTGGAAGGAGGAGCTCCACGCAGGTGGAGTGACAACATTCTGCTGGCAAGGCTGAATGGAGAAACTTAACTATGTATTTGAAATATAGCCTTCCCACCATCTATACCAGGGGTCAGCAACCTAAAGCCCATGGGCCGGAAGCGGCCCGCAGAGGTCGTTTAGCCAGTCCACAAGCCACCCCCGAACTGAGGTGCCCGTTCGCGTGCTGCACTAAATCTGCACTAAACCAGCGTGGGGACTCGCTTCCACAGCGCAGGAAATCACGTCTGCACACGCGCAGATGCCGAAAATTGCGGGCGGGCACGCACGCTCACACTCGCACGCAATCCATCACACGGGGGAATCTCCACGGGACCGATCCGGCCCAGGCAAGATAAACCTTGCCGACCCCTGATCTGTACCCCTTCCAGGGTGAGGTGCAGATAAACATATTACACAAGAGTCAACTATAAAACAATAAAACACATCATCAGGATCAAATCAAGGCAGCTCAAAATGGAGAATCGTTGAGTTGGAGTGTACCCTAGATGACATCTATTTCAACCCCCTGCCCAATGCAGGGTGCAACTTCCGCATTCCTGATGGATGGCCATCCTATCTCTGCTTAAACATCTCCAGTGAAAGAGAGCCTCTGGTCTTCTGGCCAGCTGCAAATCTTAGCTTGTCAGTTTAGGCATAACACCAGATTATATTTAGGAGAAACAACGGTTTAAAAACCCTCTTCAGGCCACAGCTTCTAATTCTGTTTGCTGACGGATTGCAAACCACAGCTTTCCACAGTGCTGCTATACTGTGTCAGTGGCTATTCGACCAAAAAGCAATGTGAGACTTCCATATGCAAAGGCTTCACATACTATTTGCTGGGGAGTGACAGCAGGAGAAGGCTACTGCCTCCACACTCTGTTTGTGCATTTCACAGGTGCATCTGGGTGGCCACTGCAAAAAACAGGTGGTAGGACTGGATGCTCCTTTGATCTGATCCTATCCTATGTTTATTGCTGTGTCAATGTTTATAACCTATTTTATGGTTATAGTGTGAGTCTCTGACTGTGTATGGTCTGGCTAAGTCTAAATTTTCTGTAGTCCGTAAGGGGAAATCATGTGTAGAAAGGAGCCTGCTTGCAAAAGTGGGTGGTAGTGGAGGGTCACTTGTGCAAATTAACAGATTATGACATCTGTTGATACTTAAACTTCTGCAGAACCAGTCAGTTTATGTTCAGGGAAAGCCATTCCATGCATAGAGGGTAGGGTGGCCACATCCTTCTTATCTGAAGAGCTGTCAGAGGGGAGTCCTCTGTCTATTTGAAGAACTATCTGGTCCAAATCTAGTTTAAAGACAACACACCCTAAGAAGGGAGAACAACAGTCTGAGTAGGCCCAGAAGTCATTTGGTCCCAGTCTTCCCCACTAAAGTGAGATGTATTGCATGCCCCCCCTTTATATAAATTATTTCTAAAATTGCACCAACACACACAAATTTTATTATTATTATTATTATTATTATTATTATTATTAATTGAATTAGTTAGTCACTTTATCTTGCCCAGGGTAATGCGACTTACAACCAAACAGAAAGAAAACCTACATACTGTTGTGTGTGTCTTTCTGTCTTCTGAGCAAAAGGAGGTGCCACAGGGTGGTGAGTCCACACCGATTAAGCTGCTTTTTGAATTATTGCCTTTTCCTAACCAAATAAGGCTGCAATCCTGAGCATATGCTTTTCTGGAACTAAGTCTCATTGAATTCAGTGGGATTTCCTTTCAAGTTTACTTTCCTTGGGGGGTCAAGCTGTAAATCTGTTAACAAGAATGTTGGCTTGTTTTTAAGACGAAACAAAATAAAGGAAATGTGCGATGATACAGTCCTGACTATCATCTTGAATCGTCCATTGTACATTGGAGCTCCAACCCATTTATGGCTTCCTCAGTGAGAAGCTGTGGAACTGTGAGTCATTGCACTTGGCAGAGGCAAACTGTTAACCCTGTGAGGGTGGCATCAGTTATAAATACATGGTGTAATAATGGTAAAGAGAATATCGCAGTGAAGAGAGTAGTGGATGGGCCTTTTTTTGAGTGGAAACAGATGCCCTGTTCAAGTGTTTTAGTAACTTGAAAGCTCTGCACGATGGGGGGTGGTGGGATGATGCAGGAAAAAGTACACTATCTCTATACTCCATCTCTCTCCATGAATCTATCTTGAGCCTTCTTCCAGTCAGTTTTATTGGCTCTGCTCTTGTGAGGGAGAGTAAAAAAACACCTCTGTCCACCTTCTCCTCACTGTTCCTCATTAGTACATATAAACCTCTTTTTTTCAAGGACCACCTGTCTCCATACGAACCTACCTGATCCCTGAGATCATGTTCTGAGGCCCTTCTTTGTGTGTCTCCTTCACAAGAGGTCTGGAGGGCAGCAACACAAGAACAGGGCTTTTCTGTTGGTGGCTCCCCATTTGCTGAACCCTCTCCCCAGGGATGCCCACCTGGCGCCTTCGTTACATATCTTCAGGCACCAGAGAAAAACATTCCTCTTCAATAAGTCTTTTAGCTGATTGATACCCAATGCCCTTTTACAAGTGTTGTGGGAGGGGGAATTATTGGTTTGTTGATTTTCTTATTTTTTACTATGTATTTTGTGGTTTTTACATTATAATTTTATGTTGTGAACTGCCCTGAGGTCTGTGGATGAAAGGTGGTATACAAATATAACAAATAATGCTAGTAACAATAATAATAGCTGGCTGGCCACTGTGATAACAGGATATTGGGCAAGATGGGCAAGTGGCCTGATTCAGCAGGGTTCTCCTTACGTTCTTACCTGTTCTGTATAGGGGAGATGCTCCAACCCAGGGGTCAGCAATCTTTTCCAGCTGTGGGCCGGTCCACTGTCCCTCAGACCTTGTGGGGGCCGCACTGTATTTTGAAAAAAAAAATAATGAACGAATTCCTATGCCCCACAAATAACCCAGAGATGCATTTTAAATAAAAGCACACATTCTACTCGTGTAAAAACACGCTGATTCCCGAACCGTCCGTGGACCAGATTTAGAAGGTGATTGGGCCGCATCTGGCCCATGGGCCTTAGGTTTGCCTACCCCTGCTCCAACCCGTCAATCACTTTGGTTCCCCCATTTCTGTGCCTTTTCTAGCTCTGAAGAGGAAGAGACTAGATTGGCAGTGCATGCTGTTGAGCAGAAATTTAAACCCACGAGTGCTTGCATGCAACAAGGCTGTATCGGAAGCTGGCTGCGAGTTATCAAAGAAGTCCAAGCAGGATAAGGAAGGTGGGGTAGTGCCTCCTTATTTCAGTTAAATGTGCCCTTCCTTGCGTCTTCAAGCCATTGAATGTTGTTTTCTTCTTCTTCTTCAGCGGGCAGGTGAGCTTGAGTCACTTACATCCTACCAAGCTCCTCTGTTGTCCGCATCCCCCAACTGTGAAATAGCGGCTGCGCTGTGATGTTCTGTTTGCAGTGCATTAAGAATTAAATAATAGGAGCTTGTGGCAGGGTTCAGTTCTTAGATAAGAAGGCAATTTGAAAAAGGGGGCGTCCTTTTATTGTGTGGGGTGGGAGGATGGAAATGAAAAGCATACTGGGTGCCTGGGTGGTATGGAATCACTCTGCCTGGAGTTGGTGGAGATCAGATATTCCATGGGGAACATTTGTTTAATTAACTGTAGCCAGAAGTTGTGGAAAGGGTCAGACGCCATCCGGTGGGGCGCGATTGCCTTTCCTAGTTTGAAAGAGTCATCTTCATTTATGCGCTTTTAGGCTCTGCATCGCTCCTATGAGGCTCTTGTTTGATGTAATATTTATAGGCGATTATCTTACCCAGGTTATTCACTCTTTTACCACCTCCTGTGCCCTTTTATGTTGAAGGCACAAATATGCTCTGTAAAGGAAGACGAATCTCCCCATTCTCAAAAAGATGCGTCAGTCTTAACGACTCTGCTATGCTACTGGGCCAAGTTCAAGATGTGAATGTTAGCATATAAAGTCCTTAACAGCTTGGGACTGGTTAACTCGCAGTATTGCTTTACACCATATGTGCCCGCTTCATTACTTGGATCAGCAGAAATGGCACTGTTATAGGTGCCACATAATACTCTTTCCACATTTGCAAGAAATTGTCTTTTAGCATGGCACATCTACAATTTTGAACTCATTTCCTATTTACACCAGGCAGGTGCCTTACCTATATTCTTTCCAGGTCCTACTTGAAACATAGCTGCTCAGCCAAGCCTATCCAGACAAATGGAGGCTACAGGCACTTTATTCTGTTTCGAATGTTTTTAAATACTAGTGTATTTAAGTGTATTTTACTGTTAATTTTACTTATGTGGGGCTACCTTTGAGGGTGACTCTGAAACTACAACAAATCCAGAATGCAGCAGCTAGACCGGTCACTGGGCGTGGCTGCCTGGACCATATAACACCAGTCCTAAAGGATCCCAGTACATTTCCGAGCACAATTCAAAGTGTTAGGACTGACCTTTAAAGCCCTAAACAACCTCAGCCCAGTATACCTGAAGGAGCATCTCCACCCACATCATTTGGCCTGAACGTTGAGATCCAGCTCCGAGGGCCTTCAGGTGGTTCCCTCACTGCACAGGGAACCAGGCAGAGGTCCTTCTTGGCAGTGGTGCCCACACTGTGGAATATCCTCCTGTCAAGCAGATAAAGAACTATATGACTTTTAGAAGACATCTGAAGGCAGCCCTGGATAGGGCAGTTTTTAATGTGTGATGTTTTACTGTGGTTTTATAATTTGCTGGGTCAAATTATTTGCTGGGGCAACCCTGTCAAATGGATGACATATTATCATTATAATTATTAGTTTTATTGTGTTTTTAATATTCTGTTGGGAGCCGCCCAGAGTGGCTGGGGAAACCCAGCCAGATGAGCGGGGTATAAATAATAAATCTCTATTATTATTTTAGTTTTTGTAACTGCAATGAGGTTTTATTGCAAACAAGCAGTATATAAATGCTGCTTAACAACCAAACAAATATAAATATAAATAATATATAAATGCTGCTTAACAACCCAACAAATGTGAGTGGGAACAAAAGAAGTTTCCACCCATCGCTCTTTCATGTTCCAGGTGTGCTGCTACTTCTGCAGGGGAACTGAGGAGATTGCCTTATAATACTGAATCAGATCATCTCTTTACCCCAATGACAGGCAGCAGCTTGCTAACTTTTGATAACTTTGCCACCTGAGATCCCTTTTAAGTAAAGGTGTCAGAACTTGAATCAGGTGGTGATCTTCCACGCATGCAGAATGTGTGCACTGGCATCAAGGGACAAACTAGATCTTTGTCTGGGCCACTTAATGCCCTTTTCTTTAGTTCCACGTGAGGCAATTTAAACTAGGGCTGTGGGACTGAGGTAGTGATATGGGAGGCAGCGTGCTTCTAAATACCAGCTGTTGGAAGCTGCAGGAGGGTGTGTGTGCTGTTTTACCTGTCCTGCTTTCGGGCTTCCCATAGGCACCTTGGTGGCCACTGAGAGATTAGGATGCTAGACTAGATGGGCCACAAGTCTTATCCAGGAGGCCGTTCTTGTGGTTAGCCTTTTGCTCTTGGGCCATTTCCCCAACTTAAATTGACTGCCTGCCCAGAAGTATGGAGTGGGAGGGAAGGAAGGAATGAAGCTAGGTATGTTATGTTCCTGTCTAAAGAAAGCTAGATCTGGCTTTTTAAAAATAATAATAATAATATAATTTTATTAACAGGCCAATCAAATCACATTAATTCCAAATCACATTAGTTCCAAATTATACAGCCAGATTTTTTTTTATTTTGTTGGGGGTACCCATACTTCAAGCTCCGAAAGGGATCCAAACATCACTCTTGCTGCTGCTTTAATTAAACAGTTCTATCCAGTTCTGTCCAGATAGTCTCTTTGTTATTTTCCTCATCTTCTTGTTGTTATTATATATTCCTTTCTTTGTGATCTCTGATAATCTTCACAAGCGGGTTGAAAACAAACATATTCTGTGTGGGTTTTACACTCTCCAAGAGTCATATCACATAAAGGACAGACGCCATTTTCACACCTCCATAAAGAACATTCCCACAGTCTGTCCGTTGATTTCCACTGGCTTGCCAATCTATATCTCAAGGGGGCCCTGGCAGGTCAAGATCACATTCCGATAACCATACATTCACATTCCAATGACCCTGGTCCTCCTCCCCCTCGTCCTCCTATGGGCAAGCCTGTCTTAACGAAACTCCATTTGTAACTGCGTCATAAAACTTTCTTTCCATTCCCCAATGTTTCCACCAGTCCTCTCTTTGATCAGTAATTCATTTCCACACAGTTCTTGATCTCCTGCTTGTGATTAGTAATTTGCAACGATTCTTCTCTCTGGAGGGGAGGGTTATTGTGTACTCACATAAGACAAAAAAAGAAAAGTTTTTTCCTCCCCCCCTTCCTCCCCCCTTTCCTCCCCCCCTTTCCGTTTCACTCCAACATACCAATCTTTTAATGATTCTTCACTTGATTTATTGTCCAGCCTGTCGCTCCGCTCACAGAGATCCCTTTAATCAGCAGTCTTTACTCCCGATCTTCACTTGAGGTATGTGCATTAGCTTCTTTCCAATTATATATTTCGAGCTAATGCGAACCAGTGCGCGATTAGAGACAGCGTCAGGGAGAGCCGACCTCACCCGAGGGCTTCGTGCCAAGTGCCCTCACCCCCTTCTTTCGAATCCGGGGGTGAATTATGGACACAGCTGGCAAGGCAGTCCCCCCCCATTCCCTTGGGGGGGGCAAGGGAGGCTGCATACTCCCTTATCAGCCTCTTAATTACCTCGTGTGGGTCGGAGAGATGTTATTGTCGGCCATCTTCCGATGCGCCCCCTGGTCGCCCCCCAGATCTGGCTTTTTTTAGTTCTGGTTCGGCACAAATAGATACAAAATCAGTTTTGAGTCCACACAACCTGCTCTGTAACAACTGAATAGGTGCCTCAACCTGATCTGCATCTGGCACAAATTGACACAGATCAGCCAGATTTGGACCAGTTGCATGACCCTACCATTTTCTACTACATGACCTGGCAGCTTACTGTCTTCATTTTCCATAAGGCTCGGGATGGTTTCCTGAAATCCCCCTATTCTGTGAGCATCAGGAGACAGGAACAATGTTTTCCTTCAAATACTTTTGGACAGCTCCTCTGGGCGTATGCCCATCCAAAGCAGCAATAATATCCTTCTAAGGGTGGGGCCTTCCTCCTCCTCTAAAACAGTCTGCTTCCAGTAGAAAGGAGAAATCTTAAATTGGTCTTGGTGATACTCTGCACCATGTCTGCAAGAAAGGAGCTAGAACGGTAACCAAGATGTTGTTTCCCCCCCCTTCCCCCCCAATGCATATAACTATACTGCGTTGTAGGATCGCTGTGTTTTCTAGTACCAAAAGAGAATGTACCTTCTTGGTGTTTGCACTGTTGGAGGACTGAGCGTTGGAGAGCTTAATGAATGCAGCTGCCAGAGCAGAGCACCCAGCAATATCTTTAGGGTGGAGTGGGTCTGCTCAGCCCATAATTCTTGCTATGGAAATTGGCGAGGTGAAGATGCAAGCACGCTGCTGTCCCTCCCTTCTTTCCGTTGTAAAATGTCCGTACAGTAGCCATGCGTTGATGAACACATCCTGCCCTCCTTTTTTTTGCTCCCCCTGCTCCGAGATCCCACTGCTCTGCTTTCCCTTACTCAGCAATTGCTGATCCATTTCTCCACCATATGTTCAGGCAAAATGGCAGATGTGCTGTGTAACAATTAACAGAGCCTTCTGATTTGGGAGTAACATTAGGATCATTCATAATTAATTTTTATCATCTTGTTCTTTAAGGTGCATTTTGTCTTTGGCTTACTTGTGCTCAGGCTTGCTACTTTGGATATGCAGGTACTGGTACCCTCTAGCCGAGATTGGCAAGTGAGCCGTTGTCCCATACTGACAGCTTCTAGGAGCCACAAGTGAGAGCTGAGTGCAGGGTGGGAACCAAAGGTGGACAGACTACTCTAGAAGCAGGGTCTACCCCTCCCCTAACACCCCATACAACCCTGTTTTTGGAGTGGGTGGTGTTTAAAACCAGCACCTACCAATTCTAGGCCCTTTATAGATAATAAAGAAAAAGTTTCAGCTTAGCAAAAACACAAATCTCTGGAATTGTTTTATGTTTCCCTGTGTCTGTGATTAAACAAAACAAAACACAGGAGGGTGGTTCAAATGATCATCCTGGCATGTTGAAGAAGTGCATCACGGGAGCTGGAAGGCCATATGGGATACCCCTACCCCAGTACTGTCACGCACAGTGACTGTGCCTTCTCCCTATCTCTGCATTTAGCGGGTGTGTGGAGTGACAGTTGTATATATACAGTCCCTTTCACATTGTGGAAGCTTGCTCTGGCCAGTCAGGATCCCGCAGGCCCTTTAAAGCCATAACATTTGACTTGGCTTCTCAGTCTGAGCAGCTTGCCATAGGAACATTGGAAGCTGCCTTGTATCGAGCCATGCCATTGGTCTATCTAGTTCAGTACTGTCAACACTGACTGGCAGCAGCTCTCCATGTGTTTCAGGAAGGAATCTTCCCAGCCCTACTTGGAGATGCAGGGAAATGAACCAGGAACCCTTGACACTCAAAGCATATGCTCTGCCACTGAGATGTGGCGTTTTGGTATTGAGAAGTCCATGCAGATGGAAAGCTAGGATGCCAAGAGGTGATGGGCAAACTCCCCCAGGCCTGACTTGTATTTGGTGTGTGTGCTTTGGCCTATTCAGTGTTGAGGGTAATATTGAGTGGATATCAAGTTATTTTAGTAAGTTGTGTAGCGAATGATGAGTGAATTGTGGTGTCGTTGGATGTCTTTGCATATTTGGATCTAAGACCAGGTACTTGGTAGAAGCAACTCTTAACTTTGTGGACATAGCTTCTTTGAATTGCCTTGTGTCTTGGCGCAATAAACACTTTACACTAAATTATGTGGGAAAGGACTTTTCATCACTGTAAACTCTGGAAAAGGCTGGCAACTGCAAGGAGAAGAAGGTGCTTTGCAACTCTGCTGATCACACCGGGGTAGGTGTGATATCCAAATGCGTCATTCCAGTTTTTCACAGTGCCCCCTGCTGTAGCAGCATCTCTCTGGAGCATTGTGGGAAATTGAAATGGTACCCCAACCTACCTGTCTTGTACTGGTGGGCCCTCTGGGTGGGCATCTGCACAGTGGTTTGCCCTGTCAGGGCACCCATGCCCCACCAACTGCCCAAGGATGCATGCCGTGTGTTGGCGCTGAGCCTGACACCAGTCTCCTAGTCATTCCTCTGCACCTCAACAGCAAGGTGGCACCGGATGCTCCCAAATCGAACACAGCCCCCATCACTCCCCATATAGCAACTGGGGAGCTGTCTTTTGAAAGATGCTTTGACTTTTTTCTTGCGTTTAGAATGGGCAACTCCATGGAAGGCACGTGTCGGGGATTAGAGCAAGTGAAAGCTGGGTTGCTTTTGTGGAAGTAAATTAGCTTCCTTATTATTTTTGAATGCAGCTCCTGTAACTCTGAATTTATTCCTGCAGTAAGCAAAGGCGCAGCTAGGCAGTAGAAGGGGGTTAAAGGTACCCCAACTCATTCTCTTTCATTATGGCTTTTTGTCAGCGGTTGAGCAGCTGTGAGTTTTTGTTGTCCGTCTCTCCCACCCCCTCCGCGCCCTCAGCTTTAGATTTCCTAATATGCTTTTTTCAAGAAAGGCCAGAGGACCACAGACTCCGCACACTTTATTTTCTTTGTCATATTTGGCAACGTGGCACGGAGACAAGCTCACAAATATTTCCTTTTATTAAGTGGAAAAGTGGATTCGCTTTCTTTGTCTCTTTCACTCAATTGTTTCTCCCTTTTCATTATCTGCATCTCCTCTTAAGGCAACTCATTCAGAATGCATAAAACATTGGGGGCAAAGGAAATATTTGCTCTCATATTCTAGACCTGAGCCGAGTTTACCCCACTTACACATTTGGTCCAAGGCTTCTGAAGAGAAGTGCCCCTCGCTTCCCCCCTGCCCTACTCCACTTTTCATTTGCACTCTTAAAAATGCAAATTTCCCCATCATTGGCATATTCCAAATTCTTCCATACCAGTGTGATTGAATTGCTGCATCCATTGTTTTTCATTAGGCTAAAATTGGACATGGCAATGACATTTATATTGGGGGGTGGATGGAAAAGAGGAAGTATTGCAGCTGAGGGTTTTGCTGCAGGGGGGAAAAGTAAGGAAAGGGTCTTTTTTAAAATTATTCCTTTTAATGACCTGTGAAATTTTGCAAATTTAGGTAAGTCGCATTATTAGCAGTGTCAGTTTCTTCCACCTCCTTTTCTGCAGCTATTCCTTTAAGATTCAGAACATTGGTTCACACATTCAGCTAATTCATGATGGAATTGGTGGGATGCACAATGGAACACAGGGACGCGGGTGGCGCTGTGGGTTAAACCACAGAGCCTAGGGCTTGCCGATCAGAAGGTCGGCAGTTCGAATCCCTGCGACGGGGTGAGCTCCCGTTGCTCGGTCCCTGCTCCTGCCAACCTAGCAGTTCGAAAGCACGTCAAAGTGCAAGTAGATAAGCAGGTACCACTCCGGCGGGAATGTAAACGGTGTTTCCGTGTGCTGCTCTGGTTCGCCAGAAGCGGCTTAGTCATGCTGGCCACATGACCCAGAAGCTGTACGCCGGCTCCCTCGGCCAATAAAGCGAGATGAGCGCCGCAACCCCAGAGTCGGTCACGACTGGACCTAATGGTCAGGGGTCCCTTTACCTTTACCTTACAGTGGAACACAGAAACACAGGAAACTGCCTTGTACTGAGTCAGATCACGGACTCATCTAACTCATTTTTGCCTGCACTGTCTGGCAGCAGCTCTCTGGAGTTTTGTGCAGGAGCTTTTCCAACCCCTGTCAGGAGATAACACAAATGAAGCCTGGGACCCTTTACAACCCTTGCATTATGAGAATCCCATGGGTAGGGTGTTTTCTTCCATAGATCTGATATATGGGGAGGAGGAGAACGCATGAGTTACACATGCTCATGTATGTCCTTATGTAGAGCACATAAGAAGCTGCCTTATACCTTGCCAGACTCTTTATCCATCTAGCACACTATCATCTAACCTTGACTGGCGCTGGAAGCAACTTTCCAGAGTCTCTTTCCTATCACCTGTTGTCTAGCCTTTTAAGTCAAGATTCTGGTGATCAGAAATGCTACCTTCTGGGAGCGAAACACATGCTCTCCTCCTGAGCTGTGGCCTCTTCCGTGTTAGTTCATATACCATTTTAATTGAATCTAATAGATTACTCCTGATTTTCTCTCTCTTCAGTTTGTCACAGGATGTAGCTAAGCTGGGATAGTAACTTATCTTGCTGGGTGTTAGCAGTGCCCAATTACTTGAATGCAACGGCCACAGCTGTTCATTCCTAGAATGCCTCAGAAGCAGTAATATCAGAATAGATTTTGTCATTGTTCTTTGGCATTGTTGTTAGCTACCTTGGAAGGGCGGGGTATCGATTTGAAATAAACAACACCACATCAACCCCTGATTTGGGGGCACACCTAAGGGGGACCATGAAATTACCTGACTTTTGAAAGCTGGGAAAGACGTTGTGGCAACTTAGGGCTTGCCCTCACTCGTCCTGCCACTTTGCCCTGGGAAAACCCACTGTTTATCTCTGAATCAGAACAAAGGTCTGTTGGGTTTTCTGCAGATTAACATTTGTTCCGATTCAGCAGCGAGTGGGGGAGATTCTCCGCCAAAGCAGCAGGACAATCTAAAAACCGTTTGCATCTGTGTCTAGAAAACAGTGGCCAAGTCTCAGGTGGAGAGTGGTGCAGCAGTAAAACTGCTAGTACATTTGCAAAGCTAAGCAGGGTCCAGTATGGTTTCAAATTGGACCATGTATTGATATTCCTGCATTTCAAGGAATTGGACTAGATGACCCTCAGGCACCTTCCAACTCTACAATTCTGTGACTCCCAGAAAACATTTCACACCTGTGTTTTCTAGGCACGGGACAAGCAGAAGTGTGGACGAACCCTTAAATATCCAAGGGGTGTGTGTGTGTATGTAATGGTAGGAATATATGATTATCACCGTTAAAAATGTGCTTCTTCTTGACCATCCACTTTTCTGTGTTGCTCCGGACTGTGCCAAGGTAGCTTTAAATGAAACTCGCTTTTGGGGAAGAGCATGCAATAGGAAGGTGAAACAATATCTCTCTCTCTCTATTTCTGTAAAGGGGGAAAAAAGCAAGAGAGCAGAGAGGGGAAAATTGGTTTTGCAAGGGCTCTTACTACAAAGCACTCAACCTGAAGAACCAAGTCAAGGCAGATGATTGTCAGACCATGCAGCTCATCAGACCATGTAAAAGGTCGATCCTATTCTTGAAGCGAGAAGGATGAAGTAGATGCTCTGTCTTCACTCTGCTAGTTCACAGTCGAAGAAACAATGCAGGGGCGGGAAGATGATTGTAGAGTACAGTGCTGCTGCTTTAAAGTTAGGGCGGCTTCTCACTTGAGCTATAAATATCGGAGAACAAAATGCGTGCTCAAACCCATCAATTGTGAAAGGCTCACGTGGGCATAAAGAGCTGTTCATGTCTTTAAAATACACAGAAGCAGTGACCTGGATGGGATTGGGGGCCCCATTTCAATCCCTTCTCGCCTCTTACGAAATCCTTTATTCACCTTAACCGACTGTTGTTCTTAAACTCTCCCAACCTGGTGCCCCTGGCTCAACATAGCCTACTTTTGGGGGCGCAGGACTCATTGACAGCCGTCTCAGCCAAAAACACCTGTCTCCCAGCCTGTTAGATTTCCAGGAGTAGCAGCAGTTGTTGCTTCAGCTTGGGAAGTGTTCAGACCTGTGATTCCCCCAGCTGTAGTGTGAAGTGTAATAATCCATTGTAGGTGTGTGAGTGCTGAATTTTATCTTCTTTCTTCATTTTCGTGTCAGCCTCTACATTGTGGCGGCGGCAGCTGGGAGCAGAGTTCAGCCTAAGTGTCCTATTCCCTTCTGGAACATACCTGTAGTGGGTGTGGCCAGAGTAAAAAGTGGGTTGAGCAGTATATACAGGGCTTTTTCCCTCAGCCGGAACTCCTCAGAACTCATTTCCAGTACCGCTCAGTTGGGCACCATTGTTGTTATAAGACAACAAGGTGTTCATGGTGAGTTCTGACACCAATTTTTCTAGAAAAAATAGCACTGAATACACACACACACACACACACACACACACACACACAGTACAGTGGGATAATGTCTACACCCCTCTCCTCAATCCAGGAAAACTGGAGTCAAGCTGGAGCCAGGCAAAACCACTGAAGGAAGATGTGAAATAAGACCAGTGAGGAGTGTGGCTTGTGGAAGTAGGGTGTGGTTGCAGAGGGTGTGTGGTCTTAGGAGATTCCCAAGGGCCACATAGAAAGCCAGGAAGGCTGCATTTGGCCCCCTGGGCTGAGATTATTCACCCCTTCTCTACAGCATTTGAAACTCCCATTGTTCTAGGTGCATTTTGCAACAGGGAATTTCATTAAGGCGAGCAGTTTGTGAGCTCTGGGAGCAGTACTGCACCTAAGATTTCAGATTAACATTTCCACTGCTGGAATGAAAGGAGGACCTTTTTCTGCTTCCCCACTTCCAGCCACTCTCTGAGGACTGGAGAAGGGACCCTCATAAGAGTATTAGTGGGGCGGGGAGGGGAAGTATGGCTTGGTTTTTTGCAGTCTTCAGATGAGGAACTAGACCATGTGAAAAAATGAATGTAAGATTTTAGCTGCAGTTTGTTCATTTTCAGCTTTGTATTCATCTTATAAAAAAGTGCACCTAGACATTCCGTTGCGGCACCTGTAACCTAGGTTTAAGGTGCATTTAGCTCCTAGCTTTCATATCACAGTTTCTAACACTGCATCTCCACATGGTCTCTCTTCAACCACAAACCTAACTGCATTCACACAGCAGTTTATTCTGTTTCCCAGGCGTTAATTTCCACATTTTATTTGAACTTTCACACAATGTAAAAGCCGTTTCCAGAAAATAGCCCATGCTTGGCGCTCTTTTCTGTGTTCTTTGCAAATGGATGTTTACAGAAATGAGCTCTTAAGTTTGCACAGTGTTCATCTTTATTTCTGGAAATGGCTTCTACGTAGTTTGAAAGCTCAAATTAATAAATGGAAATTAACAGCTAGGGAAATGTCAGGAAAATGAAGCAAACTGTTGTGTGAATGCATCCTGTGTTTTGTAGGTCGAATCCTTAGGTTAGAAAGAAGCCAAAATGTGAATGCAAAATATAATTCCCAGACTCTAAGATCACAAAGCTAAGAAGAAGAAGAAGAAGAGTTTGGATTTGATATCCCGCCTTTCACTCCCTTTAAGGAGTCTCAAAGCGGTGAACATTCTCCTTTCCCTTCCTCCCCCACAACAAACACTCTGTGAGGTGAGTGGGGCTGAGAGACTTCAGAGAAGTGTGACTGGCCCAAGGTCACCCAGCAGCTGCATGTGGAGGAGCGGAGACGCGAACCTGGTTCACCAGATTACAAGACTACCGCTCTTAACCACTACACCACACTGGCTAAGAGCCTGTGAAAATTTCATAATCTCTCACCTTGTGTGTTTCAATTTGATTTCATCCTCAATTACCACTAGATTAATTAGCACAATTTCATTTGATGTTTATGGTCACACCCTCGCTCAAAAGTGTTTTCAATAACTTACCCCTTTCTGCAAGCATGCCAGCCAATGAGGACCTTCCTTGGGTTGTACTTCTTCCATGCAACAGCCCAATCCTCCACTTCTCATATTGCATACCTTCTTATCTCTTTATCAGGGAGGGAATGGAGGAATTTGAATGGCGCTCCTATCTTTATAATGATTGCATTTGAATATAATTAGTGCCTGCAAAAGGTTTCCCAGTAGGACTTGGAAAATCCTTTTTAACTTATCAATAGCTAGATAGGTCTCCCTTACCTATGTCTTTCACAACAACACATTTTTGGCGAAGATAAAAATACAGTACTTAAAAGACATGGGAAATGACTTTCTTTAGCAACCTTTTAATCAGGATTCCATGTTCACAGCCTAAAGTGTGAAATCCTCTTTTATGCCTCTGATTTTGGGAACTGAGAACCATATGGTATCTTGGTTTTGCATTTCTTAGATCTCTTTAATTGCATCTGCATAGCAATTAGGCTGGTGCATAAATTTGGAAAAAAAATGCATTCATTTGTTCTTGCTGTGTAAGAGTTTTTGTTTGGAAGCACTTAAAGTAGTATAATCAGAGTACGAGTAGAATTTCAGTGTTTAAATATCTGACTTTTTTAATATTTAGGTTTCCATTTGTCTTTCTTCTCTGCATTGTGTGCTTGAATGACTGCAACGAATCCTGGATCTCAACACCCTCACCATTTTTAGTTACTTTTAAATTACTGCTTAAGAGGATGTTCTGCAAAGTTGTTCTAATGTTAGCTGAAGGACTGTAACCCCACCCCCACCCCCAGACATCCAGTGGATGTGATGCTTTGCCAGAACTCCAATGGTTGATTCAAACACTGCATTTGTGCTTCCTCTGGGCTATGTTTGCTTATGAGGAGGATGGATTTTTGCCTCTGTATTGGCTTCATGTAGATGCTGTATTTCAAAGGAATGTGAACTTGTTGCATGTACATGAATGCAAAATACGAATTGGCTTTTAGTGCGTTAGTCCATGGATCATAGCAAAATAAATAGAATGTGTGGCATTCGACTAAAGTAATGGACTTAGTAATTGAAAGTAATGAACTAAGATTAATTGATTTCAGGGGGTCTGCTCTGAGTATGATTCAGTTGAATGTCACCCAGTTTCTTTCCCAACACATGCCAGTCATAGAGGTGGTATTCAACTAAGTTTTAATCAGAGTAGACCTATTAAAAGTGATAGACCTAGCTTAGTGATGTTCATTCATTTTAATGGGTCAACTCTGCTTAAAAGTTTGTTGGATACACTCATTGGCATTGGCCTATAGAGATGTAAGAATAAAAGATATGCATATTTTGTTTTTTAATGTTTCCAATAACTTGGTCAAATCAAAGCTAATGATCATGACCTACGGGTACAGTAAATTTTAAAAGCCAAATGAACAAAAAACACCTCACAGCAATCCCAATCCAGCATTTTTTTTAAAAAAAGTTGGGTTATCCTATTAATATTTGAGAATGCAGATGCAAATTTCTGCAAATGCTCATCTGGAGTGCTGTTTGCTCCTGTTGGCTTTTTATTAGGGAGAAGAGGGAATGAAATGGACCTAATGAATCTAGTTTAGACTTAATTCTATTTTGAATAAACCACAAGCGGGAATTGGATTTTATTCTGTGTTTGAGCTTCTGTGAGCTCCCTTATTTTAGATGTAGTGTGCCAGAGGCGCAATTCCTCCTGATAAATGTTTTTTCTAGGTGAAACTGATGTCCAGTACACTAGATTCATAAGAACATAATTCACCTGCAATCTTTTTACCCATTTTTTCCCTAATCACATTATTAAATGGAATTAAGGTTTTAGATTACTGCTAACCTAGTTAAAAGGTAATCTCAGGAGAGGTGGACCTTGTATTTGGAATATGTTGTCGGGTAACAGGGAATTGGAGTTGGTATCACAATCCATTTCATAACAAACAGCCCGAGTTTGAGAAATGGCAGATATATCATAGTATCCAATACCCTGAGAATAATTTATTAAGCCTTGACGAGACTTGATGTAAATGGTGATATAATGATCCCCACACACACACTTTATAGCATCTTTATATGCCCTTGTATTTTTCTCTTCAGCTGTAGACATGTGCTACAGCTTGAATATTTATGCTAGCCTCGGCAGTATTTTACAGCAATGTGGTTAGAAGTGTCTGCAGTGATATTCTACATGAACCCTACTGTTCTAATCAAAGACTGATCCATATTTTAATTTGCTTAATGTTACTAAAGTATGAAGGAAAGATCTGCCTGTCATTACTACTACTGCTGAAGAGGCTGGACGGCATATTGGCTGTGTTCTTTCGCTGCTTTCAGAAGCCTCTGAATGCTAGTTTCTGGGAATCACAAGTCTAAAAAGTGCTCTTGGTCTCAGGTCCTCCTTGCCTGGTGGGTCATTGTGATGAGAGGGAGCCGGGTGGGCCTTCAGCCTGACGCAGAAGAGCTCCTCTTGTGTTCCTGACAAAGTGCTGGCACAAAGATCATTCCATAACAAACAATTCCACTCAGTGCCCAGTTAGGTTGACCGTGAAAGGAACAACTTTTAGAAAGGGTCAAACCTCTTTCCTCTCACCATCAACCTAATTGCACCAGCGTTGAATAGAATTGTTTGGTTATGAAATGATCGCTTTGCCAGGACTTTCAGCCAGAAGAGCAATACAACAGACCCAGGAAGGCACATCTGGGCCCTTTCTTCTCTACAAACAGACTGTCCTTGCTGCACTGCCAGGTGTTTACGAAACTCCCCTGTGAAGCTCCATAATTGCTTTGGAATTCAGTCAGGGTTTTAGGGTTATTGTGTTCATTTATTTACAAGTAGGGACCTGAAACAAAAGGAGCACAGTGTGCTTCTATTTAAGGTGCCAGCCTTACCCCTTTCCAACAAACTCCATTCCAATAATCTTTTTGATTTCCCACTTCCCTATCCCTCCAACACTCGGTTTGCCTTCCAGGGCCAGCATGCTCAGTATGCACTGAATTGTTTTTGAGGTCCATCCCAGCAGAATCCTATGTTTGTTCAGTTGCAGTTGGAACTCCATCAGCCCCAACCAGCAGGGATGATGACAGTCATGCTCAAACAACACCTAGAGGGGTACCTAAAAGAACCTAAAAGAAGATTACCCAGAAAAAAGCCAAAGTGCTTCTTAAAGATATTCTTTAAAGTTGCTTGATTGGAAGCCACTCTTTTGGGTCATTTTTGCACCAAGCCACTCTGATCTATTCCCGTTACAGAGTACAGATTCGCCTGTCACATCAGTTTTGCAGTGGGGGGAGAATCATTTGAGCTTCTCTAAAAGAGTGTTGTGTGGGGATCACAGGTAGGAGTTCTTTTTACTAGTTGCACCTCATACCTGTCTGAAAGTTCATTTCCAGGCCCCATTTAGTGTCCTCATGTCAATGTTTAAAGCCCAAAATGACTCAGGTCCCAAATACCGGAAAAACTCCCTTGTTTCCTTACACTCTTGCAGGTGTTTAGCAGCAGAAGGGGCCCTCTTGTTGCTTCACTGCCCTTATAAGTTTCTTTTCGGGGGGGGGGTGGCTTGGGAGAGGGCATTTTCTGTGGCAGCCCCTAAGTTGTGGATTTCCCTCCTCACAGAGCCTGGCACCTTCACTATATAGTTTTACCTTCACATACGTGTCTTCACGACCACCCTACCCCTGTGACTGTAATTTGTTGTAACTTTTTTCAATATTGAATTTTTAATTGTTGTAATCTGTCTTGAGACCTAATCTGGAAGGGCAGATAATAATGAAATAATAGTAATAAGTACTTCTACAACATCTCCTTCTACATTCTACTACCATCTCCTTAAAATTTCTGGCTGGATTGTATTTCCAAGAATTTAGGGATATTTCTGACTTTCGCTTTTGTGCTCGTTGCTACCTATCTATGACTCAGTACCTTAAATTGCTACAAGATTCCTAGAATATTAAAGTCATTATAAATAGAGGAGGTTTTAGAAGTAATTTATAAGCTTTAGCCTGTAGGTTTTGAGGGTAACCTTTTGATTGCTGCCTTTCTCTCTCCTTTTGAAAACGGGAAGAATTTGCAGATCCATTCATGAGGAAGAATAAATTATCCATGTTACACTTTCTATTCATATTTTCATCACAGGCAATTTTTTTAATATAAAAGAAGAGGTTTATGGTTTAAGTTAAAAATTTCCTCCCTTTGAATCTTTTTCAATATTTTTAATTTGATTTGAGTTCCGCAGTTAATGCTTGGAGCATTTAGAACAGGTCAGCTAAATCTAACATCACCACTTAGTCAAAGGATTTGTGTCTATTTTTAATTCAAACTGAATCGGTGTGCTTTATCTCTCTCTCCCCCCGCCCCCCTCATTTTAAAAACAGATATTTCTAGCATTGATAGGATATGACATACATCTGGCATTTGCTCATGCCAGGGAAATATGAAGATGACATGTTGCAGTGGCTTGGCCCAGCCCCAGCAGGGGAGCTGCCATTAAAATTTCCCAAGTGGCCCCAGTGTCACAATTCAACTAGGACAAACCATAGTTTAGTGGGAACAAACAAATGTATGGGCTGTTAGAAGGTGGTTGCTTTGGTCTTCACTGGTTGCTTTGCCAGTGTGCAGAGCTAAGTCATACAGGGTGGGTCTTTTAAAAGAGGCCCCATGGAACATGTATACTCTGTATCCATGGGGCCTCTTTTAAAGGACTCACCCTGTGTAATTAAACCCCAAACCTGGATTTGTGGTTTAGCCCTCCCAGGCAAATTGTTTGTCTGGCACAGCTAAAGCATGAGCCCAGAGTTGGACAACATGCTAAGCTAAATCACAGCTTCAAGCAGCAACAAATACAGCCAGGGAAGAGCAAAGGGACTGCAGTTTTCTCTCCAGGAGCCTGTACATTTGCTTTGGTGGAGGGGCGTTTTTGGCTTTATTAAGTAGTGGGTGGACATAGCAGACGACACAGAGATTTCTCCAAGTAGTTCTTTATAAGTAAGCTGGAACTGAACTGAACTGAACTGAACAGCTCAGCCGGCCTGCTTTTATAGGCTGTCAACATTGGAACAACAACAGCCCAGGGTTTCCCTAACTGATGTGGACCTGAGTGAAAACTATATACACAATACCGCACAATACCGCACAAAACTATATACACAATGGCCAGGGTGAGAACTTCAATACACAACAGGCTTAGTGTTGTGTGCAAACTGGTCCTATGTCAGGGACACTGGGATAAAATAGTGGCTCCATCATTACATGGTTTTATTTCAGTTCTGCTGCCACCATGAGGGATGCCCATTGGGACCCACTGGCATGGATGAGGGTCTACAAGAGGGCACTCTGCTGTGGACCACCACAAATCTGAAGCCAGCAGAAACCCCCCTCCTACCTTTCCTACTCTACTCGTCCTCCATGATAAGACACAGACTTGGGTCATGTTGGCAATAATGGTGGGATCTTGAATAATAATAATGGTTTAATAATAACGGCAATAAATTGGATCCTGTATCTGCTTGAGAACCCTGTAGTGTGAGTTGGTCATCAGGAGAAAGGATGGGTACATGTGGAATGGGAAGAAGGGGAGAGAAGGGGAGGGCATTAGAGGTGCAAACGAAAGCTGAACTCAAAGAGGTTGCAGTTCTTACTGAACTGCTGAACTCAAAGAGGTTGCAGTTGCAGTGGGAGCTAAGATAATGAGGAACGTAATAGCTGTAAGTCTTGGTGCTGGGAATGGTGACCGTACAACACATCCACTTGCATTCTGATGTATACACTTCAGTACTCCAATGTTTTGGAATTCATATTTTCATATTTACGTCTTCATCAGAATCCTATTACACACTATTCTACTGTCGAGAAAAATGTGCCTATTGCCATGTGAACTGAAATCAATGAAATTGCAAGTGTGATGTTCACAAACCCCAAAGGAGGCTGTTACACTGAAGGAACGAGGAGAAGGGGAATGGGGGTCAAGGAGGTGGGGGGAGGGGGAGACAATTACACTTCTTTAATCTGAAAAGCCAGGTTGTTTCTGGTATACCATTTCAGCTTTGTGGATGGTGAATTGAATTCATCAAGTGCACATCAATGAATTTACTATTAGGGGCATTGCCAGTGAAATATAGCAAGGAAGCTTATTATAGTAAAGGCCACTTTGGGTATTTCTCGTGCAACTTGACAAATTGATGCATTAGTTTTCCTTTAACCAAACTAGAGATGGTAGCCAACAAGTAGCTTGTGAGCTGTAATGGGACCACTAGCCAATTTTAGTTGGTTCCCAATAGCCCAACCAAGATGTGGTCAAACATTGCCTAAGATCCCATGCGCAACATGGGGAAAGATATGTGAGAAATGCTTTAATGTTGCATATTTCTCTGGTTTTTGTATGTGTTTTCCCATCCAACAACCGCACAGATTGGTTTTACTCAGATGTAACTACAAACCATGGTCTGTTACAAAAACGCACCAAGGTTATTCTCAGGCTCACTCACTCTCCTTTTTCTTGCACACTGAAGGTCCCAGGTAGGAATGGGAAGGACCCTTGCCTGAAATCCTGGAGAGCTGCTGCCAGTTAGTGTATGCAACACTGGGCTAGATGGCCCGGCTCAGTATAAAGTGGTTTCCTATGTTCTTGCTTTGTTCAAAAGTTAAATGAGAAACTGGGAGCTTTCTTTCACGGATCACAGTGTAGCTTACCATCTCATCTGGGTCATGGGGAAGTGCGGTTTGTGCAAACCATGGTTTGTGCACACTGTGAAAAGGGGGACAGACCACTGCCAATCTACCAAAGGGTCTAAACCAGAGATATCCAGTGGGTGGGTCCTGGGGATTCCTTGCATCTCACTTGTCCTTCAGTTGTGTTGATTGCTTTTTGTGTTCCTCCTCACATTGAGCTGCAACACCTCTCTGACAATGATGTCACCAGGTAATTTAATAATCAGGAATGCGATCTAAACTTCAGCCTGACTGTAAAATTTGGCACACCAGCCATTGGGTGCCTAATATGGACCATGCACAATAAAATGTATAATGAGTTGAGTTCACATTGCACAGCTTTGCACAGGGCTGAGTTAATGACATTACAGTGGCGCTGCAGGCAGATTTTTGGGATCTGTGTCTTATCGCTCATTGACCCATGTGCAAGAAGAATACATGAAAGGCAATGAAGGAGCTTTTAGCAGCATGTGTGAAAATGCTTTGCGGCTTCTGTGTGATCAGAGTTACTTTTGAAGATGTAATTTAAGCAGCTAAGACATCTAAGAGGCAGCATGAAAGTAGCTCTTGCGCATCAAGGGTGAAATTTAGTTTGTCCCAGTATTACCTAGCAGATGCTAAATAATTTGAGTTGTTGACAATTGAGTGCTATCTTGTTTTAGCACTTGTCCCATATATTATACAGTGTTTTAGCAAACTTTAAAAAACAAGCAAACAACAATGTTGGTTCTTAGGCAATACTTTAAAATTTTTGTGTTCTGGAATGCAAATCATTTTTTTATTGTCTGCTGGTGCAAGCCCAAGCGGATGCAGTCTGTTGGCTACACCCTAAATATTCTATAGACCCAAATACTAAAATTGCTTTGTAATATTAAAAGTGCTAAGAAAGGCATGCCACATGTTTGATTATTTTGAAGAAATGGAGAGAAACTGGAACCACTGCTCCACCTGGTGGTGAAGAAAAGCACAAGCAAGTCTTTTAAGTTAACCTGAAAACAGTCCATAATAGCTTATGCCGTCAGAAATGTTTTAGTCTTTAAGGTGCCAGAATACATTCTGGGTTGGTTTGTTTTTGGCAAGACTTGAATGTGATACGATTATGCTGCTGCTTCACCTGTGGTGGCACTTTCTCACAGCCATCTACCTACATAAAGGTAAAGGGACCCCTGACCATTAGGTCCAGTCGCGGACGACTCTGGGATTGCGGTGCTCATCTCGCTTTATTGGCCGAGGGAGCCGGCATACAGCTTCTGGGTCATGTGGCCAGCATGACTAAGCTGCTTCTGGCGAACCAGAGCAGCACATGGACCCGCCGTTTACTTTCCTGCCGGAGTGGTACCTGTTTATCTACTTGCACTTTAATGTGCTTTCAAACTGCTAGGTTGGCAGGAGCAGGGACCGAGCAACGGGAGCTCACCCCGCCGTGGGGATTCGAACCGCTGACCTTCTGATTGGCAAGTCCTAGGCTCTGTGGTTTAACCCACAGCGCCACCCGCGTCCCATTGTATCTATCTATCTGAAGGGAAATAGTCCCTCTGTCATAGGCTGGTTGGACACAGAGGAAATGTGGGAGGAACCACCAAGGGAAGAAGGCTCAGAACTAGTGGAGTGGTAGTGGGACAACGATGAGTGGTCTGAGGGAGAAGAGGGAGAAGACTGGGAAGAGGAGGTGTCAGAAGCTGAAGAGGCAACAGGGCTGAATGAGCAGAGAGAGTCTGTGGCAGAGAGAAGACAGAATCAGAAGCTGCAGCTGAAGCAGGAGAGTGGGGCGAGGGAGGTCAAGAGGCAGAGAAGAGTCAGGATAGTGAAGAGTCACAGGTATCTTCTGCTCCTGCAGCAACAAGCTCCCCTCCCCCTCTGACTCCCAGACCCAGGAGAGGTATGAAACGGGAGAAGCAAAGACAGGCTGCATTTGGGCTTTGTCTTTGGTTGCTTGGGGAAAGCCCTGGAGAGGAGGGGACTTAGATGGCTGTGAAGAGGCAGGACTTTCAGTCTCGGCAGCTGGTTTTCATGGAGGAAGACACACTAGGAATGAGCTGTTCTGCTCACTAGGACTGACACTCATCCAAGCCTGTGGAAATCGTGTTTTTTGCTATTAACTCCATCTTTGAATGGCGTGATTACAGGCTGGCTGTTGTGACACGTACCAGGCTTTGGGAAGCCCCTTGCAAATGTGGGACTTGGAGTTGTGGATGTGGCTGCACTCAGTCTCCCAGCAGCGTAAAGCTCTGATTTTGCTAGTTCTGGGCCAATCTGTCCATTTATGTCTTGGCAAGAGGAAGCTTCCTTCACATCTTCTTTGTTAGCAACTCTGTGACATGCTCTGGCACCCGGAGGCAGCTCCGCTCAGCAGCATGCATGGAGTAATAGTGGATTGATTTGTTTGACAATGTACAAATAAGCATGCACTTTCCCCAGCCAGGAAACAAAATCAGAGAACTCTCATTGCAAAGTGGGCAAGGGATGTTGCATGCCCTTGAAAGGTTTCTCCTGCTTTAATACACATTTGTCCAGATTATGTATTTATTATTTCATTTTTAAACAATAATGTTTGGGAGGTATGGAATTCATCAGGAATATCGAAGCGCTGAGATTGATGGAGAGGGGATTTACACCGACTGACAAATGGATTTGAATAATTAGGTTACTTATACAGGGGAGACTCTGCAGCAGCTCCATAGAGCATAATGGAAATTGGTTTCTTGAACTATCACTATTTTCCCATGCGAGTGTACATGTTTACAGACTCAGGGAAAATAAATAGGGATAACTTGGGGGGGGGGGATAGAAAAAAAAAGACATTTTGAATGGGTTTCCCTACTTCGGTGATTCACTGCCCAGGTAGGAGACTTAGCATAGGTTCTGATCTGGCCTGTAGGAAGGGGAAACTGGGTCGGAAAGGCCTTTTACATGCTCACCCTAAGCCCCTCATCACCTCTTCCTTCCTGTTTTGTTTATGTTACACTGCAAAGCAGCCTGCATCAACTCAGTGCTCCCCAGAACTCCTTGAGGGCACCTGATTAACAATCCCTGCTGTGAAATGACATGTACGTGATATCTGCATCATGTCACTGGTTGGCCGTAGCTCAGTGGCAGAGTATCTGCTTTGCCTTGCATCTAAAATGATGTACCGTATTTTTCGCTCTATAAGACGCACCTATTTTTTAGGGGAGGAAAACAAGAAATAAGAAGCCTCCTGAGCGAAGAGGGAGCGCTCCTCCCTCTTCGCTCAGGAGGCTTTGCGGGGCTATCCCTGAAGCCAGGAGAGCTAGCGGGATTGGTGCGCACCGATCCCACTTGCTCTCCTGGCTTCAGCGAAAGCAAGCCTCCTGGCTTTCCCCCGACCTCCCACAAGAGCCACGCACTCTTTAAAGGGAGCGCGGCTCTTGCGGGCTTTTGCGGGAGGTGGGGGAAGGGACAGAGCCGCACGCTCTGTCCCTCCCCCCACCTCCCACAAAAGCCAGGGATAGCTGTGCGAAGCCTCCACAGGGCAGCGGGATGAAGGCTTCCCGCTGCCCTGCGGAGGCTTCGCGCGGCTAAGCCAGAAGCCAGAACAGTGAGAGGGAGCGCTGCGCAGAGCTCCCTCTCGCTGTTCTGGCTTAGCCGCGCGAAGCCTGCATTCGCTCCATAAGACGCACAAACATTTCCCCTTACTTTTTAGGAGGGGAAAAGTGAGTCTTATAGAGCGAAAAATATGGTAGGTGTGCAGACTGCATTTGTGGCTCGCCAGCACAAGGAGCTTCAGCCAGACTTTGACAACTTTGACTGTCTTGCCAGAGTAGTGCATGCTTTAGTTATCTCCCGCTTCGACTACTGCAATGCACTCTACATGGGGCTACCTTTGAAGGTGACCCAAAAACTGCAATTAATCCAGAATGTGGCTGCTAGACTGGTGACTGGGAGTGGCCACCGAGACCATATGACACCGGTCCTGAAATATCTTCATTGGCTGCCAGTACATTTCCGAGCACAATTCAAAGTCTTGGTGCTGACCTTTAAACTCCTAAACAGCCTTGGTCCTGTATACCTGAAGGAGCGTCTCCACCCCCATCATCCAGCCCGGACACTGAGGTCCAGCGCCGAGGGCCTTCTGGCGGTTCCATTGCTGTGAGAAGTGAGGTTACAAGGAACCAGGCAGAGGGCCTTCTCGGTATTGGCGCCTGCGCTGTGGAACGCCCTCCCAGCAGATGTCAAGGCAATAAGCAACTATTTTACTTTTAAAAGACAACTGATTTAGGGAAGTTTTCAATGTCTGACGCTGTATTGTTTTTTATATTCGGTTGGAAGCTGCCCAGAGTGGCTGGGGAGACCCAGCCAGATGGGCGGGGTATAAATAATAAATTATTATTATTATTATTATTATTATTATTATTATTATTCAAAGAGCCGCAGCTCAGTGGTAGAGGAAATGCTTTGCGTGCAGGAGGTCCCAAGCTCAGTCCCCAGCATCTTGGGGAAAAGCCTCGTCTGAAGCCCTGGAGAGACTCTGCCAGTCAGTGTGTTCAGTACTGAGGTTAGATAGACCAATGACCTGACTTGATATAAGGTAGCTTCTTAGTCCAGCATCCTGTCCTGACATCCTGTCCAACCAGATGCCCGTGGGAAGCCTGGAAGCAGGAGCCAAGCGCTAGAGCTCTCCACACTCCTGATGTTCTCAGCAACTGGAATTCAGAAACATGCAGCCTCTGACCATGTAGGCAGAGCACAGCCATCATGGATTGCCTTTACCTCCATTAATTTGTCTAATGCTCTGTTAAAGCCATCCAGGTTGGGGGGGCATCATTCTCACCTGTGGCAGCGAATTCCATAGCTTAACAATGCAATGTACTTTCCTTTTTCTGTCAAATGCCCATGGGTTCTAGTGATGTGAGACAGGGAGAAGAGCTTTTCTCTTTCCACTTCCTCTATGCCAGGGGTCAGCAAACTTTTTCAGCAGGGGGCCGGTCCACTGTCCCTCAGACCTTGTGGGGGGGCCGGACTATATTTTTGAAAAAAACCCAAAACGAATTCCTGTGCCCCCAAAATAACCCAGAGATGCATTTTAAATAAAAGGACACATTCTACTCATGTAAAAACACGCTGATTCCTGGACCATCCGGGGGCCAGATTTAAAAGGCAATTGGGCCAGATCCGGCCCCCGGGCTTTAGTTTGCCTAGCCATGCTCTATGTCATGCTGAATTTTATAAACTTCGGCCATGCCTCCTCTTACCTTTTATTCAAAGTTAAAGGTAAAGGGACCCCTGACCATTAGGTCCAGTCGTAGCCGACTCCGGGGTTGTGGCGCTCATCTTGCCTTACTGGCCGAGGGAGCCGGCGTACAGCTTCCGGGTCATGTGGCCAGCATGACTAAGCCACTTCTGGTGAACCATAACAGCACACGGAAATGGTGTTTACCTTCCCGCCAGAGTGGTACCTATTTATCTACTTGCACTTTGACGTGCTTTCGAACTGCTAGGTTGGCAGGAGCTGGGACCGAGCAATGGGAGCTCACCCCGTCGCGGGGATTCGAACCACTGACTTTCTGATCAGCAAGTCCTGGGCTCTGTGGTTTAACCCACAGCACCACCTGCGCCAAACTTAATGTGCCCCAAATGCTGTAGTTTTTTTTCTTAGGGGAGTCACTCCATCTCCTTGATCATTATGGGTGCTCTTTTCTGAACCTTTTCCAGCTCCACAATCTCCTTTTTGAGATGAGGCAACCAGAACTTTACACAACATTCCACATGTGGTTGCACCCTAGATTTGCCATTTTTGCATACACTTCACCCATGTGTATGCTCTGGTAGCAGTACCAGGGGTCCCTGCGTTGGCAATGCTGTCTGAGGGTGATAGAACTACCCTTCTTAAGCAGAAAATATATTGCCCACTAATAATAAATAAAGCACTTTAATTTATTTCCCTATAGCAATTGCATTTGGTTTCTTCTTGTATAGAAACTGAAAAGGGAATGATTTTTGTATGAATAACATCTGAAATTGCTAACCAGGTGGAGAAACTATATATTGTTCATTTGTTTTGCACCCATTTACATTAATTTAACATTGTATTGTGCTCAGACTGAGCGCTAAGAGATCAGCAGCGTATAATCCTTCATTAATCATACTCAGCAATTAAATGCTCTTTTAAAAATACTGTGTTTTGCTCATTATTTGTCTTTCTGTAGATGCTTCCAGTATCATCATCACAATGGCCTGATCAAAATCAGCCTCTTCTCCCCCGCCCCTTAGCCGCAAACACAGACAATTAAGGGGCCTTCTGAAATGCTGCCTGTCAGAGAAATTAATGAATTAAACAATGCACTTTAGCTGCTTTTGTCCCTTTATCCAATAAAAAACCCGGAGTGACTAGGGAATCAGATCCATTGCTTAAATAATTTGTGGGCAGTATTGAAACCTGTACGAACAATGGACATAATGAGATTAGAGTTGGTGCCCGTGGTCCATTGCCTTCTATCTGCTGCAGTAAAAAAAGCAAGGTCTTCGCCACTTTGAGAAAAGGGCATCGCAGTTCTATAAAGACAAAGGAATGAAATAAAAAGACGCTTGTCTCTTGACCCTTAGGAATCCTTGATCCCAGAAGTGGCTCCTTGCAGACAGCTTCACAGTCTTAAAACTTAAACTTAAAACTTAAACATCACTTAACTTGAACTAACTGTATTCAGTTTGGGTGACTGTAGGGAGGATGGCTTGTCCCCCCCGAGGCTTATTGTATTTTTTTCTTTTTTAAAAAAAGATAAGTCTTTTAATGTCGGCATTAAGCGTAATGGTTACAGATTTAACAGTCTCGTAGGCTACCAGACCCTCTGCTTACATCTTCACAGTTTGAAGGCTGAGATCAGACTAAGACAGTTCCCACAGTTCAGTTCCGGAGCTGTGCACGTCCAGGTAACATTCTTCAACATGTCCTTGCGCCTGATGTAAACAATCCAGGCTTTTATGAGGGTGCTGTTGAGATTGGCCACCAGCCCTCTGGAGTGACGCGGGAAGATTCAGAAGTGGGAGAGCAGCCAGACATTGGTATTACTGGCCATAAGAGGCTGCCAGGTATAAGATGGAAGGAAAGAGGATAATGTAGGATAAACAATGGTGAGTAAGGAACCAAAGACTGGAAGGGAACCACCCTAGGATCTTCAGGTGAAAGGCAGTATACAAATTTAATAGAATTTTTTTAAAAATAAACATTCCTTTGGGTATCCCATGTGTTGGCATGGGGATTTAAAGTGCTGTTACTTTCAGGACCCATGACAGGAGGCGACCCAGAAAACCTTTTAATTTGTTTTAAAAATATATTGGTTCAGTGTTAGCATTTCAATTTTATTGCAAGTTCAATTTCAGTTTCGTTGTTCTTTATTCTAGAAGAAGCAAATTCAAGAGAGAAATCGATTTTCATGCCAGCTCCCTTTGTAGGTTATGGTGTGCTGAAATAATTTTTATGGAGATATTAATGAACTGAGACACAACACCATGGTCACCATGCACACACTCTGTGACTAACTGTGGTAATAAAAAAAAAAAAGTTGGAGAACTATTGTTAACACAGAATCCTTTGGCCCCATGCATAGATTGCGCAGGAGCTGCTTCTCTCCTGGTGTGATTCCCTTGCTGCTCAGAAGTAGGTATGTTTGAGACAACCATGTAGGTGGCAAGGGTCAGTCATCTGGGACTTTCCCACCTGATGGCTGCCTTCCATCCTGACTGCTTTCTTTGTTCAAAGGATGTCAACAAAGTAGGAAAGTGTTCACATCCTGTTTTCAGATGGTTTCTTATGCACCAGTTGGTGCATCTGTTTTTAGAGCTCTGGGAGCAAGGGAAACCAATCCTTCTTGCCACTGCATCATCCTCATATTTCTTCCCAGCGGCAAACAGAGCAAGCCGGGTTCAGCTTTCTGCTCATTCAGCCAAGTCATTTTTCCAGTTTTCGTGAGAAACACTGAAGGTCTTCCCAGAGAGATTCTGTCGGGATTGCTTGTCTGATGATAAAAGCAGAGCCGATGGCATTATCTGCTGTATTATGCACGTTCCTTTGCTTCCTACTAGAATGGAGAGAGATTTCCACTCTCCCTTCCATCTGTGTTGGATTGCTAAAGGATAGCTGGGATGTGTAATACAGAAAAGACAAATGGGTGACGAATTCACTGTCCAATGCATCTACATGGCAACTGAGGATGAAAAATAAATGGATATTCAGTTCCCTCCGTGAGCTGCTCCTTTTGCCCATTTTTCTTTACCATTTTGGAGATAGCTGAATAACATGGTGGAGGTCCGGGAGGGGAAGAAATGCGTAATATTCTATTTGGAGTTTGGGAAATGTTATTATCTCATAATTTTGAAGGTATATCTATTTCGCAATGGCCCCGTGTTGCTTCCTCCACGGATGGTGGACCTGTAGAAGTTGCCTGACTTCAGCTTCTGTGGGAGCTTTTCCTGCAGCACATCAGCTCTCTGTAGCAAACATCTGGATTTCATGGGGTTGAATAATGGTAGCCTGGTGGGTTGATCAGCCATCAGCTGGGAATGATGGGAGTTGCAGTCCAACAACATCTGGAGAGCACCTGCATTGACTACCTTTGGCTTACTTTCTCCAGCACTGAAACATTGCTGTGCAACCTGTTCTTAAGTGATCAAACAACATTATAATCAAATGCTTGTTTGCTTTTGATGACTTTTGAAAGCTTGTTTTCTTTAGTTTAAAGTTCTATAAAAGTGGGAGCGGTGGATGGTGGGAAGAGAATCGACTTTGTGTTTTGCTGCCAACGAAGCTGAAACCTCAATAGAATCCACCTCAGGCTTTATTCAAACATCACCAGTGGGGTTTTTTAAAGATTAGCCGCCATTTCCAGCCTTCGCCTTTCATCTGAAGCTTCAAAATTGCTTTACCCATTCTTGATCTTTGTAAATCCTGACACTGTCTGCTTATTAGAAGGAAGCACATAGATCGGGATTTACAGACATTTAACGCAGGATCAAGGAAACACACATCTGTGTGTGATTCAAAAATGGTCTGCTTTATCCTTGTGACTAGCATTTTGAGGTGAGATCCCTCAAAAATAATTCAATGGTCACAGCCCAGAATTTGAGATTCCCCCCCCCAAAAAAACAGCATACAGCCTGTTATGTGTGACTATACATTCCAAGTAGGGATGCAAGAATTTCCTTTGTGTGCCCCAAAGGGACTCAAACTTTTGCCTATGCTTCAAGGAAATGCATGTGCAGAATCAGTGCTTTCTATGGCCTCCTAGTGAGCTCATGCAAAATCTTTGGGGGTGTGGGGGGACCTGTTCCTTCTTCTTCCACCACCATTGCTAGGGACCTCCCAACTTAACCTAGGGCAGAGGAAGTGGGATATAATGATGGCGGCTCCAGCTCCTCAGCGAATCCTTTCTTCCCACTGAGGACTGGGCTGGGATATGTCCTAGTATCTTGCTAAAGCTCTCCAGGGCAAAGTCACCAGTTTCTATTGCACCATGGTGATTGACAGTATAATAATGATGGTTAGCTGAAAAAGATGCTTCTCATTGTGAAGATACACTTGTCCTGACTGAGGGCTGTGCTGTACAACTAGATGTCCATGTGAGCAGAAACTTCCCTGTCTATTTCAGTGTCAGGAAAATGGCCCTTTGTCAATACAAATATCAGGAGGGAGCAAAGTTTTGACTCCTGCAAGCCTTACCTTTCATTACCTCCCTAGTGCATAGCCTTCAACTATACCTATTTTAACAGGTACACTGCTTATTTTCTCACTATGTGCAATGCTTGCTGGTGTGCACTGAATTCTCACCTTATACTGCAGGTGACCTGCCAAGTGTGGCATTCAAAAAGACAATTTTGAATGGGTTGTACTGGGGTTTTGTTTTCGTGTGTGTGTGTGTTGCAAGTGTGATCAGCTTGAACATTGAAAAAGCTTTGCATTTGTCAAAGAGACGTTACATCACACACAAATTAAGTATTTGTAATGTCTGTATGAAAGCATGCTTTCTGGATTTCAAAGCAATGGAACAGTCTATTTCAAAAATGTTCTGTGGGAGCAACAGTGTCTCCAGCATTGGCCTGTGTATTGTGTGGTCTTGCTCTTTCTGGATTGTACTACCTCAAAATACAAGTGAAGGAATCACATACTGGAACGTTTCCCACATAAAAATCTATCTGGATGTAGAAAAGTAGCGTGTCAGGGAAGAGGCCGCATTAGAGGTTTTTCTTCCCCTGACACTCTAGCATTCTACTGGCAGAGACATTTTGATGCTGTGTTGCATCTGCATTTCCTGTGGTACAGGCAGTGTTAGGAGGTGGCATATGATATTTCTGAACACGGTGCTTGGCCCTCATGTTGCTTGGCCCTCAAGAAACTTAGTGGAAAAGTTGGGAACACAGTTATCTGAGATCACTTGTGTGCATGTTTGTAACTTACAAGGAGAGAGCATGTTTTCCCTCTCCTGGCTCTTCTTTTGTCTGCGTTCCTGATAGATGGTGTTTATCCTCCATAAAATGTGTGCAGCTCTGTCTCAACATATGGACAATTCATTAGAAGAGTAAAATCTTCTATGTAAAGTGCTTTGCCAGCACAGGCAGCCTCTTATTTTATGAGTGGAATAGAGACCTCTGAGGATCATCCTTCCCAGCGTTATGTTCCTGTAGGACGTAACATGACACGGTGCGCTCATAAGTCCTGACGAAGGTTGGAGCTGCAGTTTTTTCCCCCCTCGGGGCTGTGATTCCGACTTCTGGTTCTGTATGCGTAAAAATAATTATGTCCTTAAAAAAAAACAACCAAAAAAAACCCCAGAGGGAATCCACGGTGTCTTGCGTATGCTGAATTAAAACCGGCAGTGTCAGCAGTTAAAAGAAAGAAAGAAATCTTCTGTGGCCTTTTTTTTTTTTTTTTTTTTTTGCTGAAAAAGCAGCATTTTTGGGGTGCTTTTTTCAACCAGGAATGTAGCATGAGTGGGAGAGCTGATGCAGTCCAGTGGTACCTCTGGTTATGAACTTAATTTGTTCCGGTGGTCCGTTCTTAACCTGAAACCGTTCTTAACCTGAGGTACCACTTTAGCTAATGGAGCCTCTGTCTGCTGCTGCGCCGCTTGCACACGATTTCTGTTCTCATCCTGGGGCAAAGTTCTTAACCTGAGGTACTACTTCCGGGTTAGCGGAGTCTGTAACCCGAAGTGTTTGTAACCCGAGGTGTTTGTAACCTGAGGCACCACTGTATATCATAAGAGCTGGCAAGCCCCTGGTTCAGGTTATCCCTCAGGCAAGACTCCATTTTAGGTGGTCTCATGTGAGCGCATGTCTATGAAGCTCGATATCCCATCTTTATTTCACACATTAAGGCTGACTCCAGGTTGCAGTGGGGGGTCTAGCAAAATCCTAGAGTACCTAAATGTAATATCGCTTGGGGCATTAGAAATCAAAACTGCGGCTTGTATTGGGCTATGTTGAGTATCCTAGGGCAGGCAGCAATGCTGGTAGGTCCTGACAGGACCATTGGAAGACCCAGTATTTGCTCCAGGGTCCCGGGTTCCCCACCAGTTTTGATAGGGATAAACACAGGTTAATGTTTTGGCTGTTAAATCCAGAACTCTCCCCAAGCTCTTGATCAGCATCCTTCCGTTTCTCCATCTCTCTTTCCCTTCCCTTCCTCTGATGCAAAGTCTCTGCTGTTATGTTCACACCATAAAGCAGTATGGTACCAATTTTTAAACAGTCGTTGCTTCCTCCAAAGAATTCTGGGAACTGTAGCTTGCTGTGGGTGCTGAAAGTTGTTAGCAGCTCACAGAGCTACTTTTCCCTGTGAAGAGGTTTGTTAAACCACTCTGGGGAACAGGAGTCGCCTAATAACTCTCAGCACCCTTAATTTATCATAGAAACAGAAAGCTGCCTTGAAATGTCTACTGAAACAGGAAAGTGTTTGTCAAGGGGCTGGAGTCCAGCAGGGAGGGAGTCGTGTCGATTCTCGGTCAGGAGTGTACAGAGTTCAGTCTTAGTTTTATGCTTACTGAAGCACCATCAGAGCTCTACTCTCCCGTAGCCTGGCCTGCCCTCGCCTGAGATCAGTGCTTTTGTAAGGTCCACAGAAATAACCTATGAAGTGCACGGAAGGCTTGAAACAGCTACATGAATGCTGATTAACTGATGCACAGCAAACACCCATCTCTTTCGAAGCTGAAATGCTGCAGTTTGATTTCAGCAAAAGTTACAAGATGAAATTCGTGAAATGAAAAAGGCTGTGGAAAAATGATTACGTTCGAATCAGCAATTGTTCATCCGGGGGTCAGGGGTACAATCTTGCAGTAAATAAATGAGTCGCTTTTGGGGTGTTGGTTAGTGTCTCGTGCTCATTCAAATCCTTCCTTAGCTGGGAAGCTCCCTGGGTGATCCTTGGGATGCCAGCGTCTCGCTGGTTCTAGCCTCCTCTTAGGAGCTTTTTAAACTGAGGATATTTAAGATGAGAATTGCAAAGCACTGTGCACAGTGAAAACCACCATAAAAATGACAAATAATGATGGGAAATTGGAATATGAAAAGACCTAACATAAAGTTAATTTCTTCAGTGGGAAATAAACAGACTCCAAAGCTTATGTGTGATTATCGAGGCAATTTCATTTTTTTAGCTGTGGCGGTTTGGGTTGGATATTATGGTTCTGTGTTTTTGGTTGCAGAGTTTGTGGGTGCCTGGATTTAACAACTGCTGAAATTTAATCAATGCTTGGAGAAATAAACTGGAAGTCAGACCCTTAATAGCTGGGCTCAACTTCCCATGTCCAGGCCAGCCTGATAATGGCCAGAGTCGTTAAGCAGAAAAAAGAAAAGGCGGGGCAGGGACATGGGTGATTAACAAAGCAGAGAATCTGTGCAAGCTGAGAAATGGATGAGCTCAGAATCAGGTAGAAGAGCAAAGGCGAGTAGCAGAGTTTCAGGACTGCAGTTTGCCCGGTGTGCTCTAGGAAGAGGTTTCAGTCAGTAAGTGGTGATGTAATGGAGAAGCAATCTAGGTGGCTGCCTAGTGCAAAGTTAGGAGTTGTGTGACTGGGAGAACAAAGCAAGCTGCAGGACAACAGGCAAGATGTCAGATGTCTGCTTGAACCCAGGACTGAGCCTATGGGAGAAGCAGTTTACATGTGTAAACAAACCATATATCATAAAGACACCACAGTCTCCTCTGTGTCTCATTTCCAAAGGAAACATGAACCCTGGGTAAGCGCCTGGAACCCTGAAATCTCTCACTGCTGTGGAGATTGTGTTGGCGTGCAACATAAATTATGTTTTTAAAGCTGGCCTTCACAGCTTTTATTCAGCCAGTCGAGACAGCCCACCAGACATGTACTGTGGCCCATCATTCACTTGACAATGTCTGTAGTTTTGCAATCCTAGGGAGGTATCAAAAACAGGAAGTTTATTGAGCCCTGGTGGCCTCCATACATGACTGGTGCGGTAAGTTTGGCTTGGTAGACAATACGTTATACAGCTTATTTCTGGCTTTAGTTCTCAGATTTAGAATTGACTTTGAAGATCGTTGGGTTTGTTTACATGGGCATTTATTCTGAGGTAATAGTTCTGTCATTTTCTTTGACCTGTGGTTTCGCTCTGTCATCCTCATCAACCTGTGGTTTGTTTAGACAATCGAAGAGAGTAAATAGATAGCTTGAGCATGTAAAGAATTAATGTTCATTTAAATGTGCGCTGCAAAAGCCCTGTTGTACAAGGGATAAAGCAAGCCTTATCTGAAGGTGGATTTAATATCATGACAAATTGTGGTGGTATGTTTGGAATGAGTAGTTGAAAAGCAGATTTTATTTTTTATTTTTTAAAAAACCCTTGTAAAATAAATTGCTTTATTAGAAAGATTGGGAAGATTTCCTAGTTGCATATTTTGTTTTCTTTTTCAAAACATCAGTTTGATTAATCTGTATTCAGATGTACTTGTTAGAATTCAATGCTGGCTGGGGAGCAGCTCTCAGGGGCGAGATGAAAAATGAACTTACAGTACTTAGGTAGAGACGCACACCATTTAACTTTATTGAGCCTAGTTTGCCTGGTTTCCTCAATAACTCCCTTATGGGTTCTGTCTTCTATAGACCCATTGAAAAAGTGCAAATGGCTCTAAAACAGCCTTTGCAAACCAGGCACTGCCTGCTGAAGTTTTGGACTACAAGTCCCATCAGCAACACCCAACACAACTGGGCAAACAGCACAAAGCATCTGGAGGGGAGCCTGGTTGGCAAAAGCTGCTCAACAGAACCAGAAAGCTGGGGTCTCTCCATTGCTTATTCAGTTCTCCATGGATAGCTGCTCATTTTTTGTTTGTTTTGACTGATATGTAAAGTTAACTCAGTGTTTCTCAAACTTGGGTTGCCTACTGTTGTTGGACTACAAGCCCCATTGTCCCTGACCACTGGTGCTGCTAGCTAGGGATGATGGGAGTTATAGTCCAACAACACCTGGTGACCAAAGTTTGAGAAACACTACGTTAACTGTAGACATACTTTTTAGGGGTAATATCTGGATACAGTCGTCCCTTGGTTCTCGAATTCAATCTGTTCTGGAAGTCTGTTCGACTCCCGGAACAGTTCGAGAACCAAGGCGCGGCTTCTGATTGGCTGCAGGAGCTTCCTGCAAGCAATCGGAAGCCGCGTCATACATTCAGCTTCTGAAAATTGTTCGAAAACTGGAACACTCCTGGTTTTTGATCATTTGGGAGCCAAAACATACAAGTTTCAAGCTTCTGAGGTTCCACAGTATCTGAATTTTGCTGTCTTCTCCTGAGTCTGAAAGCAATAGTAACACGTCTGCTCTTCTCCACTCATACAGATTTTAACGTAGGCTGATCCTGGCCAAGGAATTGAGGTCCTGATGGGGGACTCAGGATCGAGGCGTTCGATCATTGTGTCCCGGCTGCCAATATTCAGGAGAAGTATTAGCCGGCGGCACGATTCCCTCCCGTCCTCGCCTACTTCTAGCAATACCGTTGGTGTCCACAGCTCTTCTCCCTCCAGCACCAACTCCAGCTCAGGTAGCACCGGCAAGCGCAGGAGCCTCTTCCGCACGCCTTCCATCAGCTTCCACCACCACAAGAAGGGGAGTGAACCCAAAGCTGATTCTCCAGGGCAGAACGTGGGCATTTCGAACGGTGCTCAGTCTGGCCACGGCACTTTGCAGAAGCTCGGTTTGGAGGAGCACGTGAAGCACAGAGGGAGGCATTCGGTCGGCTTTGGGAGTTCTCGGAGCAAGAAGATCACCAGGTCTTTGACGGAGGACTTTGAGAAGGGGAGGGAGCCCTCAACCAATAAAAACGTCTTCATAAATTGCATAAGATCTGGGAAGAATGAAGGGGACGACTCTGGCTTTGCAGAGGACCAAAGCAGGGCCTCCGTTAAACATTCCTCAAGGAAACTTCTCCCCAAATCCTTCTCGACACACTACAGGTTTTCTAAGCCAGTCCCTCAAAGCCAGTCCATTTCCTGCGTGCAGCCATCTTCTTGCTTGTTGGACATTAAGCCCAGTGTTGAAAGTGAGCCTGTTTCGGTGAAGTCTTCCTCCCCGTGTTCTGCTGACATAATAGAATGTGCAGGCAGTTCTTTGCAGTCGCCGCTGCTCTCTGCTGACCTGACCACGGTCCAGACACCTTCCGAGTTTCTAGCACTGACAGAAGATTCCGTCTCGGAGGTCGACGGACTGCCCAACTGCGGGAATTTGCACGGGGAAGCCTTTGCCCACAATGTTTCTACCTCTCAAATCTTCCTCAATCCCATTACTGCTGCTGTTGCTGCCACTGCTCCTCCTCTTCCTCCTCCTGTTCTTTTAAGGAAGATGGATCATGCAGAAAGTGTTCCTCATTGTGCTGTTCTATCGCCCAGAAGTCACAGGGCCAGAAGTGGACTGCTCAATGAAAATAGTGCCATATCTGAAACCCTCGATTCTAATCGAAACCATGCAAAAGTATTATTGCAAGAGCTTCCTGCTAAACAGACCAGCCATCCCGAAGAAGCAAACTCAGGAGCTGAAGCACAATTAAAACCCTTTGTCTTAAACCAGGGGGAAGTAACTGAATGTTCCCCTAAAGCACAGGGACTACCTAGAGACCAACAAGAAGTTAAAGCACTGGAACATATTAGAGAAACCATCCCAGTAATTGAGTCGAAGATTATTCCTTTGTCTTCAGAACCGCAGCCTTTTCAAGCCCAGCAAGCATATGAAATAAAAGGTACAAATAATAACTTTTCTGTTGTCTCCTATATAACTGGGTGGAAGTTTTGAAGTATATTTAAATGGCATTCAGCTAGGGGCTGTCGTCTAGGCCTTTGGTGTCTGTGGGCTAAAGTTCCTAGAGAAATGTCAAATGAAGGAATTATGGTAATTTCCACCTATAGGCTGTGGGTTAAACCACAGAGCCTAGGACTTGCCGATCAGAATGTTGGCGGTTCAAATCCCCGTGACGGGGTGAGCTCCCGTTGCTCGGTCCCAGCTCCTGCCAACCTAGCAGTTCGAAAGCATGTCAAAGTGCAAGCAGATAAATAGGTACCACTCCAGCGGGAAGGTAAACGGCGTTTCCGTGTGCTGCTCTGGTTCGCCAGAAGCGGCTTAGTTATGCTGGCCACATGACCCGGAAGCTGTACGCCGGCTCCCTTGGCCAATAAAGTGAGATGAGCGCCACAACCCCAGAGGCTGTCATGACTGGACCTAATGAGAGACCTAGAGAGCCAGCGTGGTGTAGTGGTTAAGAGCGGTAGTCTTGTAATCTGGGAAACCGGGTTCGCGTCTCCGCTCCTCCACATGCAGCTGCTGGGTGACCTTGGGCCAGTCACACTTCTCTGAAGTCTCTCAGCCCCACTCACCTCACAGAGTGTTTGTTGTGGGGGAGGAAGGGAAAGGAGAATGTTAGCCGCTTTGAGACTCCTGAAAGGGAGTGAAAGGCGGGATATCAAATCCAAACTCTTCTTCTTCTTCTAATGGTCAGGGGTCCCTTTACCTTTACCACCTATTATGGCCCTGGAAGACTTGGCATGCTGCACTTTTGAAATGGCACTGAGTAGTGGATCAATATTATAGAAAGGCTGATTTGCAGCCCAGGGCCCAGATGGACAAAATTATTATGCAGTGCTGGGGTAGAGAACCTGTAGCCTTCCAGGTGCTGTTGGACTCCAGCTCTTGCCAGCCCAAGCCAGCATGGCAAATGGCTGAGGAGGCTGCTGGGAATTGTAGACCAGCACCATCTGGAAGGTTGCTGGTTCCCCACCTCTGATCTCGTGTGAAAGGGTGCACATTCAAAATAAGACAAAATACTTAGGAGGAGCATGGGAGGGGAAGTAAATTACTATTCCTATGGCTTTCACCAGAGTGGACATTTTCTGCACTGCACATTTCTTCCTTCTCTGTCTGTAAGATGCTCTGAGTTTGCATTACCCCTTTCTCCTGATTATCACTGGAGTCCATTTTGTCACCAGTTCCTGTCAAGGTACAGGCATATTTTATGAATATTAATGTGTAGAATTTATAGAAGCATTCGCTTGATTTACTAGCATTTTACAAAATTCACTGCGGGGAGGGAAAGGTTTTTGCAATACTTTATTTTCTTACTGTAATGGTTCTAGGGGTTGCTTGTGCGTAAGCCGGTGCTTATCTCCCTGGCTGGGTGCAAACACCTGGCTGGGTTGCCTAAGTGAACCTTTTCTGTCCGGACAGCCACTCACCTGTGGCTGACTCAATCGCTGGCAGAATCCGTCAGTGGGCGTTTCTTAAACTTCTTCCAGCAAAGAAGCTCTTTGACGCCCAGTCTCCTCCTACTCTCTCTGCGCGAAAGCCTTCTGCGCAAGGAGGGTGTAGGCAGCGGAGGACCTCTACTCTCCCCGCTGGTCCCCGGCAAGGAGTCATGGGACCGCCTCGCCGCTTCCCCCATCTGCGCCCCTTCTCCACTGGTGCTACGCTGATTCTCTTCCCTAGAAGATGGGCTGCTTCTCCCAATCCCTGGACGCTCTCTGGAATCCCTCTGACTTTTGCTCTCTCCCTCCGGCACTGATGGCAGTTCCCTGACACTTACATTTATACATCACTTAGAGAGAAACAGAGGAAGTTGCCTTATCCACTAGCTGAATGGTAGTAGCTATCCAGGGTTAGAGACCAGGGAAACTGGGGGTTGAACCTGGAACCTTCTGCGCAAGAAGTAGATGCATTACCACTGAGCTACGGCTGTTCCCACTGAACCATGGACTTTCGTCTGATTATCTTCCATCATGGAACCCAAGGAGGCATACATGGGTGTTTCTAGGGGTCACCCATCCAGGAACTGGCAAGACCCAGACCTGATTAGCTTCAACAAGATGGCAGCCTCACGTGCCGTCAGACCAAACCCTGGGACCAGTACAACCCCTCTTGCTTCTTGTTGCCTTCTCAGGAAGTGAATTATATAATTGGCCAATTCACCCAATCCTTCAGCATGTATTCCTGTACATTTCTTGTCTGAATGCAGTGCTGTGGGCCTCAGTCAAGATTCAACCTTCCACAGCTAACTTCAGAGTAACATGGTTTTGAGTTAAAGAAATGTTCAATAGCTTTTGTGGCATGTGTGCTTACTGCATCTCTCCCCTCCCCCCTTCATCCCACAGTGAATCTTGCTAGTAGTTTTAGCCCATACCGAGAAGGAAGATTCATAGAAAAACGCCTGAGATCCTCTTCAGAAGGCACTGCTGGGAGCAGCCGGATGATCTTGAAACCAAAGGATGGAAACCCAGAAGAAATGAACAGCTTGAGAAAGCAGAGAACGGGGTCTTCCTCATCTAAAATGAACAGCATGGTAGGTTTGCAGTACTTTAGCATTTGGGGACATTTTCTTCAGGTGACCATTGCTTCTTTCCCTCTTTTTCTTAGTGACAAATGGGAAGTGGGGAAAGTGACAGCTAATGTGGTATTGAAGTTTACAAAGGAATGGCAGGGTCAGGTAGTGCTCGACGAAATTTTCACAAGACGTAAAATACAAGTGGAAATCTGTAAGGAGGTTGTGAACTCCCTTTGTCTTTGTTTGCTATGCATGTTTTGAGCTACCATCCCTTCAGGTTATAATGCTGCCAGCTCCAAAGTTGATTTTGCCACTGTAACTGGCTCTGCTCCAGCTCTGAACCTGACTCTGTCTGTGGACCACCTGCCCAATTTCCTGAATAGGAGTGTGAAGCTGGGGAACACACCACATGAGATCAGATTCATCTTCTTTATTCCTTTAACAGGTACATGTGCCACACAGAAAGGTGCCTGGGGTATTGAACAAGGTGCCACATTCGTCAAGGCTGAAAGGCCAGTAAGGGACCCATCTAGCCAACAGTGCAGCCATGCTTAGTTCAAACAGACAGAGGTGCTACATGCTCCGAGTTCTCACATATGGGAGGTGGGAAGGCGGCCGACCTTGGAAAGGGGTTGCGCTCCCTGGAAGGAGCAGAATCAGAACTTGGGGATGCTCCTGGATTCAACACTGTCACCCTTGCTGACTAGGAGCGTGTTTTTTCAGCTCTGCCTAGTTTGCTAAGAGACAGCTCTGTCGGGCAGAGACAACTCGGCCAAGATACTCCATTCTCTGGTAACTTCCAGATTGCATTACTTTACTGCACTCTATGCTTTACCTTGAAGCCAACACAGAAACATCAGTGGGTTCAAAATAAAGCAGTCAGATTACTAGCTGGGGTTCCCTCTCGATCTCCCGGCTGCACTGGCTCCCAGTTAATTTCGAGGCCCAATTCAAGGCACTAAACAACTCAGACCCCAAATACCTGAAAGACTGCCACTTTCCCTACAGACCCTCTTGGGTGCTAAGATTGGCAGAGTGGACCTTGTTGGTAGCTCCTCTGCACTCAGAGACCATGTCTCTGTGTGTGTGTGTGTGTGTGTGTGTGTGTGTGTGAGAGAGAGAGAGAGAGAGAGAGAGAGAGAGAGAGAGAGAGAGAGGAGAGGGCCTTCTTTGTGGCAGCCCCTAAGTTATGGCACTCCTTCCCCACAGTGGCTCATCTGGCACCATCACTGTACAGTTTCTGGTGAATACTGAAGATGTTTTTGACACTTAAGGGGTATATATTTTTAGGTCTCACCTTATGTCTGTGGTTGTAAGTTGTTTTAAGTTGTTTTAATAATTGTGTTTTAACGTTCCAACTCTCCCA